>NC_137645.1:682554-1172554 GCF_963383615.2 Lipophrys pholis | reverse complement strand
GTTATTGGAAACCTGCAGCTCATATTTGGTATTTTTACACACTGCAAGCTGCTGGAAACTTTGGTCTGTGAGCCACATGTTTGACCCCCCCCACTGTAAGATATATGATAAAAGATATATACATACTGTTTTCAAAGTTAACGTGTGTGACGTTTTCTAACTTTAACCTCTGAGGCTGCAAAAACAACTGATTATTGAAGAGTGGATGCTCCTGGCTAAATATATTGCACATAAACAAAAACATCCATGTCTTCAATCCCCTGAGACGACAGAGTGTGCATCGCGGATAGCGGTAAAATGCTCTATAATGGTTTAAAATTAAACACAATAACTATTTTGTGACTCTTTAGTTTAGAGAAATGAGAGAAAACTATAAACCAAGCAAATATTTGCCGTAATTTTTATGTGACAGACCAACACAACCTGAAGTGGAAGGAAAATGATTCATGCTTTTCAATTTTTGTGACAATAAAAACTAAAGTCTTCCTCCTTCCGAGTCAATACTTTGTGGAGCAGCTTCAGTCCGTTGTGGTTTGTTTCTAGCAGATTTGAACACCAACAGACTGACGTTTTTATCCATTCTTCTTCGTAAAATAGCTCAAGATCAGTCAGTGGATGGATAAATGTTCAGTTGGAATAAAGTCCGTGTCTATTTAACACATGAACGTACGTTGATCTAAACATTTCCACTGCAGCTCTGTAGGATTTCCTCCGACATTACTGTGAATTTTCTCCATCCATCACATGAAATGCCCAATTAAATATCTTTATTTGTGGTTGTAATGTGACAGAGTGTGTAAACGTAGCTTTCCTACCTGCAGCTGCAGAGGCAGCGAGAGCCCCTGCACCCTGCGGTGGAGACCCCAGGGTCCCTGTCCCAGACTGTGGACAGCCATCACTTCGTACTGGGAGCACAGGCCTGTCCTGGCCACTAGAGGGCCCCCACTCACAAGCACGTGGTCGCCACATCTACAGAACAAGATGAATAGTTAGGATAGTGAGCGAATTCTTGATCAGATGGAGCAAAATGTAACGTGTTACCTGTAGAGCGTCACGGTGCCTTTCGGACTCTGTGACGCTTTGAGCTCCACCTCCTCCTGTTTGAACCTGCAACACACACAAACGACATGAGATGAAGGAAGGAGGTGAATCATTAAAAGAGAGGACCGAGCAGCAGCCAGAATCACCTGCTGTGCGAGAAAACCTCCAGCGCCACAGACACGGACACTTCCAGAGGCTCCCAGGCAAAGTCCTGTTGGATCAGCTGCTGAGCGCCACGAGTCAGAGAGCGCAGCGACTCCTGAGAAGACCAACAGAGCTGACCCACTGCTCACCACACACACTCACTTCTCTCAATACAAACTGAAGCATTAAAGCGGGGAGTCATCTCTAGACGTTTACTCAGTGTTTAACGGCCCGCTGATTGATAACTTAACGAATGTGCATCCAACTACAAATCTGCCCTCATTAGTGCTTCGAGCAGTGAGCGTTTGTCCTCACACACCTCGGGGGGCGTCCACGCGTCCAGCTGAGGGTCGAGGACCACGTCGCAGCAGAAGGCCCCTGAAGTGACTGCAGCAGGAAACGAGCTATTAGCTGCACACAACTCGTCAATCAGACAAATAAAAAAAACACCTGTCAACACCAGTTTTATCTCCTACCCGGCACCTCTGGTGCGCTGAGCAGCTCCACGGGGTAGTCGTCTTTAAAAGCCGTTTCCAGCACCTGACCGAGGAGGGCGGCGCAGGAACGCCAGTACGCCTGAAGGGACGGCGCCAAGTCACGGTTAAAACACCCAGAAATTATCATTTCAACACATCTCTCATGCTTCTGAGAACCACAATCTGTGTGAAATGTCCCGGCACCTGGTTGACCAGCGTCGGGTCTTCGTCCTTGAACGTGAGCAGGGCGAGTGTGCAGGAGTGTGTGAGCGGCTGGTTGAGAGGCCACGCCTCCCCGTCCACCAGAGCCAAGGCGGAGTTTGTGACGTGATACTCGGTGAGATCTGAAGGAGAAAACGAACCAGAAGACGAGATGATTACGAGTCGTACGTGCAGAGACCCCCAGGTCACTCTGCTGGTGCTGTTTCACGCACGGCGGGCGCAGCTCAGCGGCGTGGACATCCCTCGGTTCATGGCGAGCAGCGTGCCGTCCAGGCCCGGGCCCTGCATGGACACCTCGATCTTCTCCACGCGGGGGAACAGAGCTCTCTGCCTCGCCTGCTCCCTGGAGAAGACGGCGCTGCGCCGGCTGCGGATCTCAGCCGGCGACGGTCGAACCGCGGCAGCAGCAGATGTAAAGCCTGGAAACACCCAATCCCAGCAACGTCATGAAGAGAGAGCATGAAAATAGGTGGAGGTCATTTCCTGGCATTACACTGGTGCCTCAACAATATTTCACACAGCTGTGTGTGTCTGTGTTAATAAATACCAGAAGTAAAAGAGATATTCTGGATTACTATCAGTAAAATTGAAGCCAAAATGATCATATCATCATTACTGATCCTCCAAATCATTATTTAGAATAAAAACCACCAATAAAATAAAACATTTCGTCACCAAAACGCAGCTTAAAAACTGAGGCCATTAAAGAAAGAAATCAGACCCGAGAGGCGACAGGAGTGGACTTGGGATTGGCAGTTTGCAGGTTTGAATCCCACAGCCTAGAGGTCACCAGCGTAGCTCCCTGAGCATGACCCTTGACCCCCCCCATTAGCTCCGTTATGTGGCTGCATCCAAAGTAACCTGTTCATCTGCAATTATTCTTAATTTCATTGTAATTTCAACTATTCTAACAATAAATTAAATATGGTCTTCTTTAAAATTTATTCTTGAATAATAATAAGTGTGTTTCTACACATCTGTAAGTTCCAAAATAATTTGATTTAATTATTATAAATTGTTTGAATTGTTGTAAAGAATAATTGTTGCGGTCTGTAATTTCACCTTTTTGCACTTTTGCTTGTCAAAACACTTAATTACGGAAAACTATCAATAATAACCTCATGATTTAAGTTATAATTAATTAATAATCAATTCCAGCTGTGTAATAAACACACAGATGTTTATAACGACATTAATGAAGGGCGACGTTTACTAAAGAGTCTATATCAACCACAGAAATACATGATTAGGAGACTGTTTTTATCGAGATACAGAGGATAGAAGACTCAAAATAACAGTTTATATTTATTATTTATCAGAGTTTCTGAGGCTAACGGTAACGTGCTAACAATGCTAATTAACGTGTACTTACGGCGCTGGAAAACAACACAAACCGTCCTGCTCGCCATTTCCGCACACGCGTCGCCAAACACACGAAATACAGAGCTAAAACAGGCAAATGTGAGTCAAAGTGTGGACTTCTATTACGGACGGTTCCTGAAGGACGCCATGCCTGTAGTGTGTGCAGTTGAACGGAGTCCGGGGAGAAACTCCAGCAGCGGCGGAACGGTCCGGCGTGCAAGTTCTTCTTGCGGGCAGCAGAGGGCGCTGTTGGAAGTAGAGTTGATGACGACCGGTCAATGGAAGTGACAAATATGAGACTTTAAAGACACTTTATAGAGGAAATGATTGTTTTTGACGCCATTTGGACATTTAAAAATGAATATTGAGTAATTTAGTTAAGCTATTTCAGCTCAAAGGTTGAGTGTTCATGGAAATATACACTGTCGATCTGCATTTCAGACATAAATAAAGACACAATATGCTTTATCTAATCACACAGTAACATATATCGTGTTTACTGACCAGGTGGAAGTGCTTTATTCACCATTTTCCTGCTGCACTGTGAACATTTGATGGCTCCAGACTTTATTTCGGTGTTTATTAACTTGGATCAGTTCATTTTGGGTCGGTTGCATACCTTTTTATGTCATGATCCAATTTGCCATCCAGGAAATCAGCAGAGCTCAGCAGCTTGGTTTGAGGGGTGGCCTGCAGATCCACCCTTTAAAAAAAAAACCTGCAATATTTACTGCACTCTGGAGAGGAAAAAAAACATGTATATCAGCAATATTTTCATCAAAGCAGCGATTTATCTCTGGCCAATACTTGTTTCAGACACCGATAGACACTTTCACGGCACTTTTTTTTTATTGATGGTGCACAATTTATCTCAGAATGAGCCCAAGAACTGATTGGACAGAATCCAAACTTGTGATGGTGGATCTTTACTCCCACACGTCCCCAATTTCATCCACTAATAGACTCTAATGGCGCGGCGAATTTGACAAATGCCCGTTGGATTTTTGGGGACATAATGGCGGAGACAGGGGGGGGGGGGGGGGGCAGGAGGACGGAGGTGGGTGGGGGTGGGAGTAGTCGCAGGAACAAAACATCGTAAATCATCCGGATGCGGGGCGAGATAGAGCCCAGATCACTGCTGAACAACAAAAGTGCAAACTGTATGACCTCTGTAAAAAGGAGAGAAAAGAGCCAAAGTGACTGTTAGAGGGCGAATAAACACACCGACCTTGTGCATAAAGATTTATTTTTTTCTTGAAAATAAGTGTTTCTGACAATGAACCACTAACATATCTGAGGTGACTTTAGATAACCTGTCGATGAGCTACACACTGATGGTCACTTCATACATGGAACAAGGCATTTGAACAGTTGCATTGTCTGTAAGGTGTAAAGAAAAGTGTCGGTACATTTCAAAGTCTGACTGACGGAGCGGTCAGACGATGCAGTCTCTTTGGGTGCGATTGATTGTACGACTTCATGCACTCTTCGCCCGCAGCGTGTTGACATTCTGGGATCTGCTGCAGGAACCCCCCCCCCCCCACCCCCACCCCCCACCCCCCCTCAGTTAAAAAGGTGCAGTCTCCTTCATGGACATTCTTTTCATTAATTCATTCGTTTGTAGATGTTTGGGCCTGCTCTCCCAGTACGACTCCTTCACAGTGGCGTTGCGGTTCATGAGTCTTGCACCATCAAAAAGTCCCCAAAGTGCATTAAAATGAAAACTACAAGCGTTCGAAGTGGTGCTGCCCGCCGCCGCTGCCCGGAGCGATGGCCGCCTCCCCAGCAGCCGTGGGCACCGTCACCCTCTCTGCCCATGGCTTTTCCCGGGGCTCTGGCACCGTGCTGCCTTCAGGGAACCTCGGGAACTCTCAGTGATGGATGTGAGAGGTGCAGGCAAGCGTCAGCCTCTGTCCTTCTTCACCTGTTTCGTCCTCTTCCGCTTCAGTGAGTGATTTCCTACGATTCCCAGAATGGCGGAGCCTGTAACTGCCAACCGCAGAGAGCAGGCAGAGAAAGTCCAAGCATGAGTGTGTTTTTCTTTTAAAACCCGACAAAACTGCACTTGGCGCCGTGGCTGCTACTGAATGCTGCAGGCGGGGCAGCACGTCTCTCTGCGGTCCGGCAGAGGACAGAAGTCCATCTGCCTCACGATCTCGGCGAACAGCTCGTCCACCATGGTCTTGCTCTTGGCCGACGTCTCCATGAAGGGGCAGCCCCAGTCCTCGGCCAGCGCCTGGCCCTCGCTGGGCGACACCTCCCGCTCCTCCTCCAGGTCCACCTTGTTCCCCACCAGCACCACGGGCACCTGCTGGTACCTGCAGGACAGAGAGAGACACGTCATGAAGCTGCATGTCGAAGGCCTACATTCGTCTCAGAAGCTGAAACAACGAGATCTTTCAACAAAGGAGTGACGGAGGCTCAGAGCTTGCCAGGAGGCCTCGTCTCTCCTGGGGTGTCTAAATCCCAGCGGGTGGTCCACATTCATCCCTCCACACATTATGGACCCGCTTGGTCCTCCTGCTTAACGTCGCTTGCTGCCTCCGCTCTGCAGCACCCCCATCCTGCACTAAGAGCCTATAGCAGGATGGAGGGCGTTCCCTCCCCGGTCCTCTCCCCTCGCAGCCGTCAATACAAGAAAACCAGGCAGCCAGAGTGATGGAATAACTTATTGAATAATTGAATGAAGCTAATCTGCTGCTCTCATGTTGGGGGGGGGGGGGGGGGTCGTACCCTGGAAACAATCAGAGAAAAACCACAGCGAGCGTAACGCAGATTATCTGTAAACCATGACTGACGGCTCAGGAAGCGACCCCCTCACAGCTTCAGTCCCGTTAAAAGGTGTTGCTATGACGACCGTTACAATACAAAAGTGAGCAGCAGCAGCTCAGTGCTGAGTAGTGTGTGTGTGTGTGTGTGTGTGTGTGTGTGTGTGTGTGTGTGTGTGTGTGTGTTTCCCCAATAACTGTTGCATTATGGGTGTCCTCCCTCATCTTCCTTTTGAAGCTGTTGTTTTTAACTTTGGACATGTTCTTGGTGTTTTGTCTGGAGCCTCGGTTGGAATGGGATCACTTTACATTAATAATAAACACTGTTTGTCCTCAAACGTTCTGAGTTCTCAGCGTCATGAATTTCATGAAACAGCTGCAGTCCAAAGACCCGCCCTGATGCAAACACTTCTTCATATTTCCTCTGATTGAATAATTACAGAAAGTCCGTTATAGTGGGCATATATTCTCAAGCAGGTAATGACACCGAGCGGCTAATAGCCCGGCCCATCGCTCACTGCTAAGTGCTCTTTCCAAGCTGCGCTTATTGATCTGCTGCTGCTATTGAGAACCGGGCTCTTATCTACAAATTGGTGGCCTGCTGCCACGCTGCTCAGCTGGGAGAAGAGCTGAGGCGAGGAAAAGAGCTGGCACATCTCGCCAAGCTGAGAGAGCTGCAGGGTGGAAGGGAGGGGAGGGAGGGGGGCAGCGGGGCGGCTGGGCCTGACCTCTGCAGCGCTGGAATCCAACGAGGAGGAGCAGAGCTCCTCAAAAAGTGCCCTGATCATAAATGATGGAGGCCATTTTCACTCTAATTGCTCGACAAACAAGCCGAGAGGCTCAAATGCCAGAGACTTCCCTGCAGCTTGACATTTCCCCCCCGGCTGCAGCTGCTGCACTGTCCAACACACACACACACACACACACACACACACACACACACACACACACACACACACACACACACACACACACACACACACACACACACACACACAGCTGACCTCAGCAGGACGAGTGTTGGGGAGTCTGCAGGGTGTGAAGTGTGAACAAGGAGAGCACCAGGCAGACAAATGCAGGCTGACAGCGTTGCAGGAGGAACTCTATATTTAACTCCAAAGACACGGGGAGAGCCAGCAGCTCCCCGCCGCCCGGGCGTGGCGGCGGGCGGGGAGTTCGGAGGGAGATTGTTTGTTGCAGCATCAAGCCGCCGCCGCCGCCGCCGCGCCCGCCCGGCCTGGCGAGGGGAAGCTGAAGCTGCTCAGCGCAGCGTGAAGAAAAGAGCCCCCGCCGGGATTCATAGGCCGATATCATTCATTATTGAGCATGTCGCTCAGTGCTCAGGAATGGACGGAACTGAACAACCAAAGACCTACATTCTTAACACACAGATGCAAACTGCAATCTTTAACTATCCAGGTGGCTCCAATCTGCACTATAGAATATATAATAAATATATTATAGAATCATTTCTGCCTCAGCTTCGTCATTATTGATCATTGACATTGTTGTGTTGAGAAAAAAAAGCCATTTTGTGGATTTCAATCAAGAAATAGTGACATCATGACTTCACCTGCACACAAATCCACACATTGTCCTGAAAATTTAACATTAAGCTAAAAAAACAAAAAGGCCCTGAAAGAGTTCAAATGACCTTGAATCCAGAGTGTCGACCTTCTTCTTCTTCACTTTGGCTCCATTAGACTAACGACAGCACGACTTCTCTCTCTTTGGTGGAACCAGGAACACGAGGCGGATTAACGGCGCAGCGTTTTCTTTTCAAGCGACGGTGGATTTATGGAAGCGACAGCAGCAGGTGGCTGCCGGCTTAAGAAAATGATTCGCAAATAAAAAAGGGGAAAGCGTTTCAAGTGCTCGGCTGCTGGGTTTCCACAGGTTGCAGCGTTGCATGCTGGGACGGCTGGTGACTCCCATCTCTCTGTGCGAGCGTGCGACCGGCTCACAAACAAACAAGGCCTCCACATTTTCCGTTGGGCCTCGAGGCACAACAGACTTATTAAAGGTACCTGCTGCGCTAAACGGCTCCAGTGACTCCACTCTCTGGCAAGGCGCCGGCCCCACAGCGCGGGTAAACACGCACACGCTCAGAAGGAAGAAGAGGCGGCCATCTTTAAAGCATCTGGAGATGATTAACAGCTGGAGCAGCTCCGAGGAAACAACAACAACAACAGCTTCATTCCCACACCACGGCCATCTTGGGAGGATTCAGCCATTATTCAGTGGAAAACCTGCCTCATTTCCACCGTCAGGCCCAGAAACCTGCAGCGACCCGGCGTGCACCTTCTGAAAACACAAAGTCAGTCAGTGGTTGTATAACTGCTCCTCAATCCTCGGGTGTTTTTTTTCTGGGAGACCCAGAAGAGTAAGATTCCATAAACAGTACAACCCCCCCGGGTATCGATCGAGGCATTAGCAACTGGCACGGGGATGCTACTAAACATGGCTTCACTTTAAAGCTGGAAATGATTCTTATGCTGCGTATTACAGGAATATTAAAGCCACAACTCACTTCTGCAATAAGAGGATGATGATGAAGAAGATATGTTACATACAAACAAACAGACGAGAGGCCAGAGGAGTTGAGTGGCCCGTGAGGGGCTCCAGGGGGGACTCCTTCACATTTCTATCCTGCCAGCATCCAACACTTTGGTGGCAGACAGAGGAAGGAGAGACCGGATCTATGGTTTTTAAAGTTTGGTGGTCTGGAGGGGGGGGGGGCTGCAGGGGGGTACTCCCCGGAAATGTTCCATGTAGAACAAGAACTACGATTCAGATGTTAATCTGGTGAATCGGTTCAGTGTGAGATGAATTCGGATGCATGTGGTAAACACAGTTCAGCTAGTACATAAAGTACTTCACACGCCGGTAGGACTGGGGCCCCGTTGCCCCGTTGCCCCGTTGCCCCCTGGGAGACGGCGTTCTGGAGCCTCCGCCCTCGTCCCACTCAGCGGTGCGTGATGCTCACCTCCTGCCATTAGACACAGCATCAGTGCAGCGTGAAGACGCAGCTCTGGCGCTTTGAACGCACTTCCTCCTCCTGAGCAGTGGAGACCTTCTCCATGCGCACTGGGGGATTATTAGGTTGTGCGGAGGGATACACCCAGATGTTTTCACAGATAGCAGTGATTTGGCTGCTCTGCTGGAGTCCGCAGGGTGTGTTTCACTACAGACATCCTCCACAGAGAGAGATATAGCATATAGGACAAGGCAGCAAGGCAGCAAGGCAGCAAGGCAGCAAGGCAGCAAGGCAGCAAGGCAGCAAGGCAGCAAGGCAGCAAGGCTTCACGTCAACACTCAGGATCTCACTTCCTGCTTCCCGCAGCCCTGCATCATGAGGTTTATACAAGCTCCTAATGGAGGCCTGATGTCTTCTTGGCTTCCAACCCAACACAATCCCATTAAGTTCTCTTGAGTGGGCACGAACTCCGTCTCTGTGTGGAGCTCCTCGTTTCTGCTGCTGGCTCAGCAACAAGTTCGGGGGGGAGGGTGGCGACCTCCCGAAGGCAGCTAATGGAAAGCAGGAGCTGATTGTTTCATTAGAGACGGACACCCAGAAGACTTCAACACCCCAGAGAGGATCATAACGGCACTTTGTGTGTTTGTCTTGGTCTAGAAGGCAGAATCAATTAAAATAAGATTCTACTTCCTGCAGTGGAGCTCTTATAGTGTGTTGCTTTCAGCAGAATGAGGCCAGGAGTCTAAAATCACCATCTATAAAGTTATTTTATCTTTGTTTCCCCTGATTTAATTCTCCTGCTCGTCTCCACCTCGTCACATACAGTAAGAATCCCTGCTTGAAGCCACAGCGGTGTGAAAGAAAAGGATGAAATATTGATGGGTGTACACTGGAGGCAGCAGCAGCAGCAGCAGCAGGAGCAGCAGCAGCAGGAGCAGCAGCAGCAGCAGTAGCAGTAGTAGCAGCAGCAGCAGGAGCAGCAGCAGTAGCAGTAGCAGTAGTAGCAGCAGCAGGAGCAGCAGCAGTAGCAGCAGGAGCAGCAGCAGTAGCAGTAGCAGTAGTAGCAGCAGCAGGAGCAGCAGCAGTAGCAGCAGCAGCAGTAGCAGCAGCAGGAGCAGTAGCAGCAGCAGTAGCAGTAGCAGTAGCAGTAGCAGCAGCAGCAGGAGGCAGCAGCAGCAGTAGCAGTAGCAGCAGCAGCAGCAGCAGCAGCAGCAGCAGCAGCAGCAGCAGCAGCAGCAGCAGCAGCAGCAGCAGCATTAGCAGCAGCAGCAGCAGCAGTAGCAGCAGCAGCAGCATTAGCAGCAGCAGCAGCAGTAGCAGTAGCAGCAGCAGCAGCATTAGCAGCAGTAGCAGTAGTAGCAGCAGCAGTAGCAGTAGCAGTAGCAGTAGCAGCAGCAGCAGCAGTAGCAGTAGCAGCAGCAGCAGCAGCAGCAGCAGCAGCAGCAGCATTAGCAGCAGCAGCAGCAGCAGCAGCAGCAGCAGCAGCAGCAGCAGCAGCAGCAGCAGCAGCAGCATTAGCAGTAGCAGTAGCAGTAGCAGCAGTAGCAGCAGCAGCAGCAGCAGCGTTGGGTGGCGGCCGGCGCGCCGCTTCATTATATTATTCATTTCAGAGGAGTTCCCTGGTGCATTGGGCCTCGTCAGCTGTGACGCTCACTCTCTTTTAGCTTCCACTGACGTCCACAGCTGGAAAACACTGCAGCTCCACTGCAGCTCCACTGCAAACCTCTGGCTGGGAAATCTTGTCCCTGAAGCGAAGACCCAGCATGCAGATACAGGACGAGTTCATGAGTCGCTGTCACTTCTTCTCCTCTGAGGTGGGCTCATCGTTCTCCCTCAATGGCCGCCCAAGTGTTAATGATGTTCCTGCTCAGCTACGCTTCCATATGTTTAACTGCAAGCCTCAAAATTTGGCATTTTCTTAAATGACGTGTTTAAATTTTTAAAAAAAAAACAAAAAAAAAAACATTTATTGCCCCAAACATCAAAGCAGCAGTATTTATTCGGCCTCCAGGACATTCAAATCAAATTCATTAAGGCTTACGTCACACAATGGACTCCTTTGTCTCCACCAGTCAGGGGACATCATCATATTAACCCCGTGTCGTCTGTTTTCCATCACTAAGAAGAAAAACTAAAAGAAATCTTAACATGCAAACTGCACTCGGGCCAAAAATACCAGAAGCAAAGGGAACGATCCCTGCTCCTCTTCCTCTCTCTCTTCATCTCTCTCTGTCTCTCTTCCTCTCTCTCTCTCTCTCTCTCTCTCTCCTCCAGCCGTGAGATGAGCTCAGTGGATTTGTTGAGTAATGGACTGGAGTGATCAAAGCCCATCCTGAGTTAATCATGTGTGTGTGTGAGAGAGAGAGAGAGAGAGAGAGAGAGAGAGAGAGAGAGAGAGAGAGACAGAGAGAGAGCGAGGGACAGAGAGAGAGAGAGAGAGAGAGAGAGAGAGAGAGAGAGAGAGAGAGAGAGAGAGAGAGAGAGAGAGAGAGAGAGAGAGAGAGAGAGAGAGAGAGAGAGAGAGAGAGAGAGTTCACCGGGTTGATATATGACAGGTGAGCTGCAGCTGGAGCTCTGATGAAGAACATATGAGCGGGTGGCAGCTTCTCACGAAGATGTGGAGGACGGAGGAAGAGGAGGAAGAGGGGGAAGAGGAAGGAGGGGGAAAATGTGCTTTTTTCCCAGAGTTAGGTGGCCCGAGAGGGGCTCCAGGGGGTACTCCTCTGCATTTCTGTCACTTCTGAGACTGGAACATAGCGTGGGAGGAAAACATCGGCCTTTAGGGGAAGATTGTACAACAGACAAGCGGATGGCTTCTTTTATAAGGAAAAGACCAAGAGAACATGTACAAGCTCAAATATGCAAATCAGGTCTGCTTGTGATAAAGAGGGCTGCAAGAAGAAGACAAATAAGCAAGTATAATGCTGTAATTACACTTAATTTCTCCACGCTATAGCCACCTCTGAAGAACTTTAAATCATCCTGGGAAGTAAGCATCTCCCTCTTGATGAGCTATTTCTAACTGACAAGGAGCTTAAATTATGATTGTTATATTATGCAGAACAAGCAGAACAGCACAACACTACAGTTCGACCAGTGGCTCCAGAGGGGCTCCAGAGGGGCTCCAGAAGGGCTCCAGAAGGGCTCCAGAAGGGCTCCAAGGGGAACTCCCCTGCATTTTCATCATGCTATAGTGGAACGCAGTGTGAAGGGGGAGATGATGTCAGGGTGAGAGCACAGCTTTTCAATAAGGCTGAGAAATGACCAATGAAACAGGAATAAATGGACCTTCAGCTGAAATATGAAGACAGGAGACAAATCAGCAAGCATAGTGCTGTAATTATACACATTGGATAAGAGGGTGAGGGACGAGAGTATTAGATACCTTTCTCTAACATACTGTTTTTAAGATTATTGGCCCTGGAGGTGCTAAATGATGCACTTTTCCATGCTGTCATCCCAGACTGACACACTCTGGGACTGAAGCATCTTGTTAAGGTGTATTAAATGATGATTATAACATGTGTAAGAAGCAGAACAAAGAAAATCTAGTGGCCCCAGAAGGGTTCCCTGGGGTCCTCCTCAGACGGGCTGTTTGGGGCCTGGAACATCTTTAACGGCTCTTTGTCTGCAGCACAGACCCTGGACTGACCTTTTGACCCTGATGATCTGGTCCCTCATGGGCTTGATGTCCTGGAAGCTCTGCTGGTTGACCAGGCTGTAGACCAGGATGAAGCCCTGGCCGTTCCGGATGTACAGGTCCCGCATGGAGGCGAACTGCTCGGTGCCCGCCGTGTCCAGGATCTCCAGCACGGACGGCGAGGAGTCCACCTCGATCTCCTTCCGGTAGAAATCTTCGATGGTGGGGTCGTACTTCTCTATGAAGGTGCCGGTGACGAACTGCACGGTGAGCGCGGACTTGCCCACCCCGCCGCTGCCGAGCACCACCACCTTGTACTCCCGCATGGCGCCGCCGCCGCGTGCCGGGGAACGTCTCCGGGAGGGCGGCCTCACACTGCGGGCATGGCACCGGGACCGGAGGAGCAGGAGGAGGAAGAGGAGGAGGAGGAGGAGGAGGAGGAGGGAGGCAGGAGATGCTGCTGCTGCTGCTGCTGCTGCTGCTGCTGGAACATGGAGCCTTACTGAGACGTTCCCACGCTATCTGGACGGGACACCATTCCACCGGCATCCATAATGCAACGAGGCGGCGGCGCGGCGCAGGAAACACTGGCTATTATTAGAAACACGGCACATCTTCATATGCGCCGACAAAACAGGAGGCTACATGTCTCTGCACAGAGGAGGAGAGGAGGAGAGGAGGAGGAGGAGGAGGAGGAGTGCTGGGAAAGGGGAATCAATCCACGCCTCTGGAGTCAGCGCGCGACGCGGCGCGCGTCCACTGATGCTCCGAGTTCCTGGAATGTATGGAGGCTGATTAGTGCCACATGACAAAGGAAGGGAGGCAGAGGGAGAAGAAAGGAAGACTCTGCAGTCACACAAAGACTCACCTCACGTTTCGCTGGATGTCAGTGGAGAGAAAGAAGAAAGACGTGACATGAAAAGCAAGAGCCCACTTTTAAAATACAAACATCTGATCAGCACTTTGAGATGTGGGATCGAACCAGCAACCTTTCAATCGAGAGGCGACCTGCTTCACGCACTGGTGTGCAAAATACATTTAAGTTGGCGTGAAACATTGATAAACCCTGTCCAGATGCTTTTGTTGATAGTCTTCGTTTTCCTCCTCATCATCACAGTTTCTCTGTTTTATTCTCTTTCACACTCTTCTTTTATTTTTCATTCATCCCGGCCAGTATTTGAACCTGCAACCTTAGTGCTGTCAGTTGACAAGGCTCACCACTGCACCACCATTACATGTCCCATATATAACTACTTCTATGTAGTTTTTCCTTTTTCTATTTCGCATGTAGTAATGTTTTTTAATGGCCACATTCTGTTGTCCTACAGTGACATCTGGTGGTCCCAGATGGTAAATATTGATGTCACATGACCGGCCAAACGATCGAAAAAGTATCATTGTATATCCATGATGACAGAATGTCAGGTGTGTGCAAAAACCTATAATTGCATATATTAATCTGAAAACGTGTACTTGATTGTGAAACCAGATATTGTGGGTTTTTCTTCTCTGTACTGCGGAATCGGGTCGTTTTCATGTAAACTGTCGGGTTTTGTTCGTGATTCACATACAAAATTGAGAAAATGAGAGTGCAACTTACTTCATGCAGGATCTTGTACACGTCTTTTTATTTCCAAAGCATTAAAAAAAATTGGAGTGTAAGTCGTAGACACTGCCTGCAACTTGTCATCATTCTTGGTTCGGTTATCAAAAGAATTATAGTCTTTATACATCTTCACATAGATTCACGGGGCACTAATCAAATGGCACTGTGCGTCACCATGGTGGTATTAATAACCCCTCATAGCTCCCCTTTCCTCCCAAAACTGCTTCCCAACAGTAACAGGAAATGACTCAGAAGATAAATAATGGAGAAGACTTCAGCCTTATCTTCATCTTTATCCGTCTGGTCCGCGATGAGCTTTAAAGTGGCGTTTTCTCGTGAGACGTGGGGTTCCACTGACCACCGGGGGGCCCCCAAGAGCAAGACGCCGCAGCGCGTGACACAAATAACCAACCCAAAGGCTTCCTTTCACTTTCTTTATTTCGTTCTTTCAATAGATTTTACACTATCTCGCTGGAACCAAAGAAACATTCGACTATAGAAACGTAAAATATATGCAAAAGAAAAGAATACATTTAAAAATGATTACAGTGAAACTATAACTCCGATGAGGGTCTTCCTGTCAAAATCATCTCCACGTGTTTTTACTCTGTTGGTTCGCCTCACAACAACAATGACACAGGCTGCCTCGGTCCAGGGCCTCCTGTGTGGCGCCCCCTGCTGGCTAAAGCTGTGAGCTCCTCCATAGAGTTCCACTGTAAGGCGACGGGACACAAAGCTCTGAGAGAGGAGACCGCTTGATGTGTTGCAGTCACCACCCGTTTGGCTCTGTGACGCCTTGGTTGTTTTTTTTGTTTTTTTTAAAAAGATATAAAGATACACGTCTTAAACGAATGAGGGGAGAGACCGCTTCCCGTCTCCAGAATAGATTCGTTAAAAACATAAAACCTCAAGCACGATGGACTCAAGATAAGGCAAAGTGTTTGGATAAGCTGAGTCTGCTCAGTCGACCAACTGCTCAGAAAGTGCTTATATTTGTCTTTTTTAACCATCAGTCAATCTTCTCCAACACATTTAAAAAGAAAAACAAACATCTGGGGAGGATTCCATACACAAGGGCCATTGTGGGTCTTTTCTTTTTTTTTCTTTCTTTTTTGCACTAGAAACATTCACGGTATCGTCTAGTAAGAAAAACAAAGTATTTGTTTATCCATGCAACATGTTGAATCAGAAATTATTACCCGGTTGCGTTAACTCGGCGGAAATGAAAACAATGTTGAAAAGTGCAATCCTAAACTTAAAACGTCTCCGAGTGGAACCTGAAGGTCCGTCGTCAAGGGGAAGAGTTTCACATCTCAACTTATTAATTTATAGATTATTTAGTTCTTATATATATATATATATATATTTATATATATATATATGTAATCTATGTAACATTGATGCCTTTAAATCTCTAAGTGTTACAGTCACAGCTCTATACAGGCTGTTACTCGCTAATGAAAATATTACGTCATTGTCATAATCTCAGTGAAGAATAAGAAATGTCCATATCTTCTTTACAATCTACCTTGTGTACAGTGTTCTAGCAAAAAACAAACAGAACAAAACAAAAAGAAACAAACAACTTAACAATGTCATTTACAAAAATACCCAACTTTAGTAATCGCAACATTTGGTTGCCACGGCAACAACTCAATATTGTTATGAAATACTATTATACTAGAGTGAAAAGTACATCTTTTTTTTTTTTTTTTTTTTTTTTGATTTTTCAGAATTTTTTTTTGGTAAAATGTCATCTATACAATAAACATTTTTTTTTTTTTGTCCAACAACACAAGCGACTCTATAGCTATGCCCATTACTGCAACGCCCAGATCTTTATAATCGATGAGAAGGCAAGAAAAGATCCGGTAGCTCTCCACTAAGCCCCGCCCCTCAGGCGTGTGCGCGGCTCCTCATTGGCTGACCTGACGGGTTAGACCTTTTTAAAAACGACCGACCGTGCAGCACGTAGCACAGCTTCAATAAATTACATTCATGTCAAAATAGAATAGTTTACAACATCGTATCGGACTAAAATTTGAGCAAGAGTAAGATAAATTACAACAAAATAGAACTTTTACCACCTGCCACGAAGATTACCAACAAATCAAGAGTGGATGAGAAGACGATCGGAACCCAAAATAAACAACAAACAGACACACGTTTCTTCCGAATGTGTGATTGTGGATTGTCAATGTTAATCAAGCACCATGAAATTACATTGAATTTAGTTTTTGTCAGTTAAAATCATAAAAAAATTAAAAAAAAAGAGAAGAAATTACAATCTTGGCTTGAAACAAATGTTCAGGTGTTGTTTTTTTTTTTTTTTTTGTTTGTTTTCTGGTGGGGAGGGGATCAAACATACCTTGATAGTAGACACAACACAAATCTTTAAATAACTTTGAATACATTTCTAAAACCATGAATATAAACTCTCAAAGTAAGAGACACTTTACATACATTACACGGTTTACAATACAGTTTTTTTTTCTCACTCACGTTCCTCATGTAAACTACTCAAACCCATAGTAAGAAACGATGGTACACCAGACATCCTACAAAGCTATTTTTGATTTGTCGTTTCTGTCTATTTTTTTCCTCCTGTGTGAAGTCACTTGTGATGTCGTCGACGGAGCGCCCCCCGGAGGAGAGGGGAAAAAAAAAAAAAAAAAAAAAGGTCCGAGCGGCTCCTGACAGCCGCCGACTTCTCGCGCACTCTGGACGCAGCGTGTCGTCGTTGATGAGCATCTCTCTTTTTTTTTTTTAGGCACTTCTACAGTTTTCTAAAATGGAACAGGATTATCGGTGATAGTGGGGCTGGACAGGACAACCGACGCTCAGATCGCCCTCCCGTCCAAGTTCAAGTCTTCTTGTCGCTTGACGAGCGTCAAACGTTTGTTTTTGTTTGTTTTGTTCATTGTTTTTTTTTGTTTAGCACTTTAATCCCTCAACCTTCCCCTTCCCCTACACACACACACACACACACACACACACACACACACACGCACGCACACACACACACGAGGCGCGGTACGTCCTCGATGGCCACGACTTTCTCCGTCTTCCCTCCGTGCAAAAAGAACCGATCCGGCGACCTGAACCCAGAGCGACTTAAAACGCGTCCCTGCGTTCCACCGACTTCGTCCAAAGCTTTGGCGAGACGTTTCCAGAGACGGGAGGCTGGCAGGAGGGAGGGCGTGTTTTTTTCTTAACAAGAGCCCGTCTGAAGGAGAGAGAGGGTGGAGGAGTGGTGGTGCGCCGGTCCTCAGCCACTCCTTTAGTGTTTCCTGTCCAACGTTGTGCAGGTTTGTAGAATAAATAGACGGGGATCCAGGGTTAAATGATGTGTCTGCTATGTGTGGTCTATACATCAGGATATTTGTGACTTTTTTTTTTCTTCTTTTCTTTTTTTTCTGGCAATACATACAATATATTTCTTTTTTGTTTGTTTTGTTGTTGTTGTTTTTCTGTGTGTGTTACTCCGGCACTGCAGTTGTTGGGGTCAAACTGCAGTGTTACACTCTTAGCATGCAGGTTGCTGGACCTCTACAGGAGAGGTAAGGTAGTATTTACACAGGGGCTGTTTGGGGTTTCCTAGTGCAGCTTGGTGACACTCCGTTCCCTCCCTGACGCTTACTTCAGGATGATCTGCAAGACAGAGAGACCACAGAGAAGACGTCAGCTCATCCTCAACTGCCATGTGCACACCTCCACAAAGTGGAGATACATCCAGAAGGCAGTGCCATGTAGGGATGCGGTGCGTCGGATCAATGAGGGTCTCGGTGTGCTTCAAATAAAGTGAATACGACCAGCCACACCTCAGACGGGGCTCAATACACAATTTACACTGTTTAAACTGGATTAAAAATGAAAATCTGACATTTCTTTGAGGCAAAATTCAAAGTTTTCTGGGCTTGTTTCACCTCCAGTGACTTAAAGTAACAGAGCGACTCCGGCTGGACTGAGACCCTGAAGGAGGAACCGCTCAGGTGTTTGCTTGTTTCCTATGAAACGACTTTCTTTGAAGCACACCGAGACCTCAGAGGTCGACTATCTGCCACCGAATCCTTCGTTTCTGCTTTGAGTTGTGAAAAAAAAATAAACCAAACAAACAGCGGCGGTCTGCTGTTGTGTGACGATAAGAGCAAGAAAAGACTCTTCTGGTCACCTGGGTGTGTGTTCACTCTCCAGGAGATAAAGACTAACACACCACAACAAAGTGACGGGGGGGGGGGGCAGGTAGAGGAGCTGCTGCTGGTGTGTGTGTGTGTGTGTGTGTGTGTGTGTGTGTGTGTGTGTGTGTGTGTGTGTGTGTGTGTCTGTGTGTGTGTGAGATAGAGAAGGGGGGGGTACCACTGGCAGCGAGCCAACGCCAACAAAGCGGCGTGGTTGCTTGTTAGTAGACAAAGGACAGAAGCCGCCGGTCACACGTCACAGAAGGTCACCGCGCAGCGAGAGCATGTGATGTGGAGAGCGGCGAGGAGAGAGCAGCGGCGAGGAGAGAGGAGCGGTGAGGAGAGGAGAGAGGAGCAGCTCCACGGTGCCAATGAAAGATGGTTGATGGCGCCAGATGGGCGGGATTAACTGGATATGATGGAACAAACAAATGGAAAGAATTGTTTGTGGCTCTTGTTTGCTGTAGATTTGGTGCAGTGATACGAGCCTGGAGGACAGCACATGTCTGTTAGATGATGATGATGATGATGATGATGATGATGATGATGTGGAAAACAAGAGCTATAAACTAAGAGCTTAATATCACATGATTATATGAGTGTAGTTTGTAATTTGTTGATTTCAACATTGTGCTCAGAATAATGAGTCTGTGGAGTTTCCATGTTGTCCCTGTGCCTCCGTTCTAGGAACGGGAAGAATAAAGGATGAGGTTGTTTCCTGAGGCTGTGACAGAACTCAGTGTAACTCCATGTGATGCGCTCCAGCATCAGGACAGTAGAGGGCGCTGCAGCTTCACAAACGTCACTATGCATGCAGTGACGTTACCACAGGCTTTCAGCACACCGTTACCGTGTGCAGCCACACGGGCTGATGTGATTGGTCGCTGCCTGTCATGTCACACTGATGGTTCAGGGGGTCGTGAGCTGACCAGACAGTGAACCTCTCCACATGTCTGCGTTTACAGACACAGATCCGGCCGGTGGCTGTCGGCATGTAGGGGCAGTGGAGGTGGAGAAAGGGCCAATTCTGGACTGTTGAAGACATCTGCAGCAACAATGGATTGTGACGAGGCTGGTAAACAAGGCGTGCGCTGTTTGCAGCACAGCTGATGATGAGACCTGGAGGAGGGAGGAGGAGGAGGAGGAGGAGGAGGAAGATGAGGAGGAGGAGGGGTGGGACAGACATCGACAGACAGCCGAGGCTGACGTCAGTGTTTCTCGGGCTCCTCGTCCCACATGCATCCTTAAAGAGCAGCTCTGCTTCCTGCTGCTACTGCTGCCGCATGCCAATTACAGGAAGAGGCGGTGACTCACGGGAAGTGCACACCGCTGGCCAATGAGGGACAACGACACGCCGCGTCCTGGAAACACGTCATTATCATGAACGGGTCCCAGAAACGTGGATGATCTGCCTGTGACCAGGAGATCCCTGAAGATCAGAAACCTCAGGACGCAAATATCTGAATGTCTACCTGTGACCCCTATGAACTACCAGTGTGTGTGTGTGTGTGTGTGTGTGTGTGTGTGTGTGTGTGTGTGTGTGTAGGTGTGAGCATTGTGCACACGCGTCACTGTCATCCTGCCGGCCGACACGCAGCCTACAGCCCCTTCCTCCTCACGTTCATCCAGCGAGCGAGAAAAGGTAGAGAGGTGAAAGAGAGCAGCGGAAATGAGGGGAGGACCTGGCGTGGGGTGTGTGTGTGTGTGTGTGTGTGTGTGTGTGTGTGTGTGTGTGTGTGTGTGTGTGTGTGTGTGTGTGTGTGTGTGTGTGTGTGTGTGTGTGTGTGTGTGTGTGTGTGTGTGTGTGTGTGTGTGTGTGTGTGTGTGTGTTTGCAGAGCACACAAGCGGTACAGACGATGCCCCCCGCTGCAGATGGAGCAGCTCACTTGACAACAAGAGAAGTGGAAAATAAAACTTAAAAAAAAAAAAAAAAAAAAACAGAACATGCGAAACAAAACCGAGGAAGTAGTGCAACACAACTACGACTTGCAAATGTGGGAGCTCTGAAGAAGTGCATGCTGGGTTTTTTTTTACTGTGCAGGAGTAGGAGGGAGGGGCCGGGCGTGGGCTCAGCTGCAGGTTGTTGCAGCGCCACTGTTAGACGGCAGCACTTCTTCAGAGCTCCGGGGACGGATGAAAGAAAGCTTTAAAAGGAGCAAACCTGATTGGCTGGTGCTGTTGCTGCGTAGGGGACACTTGTGGCAGGAGTTGTTGCTGCAGAGACAGTAGCAGGCGTAGCACTGTACATCATTGGGACTTTGTTTGGAAGGGAGGAGGAGGAGGAGGAGGAACGGGGGAGAGGGGAAGGAGGAGGTGGTAGCGGTGGACAGGTAGGTGGAGCGTGGTGGTAGCCATGGTAACAGATGTGGTGTTGATGTGTGTATTGTTTATTGTGATTGTTGTTGATGGCGGATGTTACAGGGAGCCAGCGAGCCATCGTTAGGGTCACACCGGCAGATGGCATGCAACCATTCACAATGCAAAGCAGGGAGGACAGAAAGAAAGGAAGGAGGAAAGAAAAAGAGAGCATGGGAGAAAAAAAAACAAAAACAAGAGGAGAGAAGCTGATTACAATCACAAGTAAGGAAATTTATATGGAAAATCAGTTTGCTGCTTTTCCCAGAGAAGTTGAGGAGCACCAGACACTGATTACCACCAATCAATGAGTGTTTTGGCAGCGAGGACGGGAATGTTAGCTGCTGCACAGCGGGAGACGCCAAAAACCCACTGCACACGCCAGGAACACACACAACCGCGCTGGTGTTTTCTCAAATATCACATTAAAATCATCATTCCATTAGCCCACTGAGACTTTCAATTGGCTTTTTCTTTTCTTTTTCTTTTTTTCCCCCGAATTTGGCAGACAAGACGTTTCCAGATCGGTTGAACTTCTCCGGGAAACTGATTTAAATTTCCTGATCAACACGGCACGGCAAACAGACGGAAGCTGTCCTACGGCCGGAGGACAGATCAGTCTGCAGCACTTCACAAACACTTCCATCGTAAACATCAGCAGGAGGGCAGCCGGCGGGGGAACGAGCGGCCAAACGCTTCCAGGTGACACAAAACGAACACGACCGGTGTCGAGGGGCGAGCGAGCGGACGAGGGAGGGGTCCACATTTTGTTTCACCTGCAAGTGCCGCCCACTCCTTCCACACCAAATCACTAAAACCACCCCCAAATCACAGTGTGAGTGTGTGAGAGAGAGAGAGAGACATAGAGAGAGAGACATAGAGAGAGAGAGAGAGAGAGAGAGAGACAGAGAGAGAGGGACAGAGAGAGAGAGAGAGAGAGAGAGAGAGAGAGAGAGAGAGGGAGACAGCGAGAGAGAGACAGACAGAGAGGGACAGAGAGAGAGAGAGAGAGAGACATAGATAGAGAGAGAGACATAAAGAGAGAGAGAGAGACATAGAGAGAGACATAAAGAGAGAGAGAGAGAGAGAGACAGAGCGAGAGAGAGACAGAGACATAGGGAGAGAGAGAGAGACAGAGAGAGAGAGAGAAAGAGAGAGGGCCAGAGAGCCATAGAGAGAGAGACAGAGAGAGAGAGAGCCATAGAGAGAGAGACATAGGGAGATAGAGAGAGAGACATAGAGAGAGAGAGAGAGAGAGAGAGAGAGAGAGAGAGAGAGAGAGAGCGACACAGAGTGAGACATAGAGAGAGACAGAGAGGGACAGAGATAGAGATAGAGAGGGAGAGACATAGAGAGAGAGAGAGAGAGAGAGAGAGAGAGAGGGAGAGACATAGAGAGATAGAGAGAGAAACATAGAGAGAGAGAGAGAGACATAGATAGAGAGAGACATATATATATATAGAGAGAGAGAGAGAGAGAGTGAGACATAGAGAGAGACGTAGAGAGAGAGAGAGAGAGAGAGAGAGAGAGAGGGAGAGACATAGAGAGAGATAGAGAGAGAAACATAGAGAGAGAGAGAGATAGAGAGAGAGAGATAGAGAGAGAGAGACATATATATATAGAGAGAGAGAGAGAGAGCAATGAGTGGGTCAGGACCTACCAAGACTGCTAGCAGGAGTCATGCACAAGACTGACCCTGTTGTATTCATGCAGAGAGAGAGAGAGAGAGAGAGAGAGAGAGAGAGAGAGAGAAGAGGGAAGAAATGGGTTAATTGAGAGGGAGGAGAACAACAAGGTTAGACAGGGCAACACAAAATAAAGCTTAAATAAAGAGTTTCTACTGTTACAGAATAATCCAGAGGCAGGCGGAGACATTAAATGGTGAGAGGAACACTGCTTATCTACGGCTGCTGCTCAAACTGGGGCAGGTTCAACGTGCGGCGCTGCAGGACCGGTCCAGATTGGGTTTTCAGGAAGACTAAAGCATTGTTTCCTATACTCACTAGTCTTCAAGGGACTCAACGCACCACCTTGTGGTGCAATCTTGTACTACAGGGCTGAACAGGAACAGGACAGCTACTAATTAGTCTAATTATGCATTTTAAATCCCATACAGACAAATTGCATCTTTAATGTTAACTTAGCGAGGATACAGCTCATTTCTCACAGTCATTAATGAATAAAATGATAAAAGCTTTAACTGAGGAGGACCACACTTCAAAATCTTTGCATATTTGTACCGAGCAGCAAACCGATCAAACTAAAATAATTATTAAGTAAAGGCAGAGTAATGCAGGGATTCGCATTCATGCAGTGTCAGGACAATGATGTGCACCGGCTCACGTCCACATCTGGATCAAAGACAGACGTTTTCAGTCCGAATCAAAAATATTAAAGCGCCACGGTGTGCAAACATGACTTTGACCCAGGGCTACTTCCCCCACACACACACACACACACACACACAGCGGCAGAGAGGCGGGGATGTTAGGCATCTCACACCGAGGGAAACAAAAAGAGCAGGTAGTGTGAAGAGTGAGCGAGACCCAGCTCCTCCTCCTGACTCCTGAGTTTGGCCTCAGGCTACAGAATTAGCAGCAGTTAGCTCATTTAGCCGGTGGCCCCGGGGGGGCCGAGCTGCCGAGCAGCAACCCAGCAGCCCGAAGTGACAGAGTTCTGTTGTGGGCGAGGAGTAATGGAGAGTGATTCTCTCTTTATCTTTACAGGCTGTTGATGCCAAACACATAGCCTAAATTCAATGCCAAATACAAGTTTATTCTGAAAATACACTTTTTTTAATGTATTGTAAAATAAGTGACCTTTCTTGAAATACTGAATTTTCCTGCTGGTGGACTTTGTCTCAGTCAGAGAGAAAATTCTGGCTTTGGAATTTAACTTTTTTCTGAATAATAATATAAATATGTTGCACGTAGAAGAAGATATGTTCCTCCTGAATAACAAGGAAGTAAAGTATATTATTGCTCAATAACAGATGGAGGAAAGGTGGAATTTAATGAGTTTGTACTTCCTCCCACGTCATCTCCAATTTGTTTTTCTGCTTTGCATAATGATATTGTTGCCTCATTTAAAACTGGAAGTAAAACAAAGTGAATTTATTCCTGCAGGTTGGGACAGTGTGTGGCTTGTTTGTATGCCCGGGGCCATGAGCCTGGCAGGTGTCCCACATTGAGGTGGTAATACTTCATATCTTTTATTGCTGCCATCAAAGCCTGCGCTGCCCTTCCACCTGGCAGCAATTACATGTTTGTATCGAGAGCGGATCAAAGTTGAGCGATGGCACGGCGAGTAATTAAAACGAGACACAATCTTTGCTTCAAGAAATGTGTTTTTGTGATAACCACGAGGATAGCTGTGCACGTTCAGAGATCTTTGGTGTGTGTGTGTGTGTGTGTGTGCATGCTCTGCATACCGAAGAGGGCTTTTATCTGCATGCATGCGTGTGTGTGTGTGTGTGTGTGTGTGTGTGTGTGTGTGTATGGATGGGGAGCTCCTACCTGTGGGAAAGAAAGTGGGCTGCTGGAGCTGTGCGTTGGCCAATGCCTGCTGGTAGTGCAAAACACTGGGGTTGAACAGGGAGCTCGCTCCGTTGCTCTTCTCGAGTGCTGGTCTCTTTGGTAGGGGCTGGAGGACGCCGTGGGGGAACGCCTGGCCACGGAACACACACACACACACACACACACACACACACACACACACACGCACACACGCACACACGCACACACGCACACACGCACACACGACAGAAGCACAGAGGATTTGAAGTGTGTACTTCCACAAGTCAAAGCTAATCATGTCTAAGTCTGTTATTTGTCTATGCACAGCACAACAAGGCAAACATGGAAAGTTGCTGTAACTAATCACAAGGACAATGAGAAACTACACCGTAGCAAGGCAATCATAAACAAACACATCAAAGAAAGTAGAGTGCAGTTACTTTTAACA
Organism: Lipophrys pholis; assembly: GCF_963383615.2. Classification (NCBI taxonomy): domain Eukaryota; kingdom Metazoa; phylum Chordata; class Actinopteri; order Blenniiformes; family Blenniidae; genus Lipophrys; species Lipophrys pholis. The sequence goes on along the minus strand of NC_137645.1, from coordinate 1,147,821 downwards.
TTACAAAGTAGAAGTTACGCTATCAATGTACTCAACAATCTAGAATTGCCACAGGTGATCATAAATGATAGCTATCTCTACTTTTAACGTTTTTCACAAAAAACAAAAGAGCCAAATTATATTTTGTGAGTGGCTACAGTACAATTAAAGAAGCTACATGCAAAGCAAAAGGTGAAAGGTCAAAGTACCAGGTCTACAGTTGCCTCGAGGGGTCGCTTCATTGCTTTGGCAGTCGACTGAGTCTTTAATTAGCAGGCAGCGAGCACATGATGGCAGTGGGCCAATGGGATTCAAGCGTATTAACATACAGGTAACAGCAAGCAGAGGTGCGTCATGGGGGACAGCATTGCATTGTGGATAGGTGAGAAGGAAAAAAACAAAAACAAAAAATAATCTGAATGCAAGTATACCACATACAAAACAATAGGCATGCACATAAACAAAAGTCTGTTTTGTTTACTTTTAAAGAAACATTGCTACTTTTTGAATTAGTACAAAAGCAAAAAAAAAAAAAAAAAAAAAAAAAAAAGCATCTACAGTAAACTTTGGTTAAAAAAGCAAGAATCTAAGATGTACTATCAAACTACTGGGAGAGCATTTAGTAATCATGTAAACTAACATTTGTAATGATAATAAATCAATATATAAATAAATAAATAGCAGGATAAACACAACTGATTCATTTAGGTGAGACAGTTTTCAAAGCAACAATAGTTACTGTGCTCCTGGGGGACTGGACTGGGTCTGACACTCGCCTACAAACATAAACAACATGGCTGCACCACGTCAGCTCGACACGCCATCACGTCTGACGTCATTAAAACAAACACCACAGCTCGTCTTGACCTCTGCTGTTCTACCACTATAGCTCGCCTTGACCTCTGCTGTTCTACCACTATAGCTCGCCCTGACCTCTGCTGTTCTACCACTATAGCTCGCCCTGACCTCTGCTGTTCTACCACTATAGCTCGCCCTGACCTCTGCTGTTCTAACACAAGTGTCCTAACTTCTATCCAGTGGTGAAATATGATCTCTAGAAAGTGTTTTAGTTTGTCGCCTTGACTGTAGAATATAAATAATGGGACATACATGGAGGAGCTCACGTCTACCTCGTGCGCTCACTTTTGCGATATTGCGTCGATATTGTGATGACAATAAATTTGCAACGCCTTAATGAGTGTGTCGGTTCCGACCCGTCTGAATGGTCGGCTTGTATGCGATTATATGCGAACGTGCGGGAAGACTTCACACTACTACTCTGGCCTGTCAGCGCGTGTGACCAATGAAGAGGTGACACTGTGTTTAACGGGGGAATGTGGAGCTCTGTTTATTGCTCTGGTTACCAGCTACCCTAACAAGGTACTTTTGTTTTTAGGTCTGTATGTTTATATGCGAGTAAGAAAAAGATGACATGGATGTGATGAGCAGCACTAACAGGGTCCATGCACAAGCCTACTTGCTTAACGTATGTGGATTTAATTCAGCGTTTTGAAGGAGGATGGATTCTTTCAAGGAGCCACGGTGCAGCACCGACACACTGGAACGCCGTGTTAGTCAGCTCACATGGAGGATGGACTACTGGAGTGACGTGACAAGCAAAAGATGGCTGCATTCAACGGGCAATGAGGAAGATCACAGCGTGGCGAGCAACACATGATGTGGCACAGTAACACAACAGAATCTCAGTAATAAGATCTTCCTACTGTAAGTGTATCACTTAATGTGAAACCTCATCTCCAGTACACTTTACCCTATTTGATTTGAAGAAGTGATTCATGGATAATGATATTTGAAGCAGTGCAGCAATACAGCTTTTATGGGTCTCTGCTTCAATAAAACAGAAAATTGGATTACAGGTGCTGACTAAACAAGTCGTCGTCCTGAGGTTAACCCTCCTCACCCCCAGCACACATCGTCCCTGCACGGGGTAATTTGGGAATTGGGTCATAAAGTTGATAAACTGGGTCATGAGGGGAACACAGGAGGCATGCGAGCATCAGGATTGTGACCAGAATACATAAAATCTTCCAGTTTCCCACAGCATTGAGGACCTGATGGGAGGAACTCGCTGCAGCTTTAAGAAGACAGCGCTGTCAGGTCAGCTCCAGCTTATATATAGGGCCTTGGGGTCTCGGGCTGGCTTTTATTTATGCATGTTTTCATTGACTGGTGTTGAGTTTCCTTGTTTCATGCAGCAGCATCCAAACCAGACCTGCACACACAAGTCGTCTCTATCATGGAGGAAGGAGAGCGAGAGCAAGCAGAGCGATGGAGGAGGTCTGTGCAACGCGTAAAGCATGCCCATGCCATGAAAGAAAGACGGGTGGGGGGGTCAGCGAGCACTGGCGCAGTGCGAGGTGTGTGAGTGCAGCAGCCAGAAGGAGCACTGAGAGGAAGCCACTCAGAGCCCGGAGGGAGGGTTGGAGGAACAGCCAGAACATGAAGCCAAACTCAGTCTACCTGTCTGCCTCTCACTCAGCTTGTGGTGGGATCTTTCTGGACTAAAAGCAGAGGAGGGAACATACACCTCCCCCCCCCCCACCCCACCCCCCTCCCCTCATCCATCCCAGATTCAATTTGCACTGATCTGCAGAGGGCCGCACTTATCATTGAGAGCAGTGGGGTGGGATGGAGAGGAGGGGGGGTGGTGAGCTGGCGCATTGTCTCCGTACGAACCAAGGGCATTGGAAAATAAAAGAGGACTGCGGTGAGATAATAACAGATTGTTCTTGTGGCGGTACATTGATGTGTTTAGGTCTGGCTAAACCCTGTTTATTGTATACAACGGCCTCTCTCGTTGTTGGAGAATTGTACACTGGAGTCCACTAGAACGAACCAGCCGAGGTGGGGATGTTTGTGCAGTAATAAAACAGTGCTCCACATTTTGATGTTCGGGTAAAAGGCGTCAGCAAGAATTTGTGTTTAAACAGAGTTTTCAGTGTGTGTGGATAGTTTCATCAGTAGAAGCTGGCGGTGTTCAGTGTCTCTGATCTCCTCTGTGAATAGCTTGACCTTCGTATTTATAATGTTGTGACTATACATCTCTGTAAGTCCTATTCTCTCACTTTTGCATCCTCCAGTAATTATGTATTCATTTGAAACACGAGTATAAAAAAGGATTATGCTTTTACTGCAAAGTGCTTAAAAATAACCTTATTGTCCCACAAGCTCTTTCTATTAGAAGTATAAAGGAGCAGAAACCTTGTGAAATCTGTTCAGGTACAACGAGGACGAGTGTGAGTGTGTGTTCCCTGCTCTACGGCTGCTCTATGGCTGCACCGGGTCCAGGAGGTGGGCTCTCTCACCATGGCTGCAGCCGTGGCGGCGGCTTGCGCGGCCACGGCTGTCTGGTTGGCCTGATGTTGGGCGGCCTTGATCTTGGCCTGGAGGTGGGCCGGGGGGTGAAAGTACTTGCACTTCTCACGAGAGCAGCGGCTCTTGATGTAGTCCATGCAGACGGTGACGGTGTTGTCGCTGGTGTCGATCATGGGGCTGTCGCTGGGGTGCGCGAAGCGGCAGTCCGTCTCGCCGCGAGCGCAGTTGCCTCGCTGGAACTCGCGGCAGACCTGCGAAGAGCGGCAGAGGCGGGGCGGACAAATGTTGACAGACACGGATGAATGCACGAGCGGGGGGGGGGGGGGGGGGGGGGGGGGGGACGACGACACAGACATACAAAGACAGAAACACAAAGTGTGAATGCTTTCAATCAGTAAACAACAATAGGCAGAATCATCAGAAGCTGAACTTTATCTTTTCTCTTGCTGAAGCCGAACAGCAAGCGACTCAGGCTGTTGTCAAAATCTTAATAGTGTTATTATTCAGTGTTTTTTTAAGTTGTTGACATTTTGCTGTATGATTGTTTTGACAATAAAATCCTTGATACGTGATAGGGCCATGTTTTCTTTATTACAGAAACCCTAGTAACGTCCAAGTGGCTGCTGACTTTATGGAAGTATAATGTTGTTTTTGTTTATTTGTCTTTTAAATGGGTACAGGTTTGTTCGAATCATGTTTTTCTGTCAGAGTTTAGCTGTGACGAACAGAACTGTGGGTTAAAAACTAAAAGAATGGCATAAATCAGCTTGTTTGTCTAAAAATAATCCATGAATTTAGAGGGAAAAACAACAACCGACATGGTTATAGGAGTAAGCACAAGCAACAAAATGTATTTTACTCTGCAGAAAGCAGACATCTGTGAAATGTTCCAAATGTTCCTGAGCACAATAAATCCTAGCAATTCTTTTCTTTTTGTTCTTTTTTTTTTCGATAAATTAGTTTTGGATTCAACAAAATGTAACAGAACTGCAGTGAGAGCCACAGCCGGACGACTGCGGACGCACTGAGCCGGTCAGAAGCCTGGGCGTAATCACGGGGGGGGGGGGCTCTTGACTCGCACACTGGCAATGAAACACACACATATATGCAGGAAAGTGGAGTGTGTACACGTGCGCGCACACACATGATGGTTCTGTGTGGGAGTGAGCGAGTGTCTCAGAGGGAAACTGTTTCATTAGAGGCAGCTTCATTCAGTTGCTAAGTGATAGCACTGTTGCAGAAAAACACATACAGGCACACACCTACGCATCACCTCCAGGTTTTAGGGAGATTATTGTTTATCTTTATAAATGTAGTGGGAAAAAACCCTCCTCCTCGTGCCCTCTTTCACAATCACAGAGCTATTCTCATTGAGGGCTGAGTGCCAGGGGGCAGATGGAGACGGCTGAAGTTGTTGAAACCGTCCCAGTCGGACTGTGGCTGTCTCGCAAGTACCAGTTAGTGTTGAGCAAACTCCAATGTAAATCACTGTAATCACACATCTCATTTTTCCCGACACAAGCTGTAATTATTTCTGTTAAGTGATAACAGCGCCGTCTCCTGCTCCGGGATACGGCTGACGTAAAGCGCTATCAGGTACCAAGGCCGATAGAGATGTTCACGTGAAGAAAGACTTGATATACTTGTATTTCTGCGTGTATCTCACAGCCTCCAGCTCACTGGGAACACATTGTGCAGATATCAGCTGCTGCTGGTGCCACATTTAATCATTTCAGCACCGTTTCAGGATGTTTTTATCAAATTTAATTTCTCATTTGGGTTTTTCCAAAGCATGTTGTACTATTTGGATTGTTTCCCCCCTGAACACACTGATTAAAAGCAGGATGAGCAGATCACCTCCAGCTTGTCGGTGCGCAGGAGTTTCTGGCCAGAGGAGGAGCCGGTGGTCATGGAGACGGGCGGGCTGCCGGGGACGATGACGGGCGTGCTGGGCAGGATGTCTGTGGGCACCAGGCCCATACTGTGGGACATGGGAGTCAGGTACGGGGTGTAGCTCAAACCTGTGGAACCCAGGCCCTGGCTGACTGGAAACGTCTGCTGCAAGCAGAGAAGAAGAAGTTTACCAACGTGTTCACAAAGACGTGAGCAGAGAGCGGGAGAGGTACAGGGAGGGCTGAGGAGACAGAGCAGTACAGGTTGAGGAGAATAACTGCACAGAGAGAGGCAGCAAAGTGAGGAATTCTTTTCAACCTCCATGTATCCCCGGATGATTTCGCTGAGTGTGCATGTTCTCTTTCAGTGAGGCCTCGGCTTACACTGATGCAGTTACACATACTTACACCTGGCAGCTGCACACTGCAACAACCCACAGCAGCTCAGTGAAGCTCAGTGCAGCTCGGTACAAGGGCATTACAACAATAACAGTAGCAGCAAGTTTACGGAAGGCTGTGGAAACGCACTGCGACAGTGACATCTTGCACGAGACTGAACTTTGCGATGCCGTACTTACCACCGGCTGCATGGTGGTGCCGGGGATCATGAACTGCATCTGCTGGGCCAACATGGCCGCAGCCGTCTTCTGCTGGATCAGGTTGTTTCTCCCGTTAATCTCCAGCTGGGTCTTCAGGTGAGCAGGTGGATGGAGGTATTTGCAGTTCTCTCGTGTGCAGCGGCCCTGAGCAGGGAGAAGGAGAAAGACACACACACACACACACACACACACACACACACACACACACACACACACACACACACACACACACACACACACACACACACACACACACACGGTCATTATCCTGACACCTCAGCAGAACAAACGGAGCTGAGAAGCAGCTCTGTTTTGATGACCAGCAGGTTCCGTGTTTGCCTGAAGATGTGGCAGACATGTGGGCTTTGATTTTTAACGCTGCAAAACATCATGTTCTTGAAGGCAGCATACATATTCATACTGAGGAAGTGTCAAAGACATAAACACTGCGAGGAATGTTTGCATTCGTCCAGTGGGGAGGATGTAGAAGCATTGTTTTCTCCGGCTGAGCCATGACGACTACATCTCCGTGGCTTCATGATGGACACACCGTGTGGTATTCCTCTTGGAAATGTAAACACAGGGCTGGAGGGTCAGGCTTACAGAGACCCTGGTGACTGAAGGCAATTACATTGTCAACCCAGAGGCTAATGGCAAACACAATAATCCAATATGGTGGCAGGAAGAGAAGAGGGAGGTCAAGGAGGGGCGCGGAGAAAGGTGGAACAGCTGGAGACGTCGGGGGAAGAGAGGATGTGACATGATGGCGACATATGAAGGTGAGCAGATGGAAGTGAAGCCAAACTGGAATCAGTCTAGCAGGAGCTATATATACACCCCTTAACCCCGGATGAGCTGCAGCACACTGACCTCATTAGCCATATCATCGCTCTAATTTCCTCCTATGACACGTCAGCCAAGTGTCCGTGCAGTGATCGGTAATGACTGGGGGCCATTACCCAAACACCCCTTCAAGTCCAGAATCAAACAGTGAAACTGAGTCCGACCCACCAGACGAGGCCTGTGACAGCCTGGTGGGTGTGATGATTTCTACTCTATTTGACAAGCATGGGACTCCAGCAGAGCAGTGCAGTGATTTGTGAAGTTAGCAATGAAGTGAGAGAGACAGGCCTAAGGAGCAGCAAAGTATATATTACTAAATGTTTCAATACACTGACGTGGTGATCGTGTTCAACTTGTAACTACAGTCAAAAACAAGATGCTGCAGCCTGGATTTGACCCTCGACCCTCCACTCAAGATCAAGCTCAGGACTTTCAGTGATATTCAGTTAAACCTGACTGGTGTCTCCAGCAGAGCCTGATCTCCAGGAGGAGGACAGAAATACCTTTATAATACATTATCCCTACTATTCTTAGTAAAGCACATAACTGGAACGCTTCCCATGGGATGTGATGCAAATGAACAAAAGTATGATATGGATTATTTCTGTTAACACAAAAGCTTGAAAGCAGCGAGTCACTCGCCACCTAACAGGGATGTGAAGATGATGCTGAAGCTGCGCTGAGAGCTGAGTTCCCCCCACATTAGCCGGGCAGGCAAACAGAGAGGAACTTTTAATCAAGCGAGGCTCAAGGTATAAGCCCGGCTCGCAGTGTAAATAACCAATACTCCTCGTGTCTCATCGAAGGGGAAACTAATAAAACCTCGCTATCCGGGTCTTCTTGACAGATATTAAGGCGCTGCACAGAGCATCAAACACGCCGTTAGCAATGTTACAATTATCTGTCATCGAATTTGAGGGAAACATATTTCCGCTACAAAGGATATTACATTTGTGAACGCTACAGCACTATTTGCAATTGTTGTTCTCACATTACTGACAATAAAAAGATATGCGTGAGGGGGTTCCATTGCACATGCGAGCAGATAACAGCGTGAACATTCAGCCCCGAGCCAGCGGGAGCCGACCTCCACAACCTGGAGTCACGGCTGCAGGAGTCCCTCCGTCTGCTCGCAAGGCTCACATGCACCGAATCACACCTGCCCACACACATGCCTGGTGAAGCTCTCCATCATAACAAGCCTCACCCACACACACACACACACACACACACACACACACACACACACACACACACACACACACACACACACACACACACACACACACACACACACACACACACACACACACACACACACACACACACACACACACACACACAGAGATCTACTCGGTCCTGTCCAGACCAGAGGAATGATGTTAGCACAAACCCCTTCACCAAAAAAGCCTCGGTGATGCTTGCATGCATTAACTGCCAGCCAAAAAGTTTGTGTGTGTGTGTGTGTGTGTGTGTGTGTGTGAGTGTGTGTGTGTGTGTGTGTGTGTGTGTGTGTGTGTGTGTGTGTGTGTGTGTGTGTGTGTGTGTGTGTGTGTGTGTGTGTGTCGGTGTCTATGGGAGAGAATGCGTGGGCAGGTGTAAGTGTGCAGGAGAGAGAGTGTGTGGGCGGCTGTGAAGAGAGCCGAGCTCTGGACGACTTCCCAAAACCGAGCCTGCAGGGGAGCCGACGACACTGCCGAGCCCCGCAGAGATCACACACACACACCCACACACACACACACACACACACACACACACACACACACACACACACACACACAAACACACACACACACACAAACACACACACAAACACACACTGTCGCCCCTCCTTTAGCTCTCTGTTCACTTCATCTCCAGCCAGTGAGTGGCATGTGCGTTTTGCGATCGTTTTGCCGAGTTAAAGTGACGAGGTAAACGGCGGCGAAGTAGTTTCATAACGCTTAAAGCGCCGTTTCACTAAGTGCAGACCTTGGACTTGAACAACCTTCTTCTTTCATCCTGTCAAACTTTGTTTGAGAGCCTTTTCTCACTGACATGTTCATGATCTACCACGGCATTGTGCTCAGTCTTTGCATGAATTAGTTTTAATTCATCTTGGCTTTTGTCTAGTTTGAAGGTGGAAGAAGCAATAAAAAGTACCTTCTCTGGAGCTGCCACAGTAATACAAGTTCCAGCACTATTTTAAATCTCTGGCAGTAATCAAGGCACCGCGTCAATTTTACAAACATCTATTATTTGTAGTAGATGAAGTGTGAAATCATATATAAAAAGAAAAGCTATTTCTAATATTTACACATGGATATGGATGTAGTTGTATATATTTTACCAGGAAGTCTCTCTTGATTCCACATTATATTTGGTTAAAATAGCAAGAGATTTCCATGGTTTGGTGTCTGCAGGTACAGGCAGATGAAACATGAATTTGAATAGCAGATAAAACTGGAGACATCAGATCAGAGTTCAATAATCCTGCCCGGAGCCTTTTATGATTCATTATTTTACAGCTTTGGTTTCATAACTCGCAGTGTCAGTTACTATCTTAAACTCTTCAAACTCTCGGGGCTGGAGAGCGAGGAGGGTATGGATTGGCTATAAAGATTCTTAAATGACCCATAAATGGGGCTATTAGCGTATAATGCTTGACAAAAAGGAGAAGATGAGTTAAGACATTGTTTAAAGCTGCAGTAGTTTCCAACCTGCAGTCCGAGACAGACACACAGTTTTTATTTCCTGTTTTTATGAACTCTCCCTCCCTGTTTCGTCATTCCATGCCCAGTGGTCTTTCTACACACGTCGGGAGCTCATCAGCTAATGTCCGTCCACCTCCTCTCAGGAGACGGTTCAACTCTTCTTTACTCTGCCAGACTCTGCAGAGGTTCAACTCTCTTCACTCTTCATCTGGGTCGTCTCCTTCCAAACTGTTTATGTGAAGACTCAGCTGATCCCAGCTGACTGAGGGGGAAGGCAGGGAGATCTACGAACAGGTCACCAGTCCATCACAGGACACACACATTCACTCCCATGGGGGGGGAAACCCAACCGTTAACTCCACACAGTCCAATCTGAAGTACTCATATTCAAGATCAGACGGTTGATGAGGGAGTCAGTTTACTGCGCACAGTCTCTGATTAGCTTCAAGTAAGGGTGTAAATCTAACATCTGCTTTAATAAAACGAGATAAGGCCAATTGCATGAGCCATGTAGCGAAGGGTATACATAGCAATTACAGTGCATCTGAAGTGAGATAATAATGATCATCACTGAAGGGTTCAGGCTCCAGTCGGAGACGGCTCACTTGGGGATTCGAAGCACATAGGATGAGGTAAGCTTTGTGGGGAAAGCGGCGCTGCATCACATATAAAGGAAGAGGCTTTAATCAGCGATGACGGGGCTATACATCATGTCGGTGCTGTGCCGTCAACTGGTCTCAAACCTGGGTCCTTTTCAGGGGGTGGCAAACACACGCACACACACAGACTAAGCAAATGTACTCTGCTTTCTGTCAGAGCCACCCACTCAGAGCAGAGCAGAGCAGAAATCCATTCATCTGGGCCATTGCCTTGCAGCAGCTGTCTATGAAAAGGATCTCTGAAAGCGCCGCAGCACCTCTGTGATTCACGGTGTGTAGCCATAGCTACATCGTGAAATTATACCTTCCACCGGGGTCGCTCACATGGCAATTTCTTATCGCCAGTCGCCGCTGTGCGTATGACTGCTATGATCCGTGCACTAATAATGGGCTCCATTCCGATTGGATAATTATCTGTTTGCGCCGCAGTGAAACAACACATGACAATGAGAGGGAGATCAAAGATAAATTAACAGTTTCTTTTACCTGACACAGAGCCTCTATTCATTTGCTTATATAATCCCACATCACTCCTGGAAGGCTCTCCGGATCCCCACAGCCGTCGCCAACACAACGGCACTGAGTATTTGCCAAGTTTTCATACAGTAGTATTATCAATAGAAGCGTTTCCACACTGGGCCTGATCCGTGGGGAAGGCAGAGGAGGCTGCTGGATTACACTCACTTCACCCACCGAGGAGCATCCTTTAGTGTTTTTACTACTTGTAATTAGAGCTCATTAATTATTTCTTTTTTAGGAATCCATTCAGGCAGAGAATGTGTGTGAGAAGTGCGTGTTGATATTAAATGTGGGTTTGGATATTTTACCATCTGCAATCCATTTATGTTAAACATTTACTTAAATATTCAGGCAAAGAGCTTTGAAGCAACTAATCATTACTGAATGAAATGATGCAGTTTATTGTTGCCTTTAAATGCTTTTACAATAAAATGTCCTCATTAATCAGCTGTTATTATCATAATAAATTAGGCATATTTTTTTGCAATTTATCACATCAAGTAACATCTTGAATACTTTGGGTTGTTCATCATTACACAACAAACACACATAGATAAAGAAGTCATTATTCTCCATCTTTGTTGTGATGCTCAGCCCTAAAAAGGGCAATAATCCATTTCTCTCAGCGATCCGCTGAGCATGCTCCAAATCAGCCTCACAGCATTTAGCTGACAAACCTCCAGAGAGGCGAGAGCAGGCCGACATGAAAACACACACCGAAAGAAAGAAACGTCAGCAAGCGCAGCGAGCGACAGAGCGCTGAGAGGGATGCAGAGAAACACCCCTCTGACCACGGACACTCTGAACAGTGACGCACTTCTTTGTTGTGATTTTATTCACAGGGTCATGCCGGGGGTCTTTTCACAGGCGGGACGAGTCATTTCAAGGTCTCAACATGTTCTTGAGGCAACCAGAAGTACACAGATAATCACTGGCCATCTTCAGGAGTCCATCGTGCCTCAGAAGGCCGAGAAGAGAATAAAGACACTCCAGCCTTACACAAACATGAACTCTGTTGTGTTTTGGAGGGGACGGCCTCCCCTGGGGGGCGCCTGAGGGCCTCAGTGACGGCCTCCCCCAGGGGGCACCAGAGAGCTTCAGGGTGGGCTCACCAGCAGGACATACTTGGGGTCAGGGTGTGTGAAATGTGGAGGTTAAAAGTATATTTGTTTCTATTAAAACACACATTTTTAGATCAGAATTTGGGCTTACACACTTCCAGAAACTCCCAAAATTAACAATTTGTAAGGTATATATTCTCAGAAATATGGGATTTTAGGTTTTACGTGATTTTAGCTCATAAATGAAAAAGCTTTTTGTGACTTCAAAGAAACTGACTGACATAAATAAATTAAACCAACGCACAGGATCCGGACACTGGACGGGTCACCAAGACACAGAAACAGAAACCACCGTCCTGGATATGAAGGAGCTTGGGCACTGGACTGAGCGTCCTCTTGCCTCAGCTTCACCCCGGCATCTTCATCTGTCGCCCAAACCCCTTCCACGACCCCCCACCTCCTCCATCAGCCCGGCTGAATGGCCAGAGTGATGACTGCTGGGTGTCTGTGGGTGGCACTGACACAGAGGGCCAGTCTTCCACCCCCTCAGCAGAATAGCGCTTCACTTGTGGGCCCCGCCGTTCGCCACTGTAACATTTGCATTTTGCCCTCAATGAGCGCTCTATCCCCGGGCCTGCTGGAGACAGAGAGCGGCTGCCGATAGGCTGCAGCCGACATGGGAGCTGTGAATGTCCTCATAAAGGAGACTTCAAGCGCACATTTATATCACACCTCTGTGGTTTCTTGTGCCCTTTATAGGGAAACTCGCGGTCTAGTGCTAACCCAGGACGGATATGCTCCAAATGAGCTTTTCTTTCCCATGTCAACAATTCCACCTGAGAAACCATATTGATGAATCAGTTGGTAGAGTCTGACATGTGCGTATGCATGCATTTCTCCATTAAGCTGCAATTTTCTGGTGGTGGACTTTACATGTCGTGTCTCTCCTGAGGTTCTTCTGACGCTCAGTGACATGATCAATGGCAGTGTGAGTGGCAGTATTGGCAGACTGTGAAATCCAGGTAGAAGAGCTTAGAAACATTGGAGGGTCAGCACTAAACGTGAGGACAGCTCCATCAAGACTGTGGAGGTGGCGTCGCTGTACAGAACATCATCGAGCTGATTCCAGCAAAAAGAAAACATGCAGGAACAGGGTCACAGTGCGAAACCCACACAGGCGTCTGGCGCAGGCTTACATGCGGCTGCTACATCCCGAAGCATCTTCATCAGAGTCACTGTGACAAAGTCCTCTCCCCAGCAGTTTATCCGATTGTCCTTCTCAGTGTGAAAGGAGGAGAGCTGCTGTGGGAAAATGACACAAATGTTTCTGACATGAAGCCTGTGAGATGTGTAATCCCCTTACAGCATAGCTCAGGAACCTGTTGTATCCCGAGTGACCGGCGGAGAAAAGAAAAGGGGGTTGGAAAGGCGCTCACTCTTCCGTCTTATCCCTCATTATCCCCGCACGTCTCCTTCTTTCTCCTCTGATGCTTCGTCTCCACATTCATATTAATGCCGTTTGCCTTGTGAAGTGTGCAGCAAATGTGCTTTAGCTGCTTTGTTTACACATACTTGTATCCATGGCTATAAATATCTGAACATTTCTGACTGGCAATGGCAATTACAACAATGCTCCACAATTCTTCAAAGATTAAACATAAGAAAGTGTGTTTGTCTCCTTGTGCACATTTTACTCGGGACAGCAATTAAAGAAGACCTTTTTCTCCTCATTCTCATTTTACCGAAAACGTTTCCCTCCTCAGGGGCACTAACAGCTGGTTATGGGTCAGCGTGTCGCAGCCGACGAGGAAACCACTTTGATGAAAGCTCCAGCAACAGAACGGGCGCTTCAGTGCTCATAGGAGTCGACCCGGTCATCCCAGCACTGGATGCACATGGACAGGGCTTCCCTTCATCACCGAACAGGGACAGCACTCCCTCTTACGGATCCAGTTTTGTTTTTGGGCCCTAATGGATCCGCTTGGACTAATGGATCCGTTTGAGGCAGGGAGGCTTCGGGATACTTGAAATCCATTATGAAATGACAGCCAGGGGCTTTTTGCTTACCTCGGTAATAGAGAACAAGAATCAATGGTGAAGAGTGGCTAAGAAGCAGTCGTGTAGATGTAAAACAATAGAAAACTGACATTGAAATTCTTCACCGTTTTAATTACTGTCATGAGGTAGATTTGACTGAGCTACTCGGATAATCTCCAAATAACAGCAATGTGGGTGTATACAAAAACAAAACAAAAAACACTCCTGCATTGGGAAGCTACCAGGTGATTTAGGAGCAGGTTTGCTTACTTGGTTTACCTCCATGGCGCTCACACACAGTCAGCAGACACACATAAGACAGTGTTGCCTCAGCAGTAATTAAGTGCCTTTGTTTCGCTCGCTGTAATCCCACAGATGAAGGAGTGGTACTGCTGCTGACACGCCTGAGATTACCCAAGGAGAGAGGAGGAGGAGGAGGACTAAGAAGGGATACGCACAGAGAGGGGGAGAGGAGGATCAAGGCAAGATAAAGTCTGTTGTCTTATTTCTTGCCTGTTTGTCCTGGGAGGCCTGGATATCGCGGATCTTTCACCCACAGGCTTTAAAAGTAAACACTCCCACCTCCATGTGAGACACATAATAAAGGCCGCCTGTGCTGAACCGGGTTCTCAAAACGACTGAATGTGTCCGCTTGTCTTGATGCAACCGGCCCCGTTTTCGTGTTTGGTGTGTCTGCGTGGTAACGTCTCAGAATAGTTGCAGAATGTTGTGTATCAGCTGCGGATCACATGCCGGTGTTATCGCTGCACACAACGGACTCGCAAGTCTCAGACCGCGGATCAAACGCTGCGAGGAAATCACAACCGTGTTTTTAAATTCCAGTGGAAGTGTTTGAACAATGACATGATGTTTCAGAAAGACATATATGTAGTGCAGAGCAGTGCTGCGATCCCATTGGGGAGACAGTGAACAAGCCCACAGCCTTGTTCTTTGAATGCGGGATGACAAATGTCGTCGGCACACGAGGCAACGAGCAAGAAGCTCATACCTCAGTGGAATCAAGACCTCAGTGTTCAACATGTCTGAGATTATTGGAGCGTGCATGTTGTTCTGAATCACTTTGTGTTCTGTCAAATTAGAGAAAACATGAAACGTATGACTCTTTAAATGGTCAGAAATGATCCATCCATCCATCCAGATTAACACACCTGTCTTTAGATAGTTATTTGAAGCCTTCATAACCAGAGAAAACACACAAAAACAGTTCTTCCCACTGTATCACTGCACCACTCTTAATATAAGAGTTCAATTTTAAATAGAGAATAAAACTGTATCACACGTCGCGAGATAAAGAATGAATTGCCAGATCATATTTGTCACGTTAAATCTCATCGGGCTGCTTTACTGCACATCGTTACTGCATGCAGCAGACAACATACATCAGGTATTCCACTCATAATCAGAAATGTGCTGGAGTGTCTTTGATGCCCTGCTCAGTCCATACACCACTCCATTAAGAGTGCGGTTTCTAAAACATCCATCACAGCGTCTGAGCTTTCATGTATTTGTGCAGCAGTAAAGGCAATTTAAAAGTAAATCACGGCTCTCAGCATTCAGGCGATGGCTGAGGTAACGGCCCATGTGTCATCTTATCGCAGCGCTCGGAGGCGGCGCCGCTGCAATGGCAGCGTTGCGTGGCACCTGCAAAGTCCTGGTCCTGGTGCTAATCCAGCTGGAGACCGGAGCCCTGCTTGAGTTAATCTGATCATCTGTGACCTGCTGAGACATGAAACCCACCCTTCAGAGCTCATTTAATACTGCACACACAAACAAGCGTTCAGAGCAGCACAGAGAGGGACGCCGGCATGAAGCTGACAGGTACACAACCGTTAGCACTGGTCCCACCTGAAGAACCCACTGTGACGCCGCCACCTGTCAGTCTGTTGGTCGGTGAGACGCAACCGAAACACAAGAGGCTCTATTCTGCTTCCAACAAGCTGGGAAGATGCTTGTGCTCTGCCCTGATTCGACACTCGGTTGTACAACCAATCGCCAACTTCACCCAGCCCCAAAACAGATTTCTTTAAAAATAGGTTACACATTGTTGATGGCCCAGTTTGACGAAAAAGAAAGTGTGTCACACCCTCAAGGGGAAACAGCAGAAACCAATTATACCTTTGTCAACAGATACGACTTGAGTCAATCAAAGACAGAAACTGCTCAAACACAAATTCAATCCCCGATGAGGGAAATTCTACAAACAATATTGAGGAATTAAAAGAAAAGTGTAGCTCGTACAGTATCTTCCTTCCCGCTGACACTATCGACCACGTGTCCACGCGTGTTGAGGAGTTGTGTAAATCCATAAAACAGATAAAGGAGGATAATGAGATGGAAGGGAGAGAGCAGATCTATTCATCAAAGCCTCTTTCTAACACACTCAGCAGATAGGGGCAGAAATGTTGTGGAGCTGCTTACTCTCCAGTTTGGAGATTAAAGCTATGGTTGCTGACAAAAAAAAAGTTGAGGTTCTGCTGCAGAGTCTGGCAGACATTTACAATCACACTGATCTTCCTGATAGGAACCTTATCTCGCACCTTTGATCACGCTTGAAATAGAAAGTCTCAGTTATTTAGATTCCTGCATGCGTGAGACGGACAGAAGACAGTCGCGATAAAAACATGGCGTTTACATGCACAAATAAACACAACAGGAATAAAAACCGTGGAATATCTCCGGTGTAATTTCATTTTTCTACACGTGAAACCACAAGGGAATGAAGTGCTGCGTCGCCTAGTTGGGCATGTTGTTTGTTGGCTGTGGTGATGAGACCTCTGAGACTCCAATCCTACGAGGAGATGATGAAAAACACTCCCAGAAGACAAGACAGCGCAGAGGAGGAGAGTTAAACGAGTGCATGGGCTTCTTTCCAGTAACAAGTGGCTTCTGCTCAAAGATATGAGATCGATAAACCAGAACACACTGACTCACAAAGCTGCTAGAAACCATCTGATGCAGGTAAAGATATGCATCACAGGGTTCACCCCCGTCACTCTGCTGGTCTCTCCCTCTTTGTTTGCTAAACGGAGGTCTTCAGCTTGGGAGCCGGCGTTGGATAATCCAGAAGAGAAGATCAAATATGGTGGAAAGAGCTCATATCCCTCCATCTCCACAGTGCTCTTCCTCTCTCTGACCCAGCTTCATCTCCTGGCCTGGCCTGGCCTGGCCTCGCCATGGGGTCAGCCTGCTCTGTGAGGGGGCGCGCTGCCAATTAGTGTCCCCCACCTGTCGCCGTGGGTCACTGGTGCAGGCATCTGCTGGGTGTGAAATTGGCCATCTCACTTTCGTCCATGAACTTTGCATCCCCTTCCCCCCCACCGTCAGCCAAACCTGCACACGCACACACAGGCAGATATGCCGCTGTGACCTCAGGTTGACCTCTATGGTATGGCCACCGTGTGCGGAAAGAGAGAGGAGCACATGTAGGATCCAAATAATACCTCCAGTTTGCTCAGGATATTAAAAACTACCCCCCGCCCCCCAAGAATAACAGTCAATCTGCATTTGAACAACATCTGATTATAATTTCTGGATGGAAATAACGAGACACAATAAGACATGCAGCATTAAAAAGGCTTTATCCTTGAACAAACCTTCATTTGTGCTGCTGTCAGAATGCACTTCATTTAAAATCTGAATTCTCTGCATCTGTGTTGCTGTGAAAACAGCTTTCATTTACAAACACCGCAGCAGTTCGCTCCAAGTCTTTCATCCAGACGAGCCCCAATCAAATTACAACGATTTGGAGCGGGCACCGCCTCGCCTATCAAAGCTCGACGTTTGAGAGAGAAGTTGGATTGGCCTCGAGTGAGCTGCAGCTTTGTGGCACGGAGTGCAACTGTGGGACTGTTTGGGGTGACCGGCCAATGATGTGATCTGATTTCGACCTTTTCCTCTTTCTAATTATGTTTACAGAGCAGGAAGATATTAAATCATAAAGATCACACCTACACGCCGTCTCACATCGGCTCGTCGGCGTCCGGGGGGACCGATTCAGTCCGTCGCTGGAGCTCGCGGAGCCGAAATGAGACGTGACTCAGAACGCCTTGAGCAGAAAGAAGAAGGAGTTGTCGCACTGACAATGTGCTTTTAAAGAAGACGCGCCCATGCCCGTCACTGTCAGGCTGCGCGCACTCCTCGCTTTCATGAGCAGTCATTTCTCACGGTGACATGCCAACATGCAGAGCTTTGACATTCAGCTCAGGCATGTCTTCACATGTCTGCACGTGGGACCGGGATGTCATGGTTTGCCTGGCTCTCCACTGCATGTTCGACACAGACGGGGAGAAGAAGAAGAAAAAAAAAAAAAAAACCAGGAGGCAGGGATCTTTTTCTGGAGCAGGGCCCCTGCAGATTGCATTTCTGTTGCCTCATTAGATGAAGCCAATTAAGAAGATCTCTGTCTCATTATAAAGAGCGGCCCCTGGGAGACAGCTGGGCCTGTCGGTCTCACTGTTAGCAGCTCCCGATGGTGTGTGTGTGTGTGTGTGTGTGTGTGTGTGTGTGTGTGTGTGTGTGTGTGTGTGTGTGTGTGTGTGTGTGTGCGTGCACAGGCTAAGGGTGGCTGTGCTGGAACTGTGAAGCATCTTGAGCTCTGCCTTTTTGTAACTTTGTCCATTTTCCAATCAGAGGAGGATTAAGAGCAGCCTCGGGGAAGCAGTCCGCAGGCGTCTACTGCAGTTATTATTTTATTTGTTTAAAACGGGCCATATGCTTGAGTATACTGCTCATATGAGCAACATACTGCATCCAGCAGCAGGCAACAGTGGCCTTTCCAAGAAAGTAAAAACAACTCTGGAGGCTACAGATTTTCCTCTCAAGATCTTCACTTTTTAATGAAATCACTTTCAACTGAATAAAACTGGATTTGAATGCTTGTCTCAGGTTGATTGAAGTCTGCTTCTGACTGATGATGAAACTATATATCAATAATTAATGTCAGCGATGGTAAAAGGT
Organism: Lipophrys pholis; assembly: GCF_963383615.2. NCBI lineage: Eukaryota > Metazoa > Chordata > Actinopteri > Blenniiformes > Blenniidae > Lipophrys > Lipophrys pholis. The sequence goes on along the minus strand of NC_137645.1, from coordinate 1,129,226 downwards.
CAAGCACGCAGCACGCCTCCTGCCTGACTCGCCACAGATCTGCCTTCAGCTTCACTGCAGCGGCGCTCACAACAGCAACAGCTACTGCAGCAGCGAGGCAGTCTGAGGCCAGCTGGCTTTGAAATCATCAAATGGCGAGGATGGCATTGACTCTGCAGCACGGATCGGAGTTGCTGTAAGGAAAAGGCAGCAGAAAAAAAGCGGAGAACGGAGCACTCGATCAGCACTGTGGGCAGCGGAGAGCGATGGAAAGAGAGGATGACTCAGAGGCAGTGGGCGGACTGAGACCAGGTGAGACACTGGTGCAGCAGATGGGCAGATTTTCAGCTCTCTGTCTCTCCATCATGTTGCAGGCAGATCGCTGGGTGAACAACACCTACTATTCAAGATGACGTCGGACAACCGAAGTGCCACACTTATTCTTCTTTGTTTTGCAGGGAAGATTTAAAAGGGTTCGAGTTCAAACCAAGAGAAAACCTGTGCATTAGCAGAGTGCTGCAGCGAGTAGGCGGACCACGCTACGTATCCTACGTATCCTCTGGAGTTTGGGATTCACTATCCAGCGCTGCTGAGCAATTTAAAGTGTGAACATAAAGCAGCGACACGAAAGTGACACATTGGTAGATTTTTATCATCAAAAAATAAATAAATTCTCATGCATGGAAGCTCCCGCCGATAGTCTGATACCGAATAAAGACAAATACTTTTCCTCACATCTGAAATATTCCTATTTCAAAAATAAATCTGGATTTATAGTCCATCTGCCCCCAATAAGAGGCAAAACTGTTCACCAGAAGAACCTGGAAAAGACTGTCCGCCAGGGGCCGTCTACATTTATCATACCTTTAGTAACTTATTCATATAATTTGCCTTTGTCAGTGTTACCTGCAGTGCATCTGTTAGGCTTCATATTTGTGAGCTGTCCATCGTGGCACTCTCAAAGAAAACATGTAGAAATGCTATGCCTGTGTGCCTCATTTGCAATGGAACTACTGCTGAATACGAACGCCATCATCCGAGGAGTCGCCTCAACATAAAGCATGCAAAGTGGAAATATCTGCTGTGAAATCCCAAAACAAGAGATGCACCGGTTTGCCTTTGCAGGAACGCTTGTGCTCTCCCCTGTGCTGTTATTTAGAAATCGTCACCTGTGTGAAAAATGACCATCAATAAAATGAGAGGAGAGTCGGAGCACTGAGAATGGAACGTGAAGCCTCATCTAGTCCTGAAATGTAGGGACTGCTGCACACACACACACACACACACACACACACACACACACACACACACACACACACACACACACACACACACACACACACACACACACACACACACACACACACACACACACACACACACACACACACACAAACCGGCCCACAGCAATGTGGGTCAATGCAGTGGCCCACTTTATACCGTGTCTGCCCTCCTGTATCAATTATTGTGATCAACAGAAGCAATACGAAATGTGTCGGCCCGTAGGAAGGCTCAAAGTAAAAGGACAAAGTGGATTTAGATGTGTGGGATTTAAAGAAATAAGATGGAGCAAATCACCATGTGCAGGATACATTTGATATGTGAGGAAGAAATGTATTAAATTGAAACTACAAGACTTAATTTAGCTGCAAAGCACAACAATCTGCATTCAAAACCAATCTCAATGTCACATCAGTGTGTGTGTGTGTGTGTGTGTGTGTGTGTGTGTGTGTGTGTGTGTGTGTGTGTGTGTGTGTGTGTGCGTGTGTGTGTGTGTGTGTGTGTGTGTGTGTGTGATGGACTGGTGACTTGCCAGACAATGTAATTTGTTCCATGCATCAGTTTGTTTGTAGCTCTCAGAGAAGATTCCCAGCTGAGTTTTGTTCCACTGCTTTGGCAGAGAATTGAACCTTCACACAGAAAAGAGAATTGCTCTGGTGGAGGTCGTCCAATCAGTGTCAACGCTGCTCTTCTACTGGAGTCACACTTTTCCCACTGGCTCAGGACTGACTGAGGAACTGGACCGGGGTCATGAGACACTGAGCTTCCTCCGTGTTGTCATTAAAACTACGTTCAGATCGAGGCAGCGGTGAAATCACACGGATCAAATGAAATTTGGCAAGGTTTTCACGGGCAAGACGGTGAGCGTGCACGCATTGCGAGGAGGGCTGTTTGAGGAGCGGCAGCAGTAGGGGTCTCCTAGGGGTTCATCAAAGCATGCCGCGTCCGGCGCAGCCCCCACATTAGGCTCAAGTCAGCGCCTCATTGTGTCTGTGTGAATGACCCCGGGGAACACCAGCTCCCGCTGCGCCGCACACATTCCCTCCACATGTTTGCTCTGCCCAGGGTGTGGCCCAGTTCGAGAGGATTACGCTGAGGAATGCAGCCGAGCCCATCTTTTAAAACAAGAGAGGAGAAGGGGGCCGAGGCCACGGGCATAAAGTTCATGTTCACTGAGGCTTCCTAAAGATCCCCTGGAAATGCAATAAGCTGGAGTGAGTGGAGGAAGGGTGGCTCCATGTGAAAACTGTAAACTTGGAAATAAGTGTGTGAGTGTGTCTGGACGGGTTTCTGTGAGGAAGTGAAGGTTGTGGACGCAGTCTTTAATAATTGGTTTCAAAATGTTCCTCTGCTTTCCCTGTCTGGCCTGAAGTGTCGCTCTCTCCCTGTCCATCCACCATGTCCCTCACCGTTCCAATATTAACACGTCCTCCTTTTTGCAGGTTCCCTCACTTCCTTATTGGCTTGGTTCAGCCCCCCCCCCCCCCCCCCCCCCTCGCCCCTTACGGTATGCTCTCTTGCAGCAGAGCCTGGATTAAGATGTTCTTACGGAGTGAGGGAAACCAGGGCGCATCGTCCCCAGGGGGGCTGCGCCGAGTGTGTGATACAAATGAGAAAACAAGCCTGCGCACCTGAAAGTTGCCCCTATTGTTTCTCCTGCCTGAACACTTTGGTTTTGACAAGCTGGGGAAACATGATCACCCACCCCCCCCCTCACCTCGGAGGCTGCTAAAGCTCAGCGAGGTGTGATGGTCACCTGGTAGAGACGCCATGCAGACCTGATTATCCACCATCTGATGAGCACAAAGCACTGCCTCTTTATCTGGGTGTAATTCCAAATGACCATCCTTCCACAAGCTGCTTATTTTTAGTGTTTAAATCTGTTTTATGCTTTATTTAGAATCTGCATGTGTCTGCGTGTGTTATGAGGAATGACAAGCAGCCAAACGCATTCAACAAGACCGCCGTCTGTTGAAACGACCGAGAGGAGCCCGACCCAGGAGGAGAAGACTTGTCTGCTGACATCATCACATGACCGAAGTGATTTCATTAACTCAGTTTAGGTGGGCATTGTCGCTCATTTCCTCCGGCGCTCTCCTTCGCTCGCACCCCTCCTCCACCTCGCTGTCACAGTTTCCATGGTCACAGAGCAACAAGTATCAAAGAGCTTCAAGGAAATGGCTTCAGCGGCGACACGCTCGTGAAGCCGCTGCCGCTTCCATCGATTATCGCTCACGCTGACGGAAAGACGCTAAAGTTAAAGGGTGGGAGGGACAGATCTAACCTTTCAGGGTCCTGCTTCAAAAAAAAACAACCTGATGTCCAGGTCCGATTTAAGCTATTGTGTATTTGGTAATTTCCTCGGTTCTTCCTGTTTCCTCCAAACTAAGAATGAGGCAATAAAAAAATCACAGAAATAATAGTTGTGCAACCCATTGAAAGAGGTGCGGCTTGTTTGGATTTATGTAACCGCTGGCAACATACAACCCTCCTGCATAAAAAATAGAGAAATAGTCAATAAACTCTTGTGTATTTGGCCTCGGAACCAAACCAGTTCCTCCCAGATAGTATGAAATCCTAAAAAGCTAAATAGATATGACAAATTGAGACTAAACATTCAGCCACTGTACTCATAAAACAATCAGTGATAGAGTAAGACGTTTCTTTCTTTTTCTCTTGAACTATAAATCAACAAACAGTTGTGATTTTGGTCAATATTACACTTTTCCCACAGATTGCATAATGAATAAACGGCATATGCAGGTGAAGTAATACCGTTCAGATTTTGCATGTTGAGGTGTTTTAGCTGTTCTACAGTGAGATATAATAAGACAAAGGGGTGAAAAAGCAGGCGACACACAGAAACAGGTCCCACCGCTACCTCCGTAGCTGAAGTCATTTGTTCTAGTCAAGTCTGAATGAAAACGAATGACACCTCAGGAGTCACCTCTCGTCTCCCGACAGGACCTGGACGCGGCTTTGGCTGGACAGAGATGAAGCAGCTCGTCCTATTTTGAGAGATGACAGACGCAGCATTGAGAAGGCTGCAGTGTGGAACAGGGGACCAAAATAATCCCCCAAACATTACACGATAGAAACTCTGAAAGGGGCTCGGTGTCAGGATGCTGCAAGCTTTCTGATTGAGGAAGCGAGGGCAACCCGAGCCAGGGTCCCCCCCCCCGGTCATTCCTACTGCTAATATCCTGGTCACTCCTCTGCATCAGAAGAGTGAAACTTGTGAGAGTGAGCCCACATCATTCCCTATATGTGCACCTGGCTCAGGCGGAGGTCTGAAAAGGCTGAAGGTTTCTCTTCAGGTCACTGAAGATGGATGCCCACACAAGAGCAACAAACCGTTCACACTCTGAAATTTAAATGAACCAAAAGAAAAGTAGAGGAGGCATTTATGTCTCCTCCACCGCCTCCCATGAGGAACGACAGCCGCCTCGCTGAGTAGTCACACCGCATTATGTTTAAAATGAATTACACCTTTTTAAAAAATGCGTCGGGGACACCTGTAATTTCCATAATGTCAACTCACGAGTCATCAGAAGTTTCCTAAACACTGTGCAGCCCAAACACGCAGCGAAGCAGCTGAGTAAGAAGTCATAAATGAACAAGTGATTATCAGGCTTTGTGCAGGTCGTATCCAAAACAAACCTGAGATAACAGGGAAATACTTTCAGTTTGGCAGGAAACAAGGAGCCATTGTGATCGCAGGGGTGTTTTTACAAACTCAGCCTGAAACCAACAACCAAAACAGTATGATTCTGCCTGACAGGCGAGGCAACATGGTCGCAGCTTCGGCGTGTTTATGAAAAGCAGCCTTCTGATCGTTGACCGAGTCACGCATGGCGGCGCCCGACGCTGCTGCGATAACCCTATCAGGTGAGAAGAGCCAGGAAGACGATACGGCCGTAATGGGGTGAAAATCAGCCTGCCGTGGAGCCAAACACATTTCCTGGCGCATAAGAAAGCGCTCATTCTCTTAACTGTCACGAGGGGAGTGTTTGAGAGCGAGGGGGTGGGCTGGAGTCGACAGTACAGAGACTCGTGTATTCTCCTCCTGTCACTAGGTTGTGGGGGAAGAGAAAGAGAGAGAAACTTTGTCTCCCGTGTCCATACATTTACTGAGAGTTTACGGCAGTTGATCCAAAGATAGCAGTGAGTCACGTCCAGGCCATGTTTGTCTTTTCTTTAAATGCTGTTGGACACAACGGAGGACAATTCTGGTCACCGGGGTCGACTTTCACTTCAGGAAACACATGAAATCCCATGATACCAATGACGTCAGTCATATCAACCCCGTCGGTGAAGATAAGTGTAGTAATGTCAATTTAATGAATTAAAGCACTGATGTCTCTTTGGTGCTTGCCCTCCAATGGACTGGTGACCTGACCTCTAAGGCCTGAACTTGTCTGAAACAGATAAAGAAATGTGTGTCTTCCTCAGTCTTTACATGCACCATTGCTCGTAGTCTGGATAAAATGCGGCTGCCTTGTTGGAGCTGCCCAAAAAAAAAAACCTCCACAAAACCTGTCACTCGTTCCATGTTGGACCTGCCTCTGCATGGAGAAACAACAAATCAGCCACTATTAGAGTCAGCTGTGTGCACATGAAGCCATAACAAGAATCTGACAGCTGGGGAGAAAATGTCACTCAGTGTCTGACTGTGAGATCTAACTCCAGCCGGCCCCGCTCAGAGCGAGGCCTCAAACTGTAACTTAATGCAGGAGGGACGATGGCGATCACTCACTGGATCAGAATTCAATAATGTCCCCAGATTTAGCAAAAAAAAAAAAAAAAAAGGGACTGCACTCGAATTACAAAACAGCTCCCTCCCTGATATAAATCTTGTGTTTGGGCACTGACCTTGTACACAACCTTGGAAAGTGAGAAGTACACTTTCCAAGCAGTGGAACGTAGCTCTGGTTCATATTCAAAAAAAGACAAACTCCTCACAGTTCCACTGTTCTGCTCTAGTTTCTGCAGCTATTTATCATTGTCATGTCTGTTTTTTTGTTTTTTTTTTCCCTCCGCACAGCTTGAAAATAATGGTGCAGCCGACTCCTTTGCAGCATGTGGGGGCTTGAGTGAATCGACCTTGTTATAATTGAGGGAAAACTTTAAAGTGTCCAGTTTTAATCTAATTGAAGATACAACACTGCTCTGAAAAAGGTCAAATGCAGCATCTTAACTTTATAAAATGGGGTCAAGAGATAAATTACACGTCTCCATTAAGGGAATACATGCTTAAATATAGCCTCAAGGCAACACGATGTAAAACACAAAGCACATTCAGTCCATCCAGCACATCTGTCATTAACAAAGCCGACATGCCGTCTTGTATCCGTGACAACCGGCCGCTGCAAAACAAGCTGGGACAGTTTATGCTGTTTGTTGGTTGTGTACGACAGCTGACGTGCCCCCAGAAATGGAAGCGATGGAACGACTCAAGGCGATCAGATGTTCACCCACAAGTGGAGATGATGGACAAGGTGCAGTAACATTAGATGAACTTACCGTATTAAACACACACGCGCGCACACGCACTCCGCTGGCCGTGTACATGACAACAGACCTCTGTGGCGTTTAGCTTCATAGGTCAGGCTGGTCTCCTCGCTGCAGCACAGCATGGGCACTTGACACACATGCTAATTTGGGCAGACAACCTACACCCACTGACCATTAAGGGCCAAAAGCTGTAACGCTTTACATCACAGGTTATATTGGTGCTGCAGACACACACTGCAACCGGTTGAGATGAATATTAATGTCAGGGACAAAGGATTTCTGCATTTTCTCACCTTTAACGAGTCAAAACAGGCGATCACCCTCCCGTTGTCCACCTGGCAGCTTTTGGGCGGGTGGGCGAACTTGCACTCTTCGTCGCTGCGCGAACACGTCCCTCTCTGAAACTGCCGGCACACCTCCAGGGTCAGCCATTTAGTGTCCCGTATGGAGGCGATGTTCAGAGCCATATCAGCGGCGCTGGCTGGGGAGCCGGGGCGGAGAGGAGCCACTTGGGTTGTAAGGAGGAGGCTCTCCTCTCTGGGGAGGAGTTTCAGCAAGTTCCAGTTAAAAAATATAAAAAAATAATAAGAATTTTAAAAAAAAAACAGTAGATAAGAGAGAACTAGTGGAACATGTAGCTCTGAACGATGTGCGTGGGGTGGAAGAGTGAGGCTTGTCCTTGCAGGCAGAAGGTGGAGGTGATGGACCAGGAGAGTCTCGGTGACCTGAGCATGGGACTGCACCACTACACTGAGACGGTTGTCAGTCACACATCTAATTGTTCATCAATCAGAAAGTCTCAGCCGCAGACCTCTGGCACAGCAGAGGGAGCATGCTCAGAGAGAAGCTCGTCCCCAAAACGTCCCCCGAATGAGTGATGATGTCTGTGCAGGGCCGAATGCAACCGTGCTGCTATTTCGAGGTACGACGCCACAGTTCAGGACCACACAGTTTGTGTCTTTCTGTTGTTTAGAAGTCGTGTGCGCTCTCCGGGCGTCGGCACCTCGGCCAGCAGTGCAGCAGCTCCACGTCGTCACACAGAGGACGGCTGAGGACGCAGCGAGGGGCAGGGACGCTTGTGGCTGAGCTGCGTCCTGTCACCAGCAGAGAGGGAAGTAATCTGGAGCTCTTCAGAAACACTCAGGGATCTTCAAGTAGGGAAGTTGTCTCACAAGGCACTTTCTGTCAGTGATCTGAAATGAAGAGGAGAAATGAGGAAATGAGAGGTTATTTTCTGAATATGATGGGCAACAATTTATCTAACGCGCCTCAACGGGCATTAACAGTGTTTGCTTATGCACGTCAATCTGAATTTGTGTGCATACTGCCCTGGAGGGCCTGGTAAACCTGGAAAAAAAGCAGCTATGAGGTTATTCAGAAGCCACTTGAGTGAAAGTCCCCTGGCCACGGCTGTGTGCCTCTGTTCGAGGTAACTACAAGCCCACCGGCTTTGCAACACAGTCAACACAAAGCAGTGGATGTTGTGAGACAGTGGACGGGAGCAGTGGCAGACGGGGGGGAGAAAAAGCCCCGGGGTCCAACCTGCCCTGTAGAGTCACGCACGGAGGGACGCTTCCAGCCAATAGAAAACCGTGCAGCGCAGCACTTTTCCAGGCAGACGTCCAGCAGCCGGAGAGGCACCGGGACAGATGCATGTGCCAGTGCCAGACATGGTCATGACGCTGTCCAGTGTCCTGCAATGTTCAGGGATATCCGCGAGGGGAACGTATAGATGTGCCTCATCTGGTTACTGTCTGGGGAGGAAGGCAGGGGCACGACTGGCGGAGCGGCAACCTGAGGAAGTGACCTTTTGCTTCAGTGTACGAAGTCTATCACTGAGCTACTGCTTCTGTACATCTGGAAATGTTTTCCTGTTGACTGGAGGCGGGAAAGAGGCTTGAGGACATCAGAACAGGGGGGAGATCAAGACGGCTTGAAAAAAAACTCTTGTCAAAAGATTATCCTGTCGTTGCTTCATATATCTGAATATATATTTGGGGGAAACGATTCCACTCTCTTCTTCATAAGCACCGTCTTTATTTATCATTCGTGTTTATAGTGTTTACCACCAGACATCTGCTCTGCCCCACCCCAGAAGACAACACAGCTCATCACAACAGCTACTTCCAGTTAACACTGTGGAAGATAATAGAAAATGTTTAGCCTGAATTAATGCTGCTGAGTTCAGATTTGCCTTTTTCAGACCATTTTCAATGAATATTGTTTAGTTGACTGACAAACTCGTCAGCAGAGACATCCTCACTCCGCACTGAGAAGAAGTGTGCAGAGCTTCTCGTCAGATTTGAATTGTCGTCCCGACATAAACATCATCGTCTGCTAGACGCCCGTTGGACTGAGTTCGCTAAACTCCGTTTGTATAGTTTGACTTCTGACGTGTGAAAGCAAGACGGAAAACTTTCACACTGTTTCGGTCGCCCACCAACACAACGCTGCTCCAAGCCTATGAATTCTGACCGTTGTCTAGCTCATCATATTGTCCCACTTCACTGCTGATCATGTGAAATGAGATCAGAAGCTTCCTCGCCCCATCGTAACGACGCCCGGGCTCCACTCTCCGAGGCAAGGATTTAATTTCACATCGTCTCCCCGGGGAGAGAGCCAATCGCTGCAGAAGAGACAGTCAGGTAAGAATCATGTCAGATCTGACCTTTCACAATTAATCTCTCCGTATTTTTAGATGCCATAAGAAGTCTGTGATCAAGCTAACCTACTTTTTCAGTGCATGAAGGGACGACAGGGCCATTTCTCCGGGAAACGACTTCCTTTCATAGTCACTACATGGATGAAGTGGGAGTTTACGGCGCTGAACGCTCTGATTGGAAATCCAGCAGAATGACAGCGTGGTCACGGGTTGGCTCGGGTCATCTGAGCAGGATACAAACAACGTTGGCCACGGAAGATATACGAAAAGGCGTGAAGATCAAAAGGACCCTCATGTGGATGGAAGTAAGATAGAAGCACATGCCGCCATACTCTGCAATACTGCAATACAACATACAGTATGGTAGGGATCGATAGGGTGGAAACAATGAAAGACTTATTTGTATTGATTCGGCCATCATGTGCTTCATCAATCTATCTGAGAGGTAGAGGTCCAACTTGAGCCCTTTTTGTCTTAAAACACAAGCACAGTCTCTGCTGTCGTCCTGCTGGGACAACTGTTACCACTGACATGTAATAACATCCCATCAGCAGAGCACGAGAGACTCAAACACACAGTGGAAAGAAAATGCTCTGCGATAATGACTACTTTGGAAAATTGGAGCTGCAGTCAGAGGCAGTGAGTACAGTTTTTTACAAGCTTCAGGTGTGGGGGGGAGGACCGTGCTTAGCTTGGCTGCAGGCCGGAGACGCGTTGAGGACAACGCTGCTGATATGAGAGGGCAGAAGGACAGATGGTCAGCAGGTTGGAAAGAAACACGCAGCATGTTTTGATTACCTCTTTCATGCAGGGGATGTCTACCAGGCAATAAATCCTTTTTAATACCATTTCAAGATAAAATCTGCATGAGAGCGAAATCAAACTTTAGAGATAAGCGCGACCAGAGAACCCCCACGGCAGAAGCAGGCTCTGTTTGGCTGCTTTAAGTTGTTCCGTGGGCAGTGCTGCTTTTGCATTCGACCCAAAAGACAAGGAGGAACGAGAGTTCAGCTCACCTGGTCGTCAATTCAATCCTGTGACTGATATCTAACAAAACCTCGGCACATTCGTATACGTCCTGGGGTCAGGAGACTTTGTCCCCTGTGTGTGGTGTACAAACAGTGGGCAGACAGAGTGACCTGATAAAGCAGCATAGAGATGTGAAGAAAAGCACCACAGCACTAGACTTTATGGATTACTGACGCTTACGAAGGCCAGCTGGCAGGGGCATTATCTTGGTCAGCCTGCTTAATTGAATGAGAGTCAGCGGGACTGGGGGTGTCTCCAGTGAAAGTCATTGGCGTGACCTCTGAATACCACGTATGTAACCCATTAGTCTGGTATCTGTATGCTCTGTCTGCCCGACGCAGTTTATCTTAGCTGCTTGTGTTTGTTCACAGACGATAAGCTACCTGCTCGCTATTGGCCGTGAGCTGGCGGCAGCGTTTGCTGTGGCATCAGCCAGGTGTTGCCAGCAAAATAAAGCGAAAACACCAACGACTGTGACAGACAAGTGCCTGAGCGGGGTACCCGAGTGCCTGCATTTCCATTTATTACCATTTTATGCCGCCAAACCACATTTGTATAGTCATTTGCATGGAAAAGAGGAACAAGTGGTCAATGTTTTTCAAGGCTGTGGAGAGAGGGCCTCATTGTGGAAAGGACTTAGGAAAATGTGCATTTTCCAGTGACTCATGGAAAACGAGAGAGCTTTATATTTAAGGCTTTATCAAAATGTTCTCTGTCCTCAAGGAAACCAAAGGCAGCTCGTGGCATTACGTCACCAGCTTGTGAACTTACAAAATGTTCCCTTTCGTCTTCGGGAGCCAATCAGGGTGAGTCCATAGCCTGCAGCCTAATTCCTATTTAATACTATGGAGCCTATAATGCTTATGAAATTGTCTTTGGCATAAGCTACACACCCGAGTTCAATATCATCAAGTACCATTAGCGATAAGGATGGGTGAGCGAGCTCAACAGGGGCTGTACCAGGACTAAGCTACGTAGGGAGACGAGTCAGCAGGTAGCTGTGTCCCATATCATAATAGCTTCAGCTAAACCACAATGACCCGAGAGCCCTGCTCCTGATACCAGACCCAACGCTTCACCTCCCCACTGGCCGCTTCTGCAACCTGTTATTATGGCACTTCTTTAAGCTTCTGAAACAATGAATAATTTAATTCATTTAACATTTGGTTAATAATAGCTTACGCATTCTGCTGTTTAACTTGAGGTGTGCAAGCAATTTTTGTTACACGATCAGTACATTGTTCTCCATAATGGATCGGGGGACCTCGTTTTTCAAGGGTTTCGCAGTGCGTCTGACTGAAGTAAAATGTCTCTGCGTTTGTGTTTGGGTGTCCAGTCCCTGGTTAGCTACAGAAACTAATTATAGCTCAGTTGGGAGCCAGAGGTGTAGTTCTGTTCTGATAAGTGTAATAGTTTCTGTTCTGGTGGGTCCATGCGACATACGATGCATCCTTAAATTAAGAAGAGACCATGTTTGATGAAAGCTCTTGAATATTCAATTTTAGGAATAAATTGAAATCTTAAGCCTTCAGACTAAAGCACTCGAGAACATAAGAGCCCAATGATTCAGCAAACTCACCCTGGTGTCAGGCTACCTCTTTCATGCAGAGGACGTCTGTAAAACCTCGCAAGAACAAAATCTTTTTAATACCATCTCGAGGTGCAATTTACATGTTTGAGAGAAAAGGGGATTTCTGGAGCCGCTCTCTGATTTACCCCCATTCTGTTCTCAACAGGAAGGGCTGGACTGATGTTCCATTTGAGAAAACACCCACTTCCCCTTGATCCCGAGCCAGACGCATGACACCACTCTGGCCTTTTCCATGCAAGCGGATGATATCCACTGCTTGGCCGCACCGGGCCCGGGTCTGTAGAGCCAGGCTAAATCAAGACAGACAGTGGAAAGCTGAGGACACGTCAACTCTGCCATCTGACTGGAAAGGTTAATTATGATGCGAGGCCTTATTAGAACTGTGAAGCTCTTCCTCATTCAGGCCATCAGCTATTTGTGTCTACATATATAAAGAGTGCCACAACATCCGACCCTGTTCTGCACAAACAACCTTTCTGCTCATTTGGAGAGTTGAGAGGAAAACTTTTCAGAGAAAGACAGCGGTGACGCGACACAACTTTTTCTCGAGACGGTGAAAAATATGTAGCCCATGTGGCAAAAAGAAGGAGCTCCTGACATTTGCACAGAGGAAGGGGCAAGTCCACTGCTGTGATAATGCCTCTCCCGCAGGAGCACAACTGGAAAGTCCATTACAGGACTGCTTGGCTTCTGTGCATTCAGCACGCTCCGTCCATACTCTCTCCTCCTTTCTTGGTTTTCAGCTTCACACAGATAAAACATTCCCCCTGGTCCCTCCCCACCCAGACTGGTATGCAGCACACTGCAGCAAAACTCCTGAAAAAAGAAAAAAGAAAAAGACAGCCGGTATGACGATTCTTTCCCACCTCGTGTCACTGGGTCCCATCGCTCTGCTCTGTCTGTCTCTCGTCCCAAACAGTGGAGGCACCCGGCGTTTCTGCGACTCGGAGCTCTCTTCAGCCTCAGCGACTGGAGTTAATGACCATGTGAACTGTTGTCATTCCTCACGAGCTGCCGACTGCTGCAGCCGGAGGTCCATGCCGAGACAGGGATTTTCTCTCTCTCTCTCTCTCTCTCTCTCTCTCTCTCTCTCTCTCTTTCTCTCTCTCTCTCTCAGCCACAGAGCAGCGAGTGAAGCAGGCGGGCGGGCCGGCAGGCGGGCAGGAAGCAGAAGAGTGTCTACTCCAACTATCTGGCTCAAACACTTCCACCACCACCACCAACTCCCCCTCCACACCCCCTAAAGCCAGCCCCTTCCTGCCCACCAGCCTGCCCCCTCGGAGCTCCGGCCAATGAGACCTCAGCTGCTCTGACTCGCAGCTCTTCGTGTGGCTGGATTGGAAGAGAGTAGACCAAGTGATGGGGTGAAAACTGCGCTTACAGTAACAACTCCTGAATGCCTGATCTCACAAGTTATTTCCACAATTTCATGTGAATTTATTCTCACTGCGTTTCAAATCGAATCACTGCCATCTACGTCGTCTGTTCCGGAGTATAAACTGGAGCTGCACCACAGGCAGTAAACAAAGTGCTGCTGCAGCGTCGGAGAGAAAATCAGCCGCGTCCTTGTCTATGTTCGGTCATCATATTTACCACCATCCCCCCCAGGAAACAGGAGCAGTTCACCTCCTCCCCCTACCGATTCTCCTCGACCTCCCCTCAGCATCCGTCCTCTAAACTCATCTTCTATTCAGACCCCCCCCCGTCCTCCCATCCTCTTCTTCCTCCTCCTCCTCCTCCTCCTCCTCCTCCTCCTCCTCCTCCTCCTCCTCCTCCTCCTCCTCCTTCTCCTCCTCTCACCTGCACAATCACCACAGCTCTATTTCAATCCAATTCCCTCATTTACTGGACTGGAAAATGACACTGTTGTTATTGCATCAGGATTTGTGGTTGTGGGGAGTTGGGAGGTCTGGGTCTGTCTCCTCCCCCTGCTCGTCCTCTCCTCCCCACCCAGCTGATGACATGCCGGCTGGCATCATATGAGCCATGAAACCAAAGCGTCACAGAACTGATGAGTCAGAGATCCAGCTTCATGACTTTTCGATCCGAATTCAATAGAACAGCTGTAGCGTCTGCCTCGCTACGCTTTCCTCCCTCTCTGCCTCGGTCTCATACAAAGGTTGTGAATGACACGGCAGCCTGGGTGTTTCGTTGACATCAATGAGGATAAACGTGCTTTGCGGTTACACAATAAACAAACCTATTTGTGGGGATATCGGGGGGTTCGGGGGGTGATCAATCTCTCCAGAGTAAAAACTGTCCACCTCAGCAGACGACACAGAACACTGACGTCATGTTAGGAATCAGGGCACCTGTTGGACAATCACACAGACACGTACTCTGCCATTGCTGGGAGCACAGACAGGGAGGCGGGGAATCTCAGCCCTTCGTCAGGAGGAAAAGTGTCACTTTACAACATCAGCGAGCGGAGGCTCACGCTGCCGTATCACAGATGGAGGAGATTACAGGAAGGCTGCTGCATTGCAACATCCAAACATCAGTTCAGGATGAAACTTGTCCGGAATAACCAGAACGGAATATCAATCATCTCCAACAACAGCAAAACTCGCTCCGTGACAGATGAAGCTTATCAATCCCTCGTTTGGCTGCAGCCAACTTCTCAATAATCACATTACTGATTAACTGTCAATAACAAGGCCTGCTTGTTACTAATTTCCACTGGCAGACCTCAGATAGCCGACCTCCTAAATAGATTTGTCCGACAGGAAAACAAACAAAAGCCTGGCAGACAAACAAGCCGAGCTACTTCCTTCCCACATGGTATCCCCTCCCCTCTTATTATCCCTGTCCTGTTTGACCCCAGCCGGCTTGGCTTACTCACACTCGGTCCCATTTAGGATTCTGTGGCCCAAAGCAGCGTCACTTTCAATTACAAAAGGAACATTTTGAAACAATGGCTAATTACAGAACATGCAGACCGATGGGTTAAAACTGTATGTCAAAATTCTCCCTGCATGCGGTGTATTTGGACAGTGAGGCTACACACAACAGTAAGAGAGGGGGGAAAAAAACAGGGCTTAGAAATAGGGCACCAAACACAGATCAATGAAAAGGCAGCTGTCTTTTGCTATTATTAGCCGTAATCAAATATCAAGCAGCAAAGAGTTGTGCTTCCTTCCGCTCTGAGCTCATTCTGGTAAGTCTGTCACACACCAAGTCCAAGAGATGATCCAGAAATCCTTCACGGATTTAATGACAAATGGTCAACCAGACTGTTTCACAGCAAAGCAAACAGAGATTATGATTAAGTTATAACAGAATAACTCAAATTATAAACAGCATGAAGTATAATGGAATTATAGAACTATATAAGAACATACATGTCTCGCTGTTATAGTGCCATTCAAGAGGATTACAGTAATAACCATCACAAACAATGTTTTCCATATAAATGGTGATCAAAGGTCCACTCATTGCTATAACTAATGCAGTCCGCATGTCTTACGTGGCTACAATTCTACTTGAATATGCTGTTTTGCATTTTCAGAAACACCAATTATCCTCCATGATCCTGCAGCAAGTCCGATCACAACTCATTAACCTCACCCAGATGTAAAAGCTCTGGGAAGCTGCAGTTGATTAAAATATGCTCCCACTTATGTTTCATTAAAGCTGCTTTATTTTGCCTTGTCCGCAGCAATTCAATCTCACCATCCATTAATATCGGAAACAATCAATTTACAGCCTCCTTGCGTTTGCATCTAGTCATTTGCATGCAGGGTGACACAATGACGACAGCTTAATAAAATCACATGTGGAATAAATGAGTTAGTAACTGACCTACCCCCGGCAGACTTCACCAGGTCGTTACCTGCTCTGTAACAGCATGTCCCACAAAGCACTGGAGCTGAGCGGGAGAGACACACAGGCACTGAGAGTTGATGTAAACTTGATTTGTGTTGAATATTTGCCTGCAGAAATCCGCTTTCGCGTGATTTCACCACAGATCTGGCAACATGTCAGGGGCTAGCATAGCAAACCACCTGGCATCTGCGGAGAAAATTCACGACACTCACACACCGGCAGTTTAAACCACTTCTGCTGCTTCAGGAGAAATGTTGTCTATGTCTTATAACTGAGTAAAAAAAAAAGTCCGAGGAGCGGACGGGCGCTAACGTTACCTGCTAGGCTAACTACCTGCAGCTTACCTGTCACATCCAGCTGCACGTTCCGCTCCGCGGCGCGGCTGGTTCGGCTTCCGAACCGGGTTCACGGGGTCGGCACGGGGTCGGCGGGTCCGGTCCTCGGCTCACGGCCTGATTCCTGCTGCAAACTTTCCCAGGTTCGGAGAGGGAATGCGGCGAAACGCCTCGGTACGCCTCCGCTGGCTACACGCTAGCTCGCTAACTACTTTTAAGGCTCGGGTCGGAAGCAACAAGCGATTTTGACAGTTCGAGGAAATGTTGAAGGCGCCTCGTAGCAGGGGGTTATTACACTCCTTGAAACATTAACAACGCATTTACTATCCACTACACCCGCAATAATCCCAGCTGGAATGAAATTTTACAATTTATAAACCGGTTGTAATATCATTCCTGGTGCACTTTAAGAGAATAAATTACTTTTACTTGATAAACACGACCGGCTCCGACCTACAGTGAACATGGTACAGTCCAGTGAAAGCAATGGCAGGGATGGAGGGGAGGGAGTGTGGGGGGGCGGCTGTTACCAAGGCAACAACAGTGAATCTCCCTGAAGGAAAAGATGTGACCAGTGATTTATGAAGCAGCACGTCTGTCTGTCAAAGTAGCCTCCAATCCACAAGATTAACACATTACAGACGTTTAAACGAAGATCTTCATCAGTCAGGCATCGTAAAATAAGTTTAGACACTTTTATCTCAATGATGCATTCTTGATTTCTCGGATTTTGCCACAAATACCTCTTATTTATATCTCAATCACAGGACATGTGTTTTCGAAGCACTATTTTTCATCGTGTAGCGCAAATTAATTCTATTTTTCAAGCAGATTGCAGCCCTCTCATCATCCCTGCTTGATGCAGAGCAGCATGCACATCCCCTGCATTTTGCAGCCTAATTGCATACAGCTGGCTGGATTTAGCAGTTTGTGACACACAGGGACCCGTTGTCAGCAAAGAGCGCGACGAGTCAACAAGGAACAAGTCACAAATATCCCCGGAATGAGCAGAGAGGCACAAATTTAGCCCCACTGACTGCTGCCCACGCCATGTGCTGCCTATTGAGCGCATGAACAATGAACATAGCCATTGCAGACTGCTCTGTCAGGGCCAAGGCCGGCTCCAGTGGAATGCTGCTGGCCAATAAAGACATCACAGTTAGTCAGGACGCAACCCTTTGACTGGAGTCGAGGATGGAGACGCTATTAGTCAGCAAAGGATTGATCATCATTTGTGTTTTAGAATATGCCTTCTAAGAGATGTTGAGAAAAGAAAGTGTATTTAAGGTAAAAGTGACCAGAATTATATATATATATCCACTTTAGATATTCTCCAAATTGGTTTTTGCAGCTCAAATATTACCCAATGTGTTGTTTACAGAATAGGGCAGTAACTGGCTTTAAAAACAGGAAACAAAAATATCCCAACAGTGGTTTTTTAAGGAAGCAACATTAAGAGATGCATATGTTATCAGATGAGATCACTTGCCTGACAAGAGCTTTGTATTAGTGCTTCATCTGAAAGCTGCAAAAAGAGAAAAACAACATTCAACACATAGCCGCACGGCGGTGGAAAAAGGTTTTCAAGACGCGAGTGATTATGAAGAACTGCTCACATGGGTCAAACTCAGCCCCCCCTGAAGCATAACACATCGATCTCAATGCAGAGGAGGAGGATGCATTTGTAAAAAAGAAAAAGAAAAGAAAGAAAAAAAGAGATGCTGCTGCCGGCATACTTTTGCAGAAGTCCCTGAACGCCTACACATTAACAAACAAACACACAAGCGCACACTGGGCTCATGAAAACACACGAGCTGCAAGAAATATAATTTTAAACAAGACGCTGTCTTTATTTGACTCGTTTGGAATGAAGTTTGAGAGTGAAGATGGGGTGGGCGGAGGACAGAAACAGTCTCCCGTTTTCAGTCTCCGGGATGTGATCGGGGCGATCGTCACACTTATTTAGGATTTAATTCACCGAACTTACATGTGCAAGGAGCCGCGGCTCCTCCAGGATCTACCCGGGAACTTATTTCCTGATCACTCTGAGACCACAGCTGAATGCGCGTAATGTGTTGGAAAGGTGCGGGCCCCAGCAGATGTCTGTTTGTGCTCATTAATTGGGTTTTGACTCTGCGTTTGGTTGCAGCGGCAGTCTGCAGAGCGGGACCTCAGGATCAAGTGAGGAGGCGTCTGGCAGAGAAACAACCACAGTATGTTTCAGGACTCCACCGCAGTTAGTTTCTCTCAAACGGAGAATAAAGACGCTTTGACAGGAAACAGCAAAACACTCAGGACGGGCAGACGCAGATATTGGGCCCAAATCACACACACACACACACACACACACACACACACACACACACACACACACACACACACACACACACACACACACACACACACACACACACACACACACACACACACTCGAGCAGAGTATTGATCTTGAGAATCTCTGCACTGCACTCTCGATGGGAACACACCTGATTATAAAAGCTTTTAACCCAAATGCTTAATGCAGCGCAGGTTTAATGGAACGAGCTTAAGCCTGACACAAAGCTCTGCAGTGTGTGTGTGTGTGTGTGAGTGTGTGTGTGCGTGCACACAGATTTTCTCAATTTGATTGATTGTTTGGAGATCACCTGGGCCCTTCGCCGCCGCCGCCATGACTTGATGATGAGCATTTTACTAATAATGGGGCCTTAAGTAATGACGGATTGAAGGTGGTGCTCGTTCCATAAGAGTGAAACGCACTGCCGGCGGCACTGAGACTCTGCAGGACGCCGAGGGAAACCATTTGGGGGCTCATTCGTTTGCAGAGAGCGGACCAGTTGTGCATCGTCATAAATCGTCTGCTGCAGCTGGTTTTTCATATCGCTTCGCACATTCCTCAAGGATCCATCTCAGCATAACTGAAGAAAAAAAAAAAGTCTGGCAACTCGAGAGGAAACAAAAAGCACTTGACCCCTTGCTTGAGATGTGTGCTGTGTTGTGTTCACCGTCCTTCTGTCTTATTTTTTTTAACAAATTATTGATGCTTATTTCTGCCCGAGTCATCGCCATTGAAACAGAAAACACACGAGATGGGCGATGTCCGTCTCGGCGTGTTTTCAGTGTCTCCCAGATAGAGTTCTTATCCACGCACGTCAAGCAGAGATTCATCACAAACAAGAGAGACGAGCTCGTTATGACCTGGGATAGTCTGCATGTTCGCCTTAATGGCAGTTTAACATTGATCCGTGGGGCCTTAATAAATGTGCTGCAGTGCTGAAAGCAGAACACGTGGACTAGGAGGAGATGATTATTGCATTTACTTTACATTTTAGACGTTAAAACCCGCGGCAGTAATGGAGGAGAGTCATAAAATCATTTATTAGCATGATTTTGTACGTCACACGTCGAACCATTGTTTTCTATGAGACAGGCCGCGGACGCCAACCCTCCATCTCTTTTAATTAATGTCAGCCTCGGAGCCGGGGAGATTAAACCAAACAACAATAACCTAGAAAGGTATAAAACCTCTGGACGGAACATCAGGGCGAGGGTGAAGCTTTCTTTAGTATTGAAAGTGTGATCAGTGTGATGATGATTGTCATCGGTGCACTATTAACGAGCTGCAGGTGGAGGTGTAAAACACATAAACTCACTGAATTCAAGTCGACTAATGATGAAAATAGTGGGTGTAAAGTGATCACTGCAGAAGCAGGCGAGGCTGGAGGTTTGTCAAATTGAACAAATGAAGCATCAAGTTAATAAACTAGTGTTTCATCGAGATTTAATCAGTTGTTTCCTAAACAGTCTTTAATTACACCTCTTCTCCCGCAGATATCTGCAGTGACAGCAGAGCACTTCGTCTCTACCTTTTATCAAATCTAAGTTATTGACTCCATCTTTATTCCTAAACGTCTTAGGCTCTCTCGGCACAAACGGAGTAGCTCCAGTAACGAACTGTGACATCTCCGAAAAGAAAACACGCCAGCAGTAATTGTGAGAGATGAAAATCTTGGAAATGTCAGGAGAAATGGCATATTACCATGACAACGTGGCTATTGTCTTGTCAAGGTGGCGGTGCGTGGAGTGAAACCAGAGCCTGACTCCATCAGGGATAATTGCAATAAACTGTCTATTTTCTACAAGCCCATTGTTCACCACTAAAGCTGAATTGACCTGTTCCCTGAAATTGCTCGGTGAAGAAAAAAAAAAAAAAAAATCAATGTGGCATCATCAGTTTTCCCAGAGTGCTTCCAAATACAGTAAAGGAATTTATATTATTCATGAGAGCGAGGTTCACACGAGGCCACGGCCCGGCCCAGACTCCTTAATGGCTGCAGCGCCCTTCATCACAGCCAAACCGGGCCTGTCGGGCCGGCCCGGCATCACTTAGCCCTCCGGATTGAGACTTCTTAGAAATATTCAATAGTGCATTAAGGATCAGAGAAGAGTCGGCTAATTATGTTCACACGTACACACACGGAGCCGTAAACACTCACAAACAGAGGGAAGTTGGACGTGGTAATTAAGTATTTTGCTGTAATGCTGCTGGGATTTCTGAGAATGAAATGGCTGTTCGGACTCTACTGGCCGACAATAAATGTTTACAGGCTTTTCAATAATAACCCGTGTCAAGGAAAATACCGTCAGGTTGAGATATTGACGCTTGTGCTGCGATGGAACTGATTCTGGAAATGTATATTAACACTGCTTAAGTGAAATAAAAGCACAATATTAAAAAAGATAAATAAATTAAAATTAATTGTGTCTTCAAGCTTTGAGTTTGTGTTTTTTAAAAAGTGTGAAATACTCCAAAATAAGATTTGTTAATCAAACATTACATTGCAGTACTCTACGAACCTGCAGTTAAGTTAAAAGTAATAGATATATGTTAAAGAAGTACAAGAAATAAGGGAACTTGACTCGTATGGCTCATGTCGTCTTTTGAACTGAAACGCCTCGTTTTGATGAAATGAGCGACGATCCAGTGACGGATTGACCAGTAAGGAGACAGAAAATGTTCACACACACTCTGCTGTGTGTTTCCTCCTGCTCCGCAGATCAAACATCCATTCTGCTGCCAAATGAATCAATATTTCCCTGTAATTATCGATTTCTAGGAGGTCTTGCAAGCAGCATCAGTCACAGTCTCCTTCAAGTACGGCAATTATTGCATTACTGTAACCATGGAGATTAATTTGCTTTGGAAATACATTTATGGATGAGAGTGGGCGGAGGATGTGTGTGTGTGTGTGTGTGAGTGTGTGTGTGTGTGGGTGTGTTCGCTGTGCCAGGGGCGAAGTTAATTAAATACCTTGCCAACACACACATCGGCCTTGACCTCTGAGCCATAGACACGGTCGCATATAATTAAAACAGAGATAAAGGCGCATCGTTTCAGGCTGCATGCCTACGCTCATCATTCGATATGCTGTAAACAAACATTTCCAACTGCGAAATCCAAATCATCTAATCACTACCCAAAGGTAGACACTGAAAGTGCTCATCTAATCACTCAGCCGCACATTGGTTTTCCCACTTAGACGTGATCTGCACCTTTAATAATGGCCTTACTGCTCTATCTAGTGGCCACAGCTTGCAAAGTTTTCAGTTATATCTGAGGAATGAATGTGTGTGGACTTCATGTCTTCTATTTGTTTATTCCATGGGCCACATACAGACAAGTGTGATTCTGAGCGAGCCAGTACAATAATGACAAATAACATTTGAATAAAGACCAGGCCAAAGGTCTGGAGATACATCATGCAAAAGTCTGCATGCATTTAAATTCATTTCCATAAAAGTGAACAAAGTCAAATTTTTTAAAGGGAAAAAAGATAGAAATTTAAACCGCCTGATGTTGAGAACCACTGCCCCAGAGAAAGAGCTGCATGTTCTACCTGTGGGTAGTTAATTAATCACCCTGTCGTACTTCAAATTGCCACCAGAGGGCAGCATAGTAAAGGAAATTGGATGTTGAAGAGAAACTCATTGATTCGAACTCACCTGAAGTTAATGAGTGTATGAGTCACACACGCACACGCACACACACACGCACACACACACACACACACACACACACACAAGTCTATGAGTGCATGGAGGCAGCTCATGGTGCGTTCATGAACACAGTGGAGAAAATCCAACTTCAGGAATAAGGATCACTGCATAAATAACAAAAGGCTAAATTGCATTGATGATATTTTGGAATACTTGCAGTTGACGTTTAGTGACTTCAGCTCCAGGCCTGCAGGGGCGCCATCACCACATTGTGCATGACTCCATCTATCCATGAATCTGTGTGGGATTGAGCATGACTCACGTGGAAGGAGCGTGTGTTGGCTTCTTTGGGCTGCAGGGGGCAGTGTTGCTCTGTGACAAACCTCCTGCTTCACCCACTGTCTCAATCTGGACCTGAGCATTGCTCATCCTGCATTGTTGTGAAGGAATCACCCATAATGCATTGCAATATGTCCTCAGACGTATCAGCAGCAGTTTGTGGAGGCCTGAAGTTACTTTCACTGCAAACGGCTGCAGATTTAACATCCTTCAAAGTTCTGCAGCCAAAGCTCCCTCTACTTACATCTCTCTATTGGCGTGCCTTGCTGGTGGGATTTGATCGTTTCATTTTCCTTCCCATGTTTCCCAGCTCTTATAAACACTGATGTTATGACAAATCTCTCAGTGTTTGTGTTGAAGTAAACAGTGAGAAAACAGCAGATCGCCTCAGCGAAGCATCTGCGGGAGGAAAGTCGGCACACGGACACGACTTCCAGCGGAACAGATGTCTTCACTGACTGAAATAACAGCGGCTCCGCCGCACACTGAACCCAACACCTTCCTTTTAACCGCCGGGAGGATAACCACAACAAAAGGCTCGCTTTCCGTTTATTCTCGCTTCAGATGTGGGGTTTTCTCTCTGGGACACAATGGATCCAAATACTCCGGCCTTCATCTTTGATGTGGCTGTTCTCTCCTCATGCCGGCGTGTTTCTTTTCCCCGTTGCTTAATTGCTGAGCTGTGTTTGATCAGCGCGCTCCCAGGTGCTCTAAACGGGAAGCAGACCACAGACGAAGGGGGGAGAAAATTAAAAAGTCACACCTCTCCTTCATGGATTCCAGCAAGAAACACATTTGTCCTATAGAGCGTGACCTTTAATTCTGACTGGCGTGGCAAAAGAGGATGAGAGCACAACACACAAACACACTCCTTTATCATTCAAAGTGTGCGGGAGCTATCACCCTGGATGAATAAATCCTCCTTCTTATCTCGCAATGCAAAACTGGATAAGCTCTCCCACCGGGTCCGGGTGGAGGAAGCTGTCAGCACCTCTATTTTGGTTTTCCTCCACCTCATACCGAGACAGAATCCTGTTTTTCTCTCCGATCCGTCCTCCTGGTTTTTCCCTCCCCCGGGGAGTCGTTTCCCTCCATATCTGCCACGCCGTCCATCCTGCTTATCTTATATGTTGGACCTATATCTATCAGCAGGTGATAAATCTGCAGGAAAAAAGAAAAGAAAACAGGTGTCGGCATTTAAAGCTCGTGTGGAAATATTTCCCTTTTAGTTTCCTGTAACGCAGTCGTCTGTTTGGACACCTGCGGAACGCCGTCTGCCTCAAAACCTCAATAATTCACATTGTTTTTGTACTGAAAGACCTTGAATTTCATTTGACTTCCCCAACGAAAAAAAACCCACAAAGAGTCTGTCAATGTGTGGCTGCAAAAAAAAAATAATGCTATTCCAGCGCGGGCATGATTTGTAGTCTGCACACGCCCGGACCAATTTGTCGGGAATAATCACTGTTGGCTTTGAGGATGTGCGGGCCCATGAAGTCTGTATTCTACAGGTTTTTCCTCCCTCATTCATCAAAGAAACAAAAGCAGCGATTAGTGAAGGGAACCCGTCTTAAAATGTACCGTTAAGCCACGATGAAAGTGAACCAGTGGGGCGACGGTGAGTTTATTGGTGACACATATGACCCAATGGGTCACTTTTTGTTTTTAATGGGAACTGAACAGCATTTAGAAATAATCTTTAACAACATCCTGTATATGTCACTGAATGATTGTCAAAGGGAGGCACAAGCGTTCACAATTAAATCACAGTGTAGTTGGATGTGACGTGTGATTACATTCGTGGAAGAGGAAGTAATATAGTCAACAATCAACAGTTTGAATGAAAGAGAAGAACTAAAATGACTTGTTTATGCATTATAATAGTGGGAAATTACGTTTTCCACAGTGAACACATAGGGTGCTACTTCCTAGACCGTCTGCATCAAGAAAAAAAAATAAAACTCAATTTAAAAAAAAACCCCACACAAGTCTGGGAAGCACACAAAGGTCCATCTGCCAGCGCCATAGGTGGCCACATGAGACCCTCAGAACTGGGACGAAAAAACAAATCTCACAATAGCTTGAGCCTAAAAACAGCGGAGATCAGAGCCCACATGAGGGATGTTTGGTTGACGCTTTGTGGGGAGGGTGAAGGTGCGGCCCTGCAGGTCAGCCCGGCGCTCTTCCTCCCTCCTCCGCTGGGACGGAGCCCCGAGTCTGTTACAACAGGAAGAGACTGGAGGTCACCGCACAGACCCATTGTCTTCCTGCCTGTGTGACAGACGCCTGTCTATCCCACCGTCTGTGTCCACACACACACACACACACACACACACACGCACACACATGTACAATATGATGTGACACTATCAGTGTGTTACAGTAAAGTACTATGTGATACAATACACTGTCACAAAGTACAACACAGCAAACTATTAAACAATATGGTTGAACACACTAAAGTACGATACAATACGATAAAACTGTATTTTATATTACATTTTAATTTAGTTTACTGAGTGATACAAACATCCATATCGTTTTTATTTTACTTTATTGCATTCTCCACTAATATATAGTTTTAAAAAAAGGTTGCTGTCCTATGTTGTGGGAATATAATGACATGTAACTGAATTAAATCAGGTTTTAAAGGGTTAAAAATGTTTACTCTCACTGGTGAAGCCACTTGATTACAGCAAATCAGTCATATTAGTTAAAGTTGACATTAGAATCCAGCATCAAGTCAATAAAAGTCAAAGTCTCTTATAAACTGAAAGGGGGGGGGGGGGGTAGACAGGTCACTCCACACTCTGTATTGTGAGCTCTATAAAGCCCTCAGCAGTACGACTTCCTCTCTGTGAAAGACACACGTGGCCCCCCCTGATAAGATAAACTACGCAAAATAAAGAGTGAGGCCTCTTTCAGCTTCTCCAGCCAAACAATTCAAACGTCTCCTCCGGCAGATAAGGTGGCGCAGACGGACGGCTCCGCCCCCGAAACCTCGGAGACACACACTCGTCCCTTTGTGCCCCGATAAAGGAGAGCGGTGGATGCATGTAATCAGCATATTATTGATAGTCTTAATGAGAAAGGCTCTGAGTCACTGAAGCCATTAGCCAGGATAAAAGAGGCTTAATTGTTTTGTGTGTGCGTGAGCGTGCACGTGTGTGTGCGCGTGTTACTGAGCTAAGATCAGGCTAATTAAATCCATTTCCTTCGTTAGCAACTTTCTTCTCTCTTAATTAAGAGGGTTAATTATGGGCCTGGACAGAGGTCCCGTGCACGAGCGTCCTCCCCGCTGAAGCTCGATGCCGTCGTGTGATCCGCACCAGAGGAACCTTTTAAACACAATTAAACCTCTTTGATATTTGTTTAAATTCAAAGAAGTGGCAAATATGTGAAGTGGAGATGGTATCGTTGGTGAACGACAGAGTCGCCTGCCTCGGATTTCAAAAGCTCAGAGCAGCACAGAGCATTCGCTTTGATAATGCTCCCCTATGTCAGCCTTTGTTCAATAAAAAACACGTAAATCTCCCCTCTGCTCGGAAATAACTGCAGTTTTCTTGTCTGGAGGAGGACTCCACATGTTGTGGCTTCTTGTCAAAGGCATCAACCAACAGGTCTGCTGTTAATACCGACTTCTGTCACCACCGGCAGCGTGTGGCACGAGGAGACGTCTGCAGCATACCAATGGCGTGGAACAATATTCCCCAGCACGCTCCGTCTACAGCAATAATATCGTTACGGCTGCCAGACATGAGAGGACTCTCCCGGCCTGCCACTGGACACACACCATTACATTTGATTGTGCATGTGCGTGGCAGAAGAGTGTGTGTGTGTGTGTGTGTGTGTGTGTGTGTGTGTGTGTGTGTGTGTGTGTGTGTGTGTGTGCCCTCGGGGTCACACATCCTGTCGGACGGGGGGGGCAGAACGGCTGATTCAGGACTCTGAGCCAGTTTGCTTGTCGACTTGGGCCCGTGCCGCCATAACCGTTAGACATCTGTGGGCGGGCGAGCTTCTCCAGCGTGATGATGATGACGATCATCGTCCTCCGCGGCCATAACAAGACATTAACACCTTTTACACTCTGTTGACTCCAACTTGAGCTGCGGGCGGCTTTTATGAGTGTTAAGAAATAAAAAAAGTCTCTTGTCTGAGAGTCGGGAAGTAATGGAGGAAACACTGCTGAAGGAAACACGGTCGTTATGCATCAAATTGCAGATAAAATCCAGCATCTCTTATTGTGACGGTCCACCAACAGATTCCAATTAAACCTATTCATATAGCTCTCATAATGAAGTCAGCATCAGCACATACACTGACGATGTGCTCATGACCCCGAGGCTGGCAGCACGGCCCGGGTAGTTTAATTACTGAACCAAACCGCTGCATTATTGTGTGGCTGCATTCCAGCGAGCGCTATGGAGATGTTATGTAAAGCTAAATGTTCATATTACTGCTGGTGTCGTTCACTCTGATCACCTTAGGTGTCCTTCAGTTATTTTGCTTCCAAGTTGACTGAACCGCCTGATCATTACCAAACAAATGCTGAGTAAATAGTGCGGTTATTCCGTTCAGAGGACATTACCAGCAGCAGTAAAGCTGCATTTCATGTTTGCTGTGCTCCACTTTTCACCACCTGCAACGTGTGCGGTGCCATAAAACGCAGCTTCAACCGTGTGATTAGGAATATTTGTATAAAATGCTTCTCATAAGTGTATTCATAGCGTGTTCACTGAGTCAGAATCACTGCAAATGTTCTTTTAAATCTGTGTATATGGTCTGAAGTGAAGGGGCCAGAACCCGATCAAAGCATCCATCGTTTGAGCTGCACTCAGTGGGTCCGCATCTCCGGCTCTTCTCCCCGTCCCCGGCTTGTATCGCCGGGTTTGGGATTTTCACTGTGCTTGTCATGCTTCCCGCTGGTGCATCATTAGGTATGGCTTTTTATTTTCCTCTGGTGTGTTGGGGACGAGAGGGGGACGGGAGAGAGGGGGGGGGGTCAGCCGTCAGCCCTGCACACAGGAACAAACACCCCATTAAACCCAGGCCTTCACATATTACTGTAATAAAAGCCCCTGCTCTCGCCTTTATGGGCTTTTTAATTATGTCTATTCGTCTTCCTGGGCTTGTGCGCAACAGTTCATGATGAGTCCCATTTCATGAATACTCCACCGCCGGCAGGAAGCTGGAGGGGGTGAATTAAAGGGAGAAGCCCAAATCTAAAATATTTCTATTGTTACTGGGATAGCACTTTACGTTCCACCTCGCAGTGTGGAGCCGCTTCTCTTTGTGAGGCTGTTCTTTTTTTTTTAGATGTAGATTATTCTTAAAATGGAAAAATCTCATGCAGCTCGAGTGAATTGCACGGCGGCTCAGTGGCAATGGTGTGTACTGAATTACCTCCCCGAGATGAGAGCGGCGGCTGTGCTCGCTGCAGGTTGTGGAAAAATTAACCAGACAAATCATCCATGCATGGATCGAGGAGGAAGGCCGGTTCTCCGGGTCACTTCAGCCTCGTCTTCCCCCGCAGCGGCGGAGCGTTTGTTTCCACAGGGGCTCCAGTGAAACCGCCGCCTCGTATTAAAGCATGTCTATTGATTGGACAATATACTGGAGCTCATCGTGCTCCATATACGTTTTATGTCCTTTTTCTGCAAAGGTAGACACTGCAGCTTAACCCCTTTTAACCCCGTGAACACTAAAACCCACCAGGTGACCTCACTCACAGGTAGGAGGACGAGCTCCAGGACATCAATGCAAACATCACATTCTTCATTTAAAAATACCTGAGGAAGGTTTCCCATTTCTCCTGCTCTTGCAAATAAATGTACATTTTTAGCTCCTATCTTGAACCTGATTTCCATCTTGTATCATTCCTCGCCCGTCTAGGTCATCCATAATATACTTGAATAGAAGAAAAACCACATATTTTCCATTATTTTGAATAAAACTGGTCCCCAATGGGAATGTGTTTTGCATGTATGAGCTTGGACCGACTGTCAGCGTTGAAGAAGTTGCCCAATAAGGTTGAAAGGAAAAAGAAACAACCTCTGTTAATTTATTTCCGACAGAATTAGTCTTTGGCTATAAATATTTTATTGTCTTAGATCAGGTAGAAACAGAATACCCCGGAGGCTTGCGTGGTCTGCAGCAGATTACAGCTCCCATCAGAAGCAGCAGCAGCAGAGCCAGCGCCGCTCCGACTCCGCCCAGCAGGGCCGCCGACCACGACCAGGCTGAGGAGAAGAAAACTTTATTCAGGAGACTGAGACAGAGAAGGACAGCAGGCAAAGTGGTTTCGAGTCTCACCGCCTGCAGGTGTATGGAGCTGAGGAGCCGTTTGATGGAGCTGCTCCGTCAGCTCCGGATGCAGGAGCTTCTCCTCCAGCAGGATGGGGCCCAGAGCCGCCGTCCCCTCCCACCCAGGGGCTGCAGGAGGATTCACAACAACAACAACAAAAAACCTTCTTAGCACATTTAGCCAGCTGAGTCGACCATTCCTGACACGACTGATTGGTCAGACAATTAAAGGGATTAAGTCAAAATCAATCCGGCACATAAACGGCACGAGCGCCAAATGAAATCAAGTAAGCTTGTCTAAACACGAGTGGGATCTTTGCTCGTCTGCCAGGCTGGAACCGATTAGTTCACACAATGCTGCCTGTGTTCCTTCATCACATTTTCCAGTCTCTCCTAATCTCAGAAGGTCCCACTTTGTTACTTGCAGTAAAAACAATCCCAGGGAAAGTGACGGCACTTCCTCCGGGGATTCGTGTGGCGGGTTTGATGGGAATCGTACCGTCGTCTGCCAGGCTCCTCCTCAGCCTCTGTTCCCCGCAGCTGGTCTCACAGCAGCTACACACCTCGTTGTCCCCGCCCGATGCCACCCACCTGTCCAGAGACAAAGTGCATCCCGGTAGAGGACGAGCTCTTCTTTGCATTATTGTGAAACTGTGTCGTCCAACCTTTTGGCTTCACTCAAGTACGAACAGGCTTTGTGCTGAGGCCCGATGGGAGCGGAGACCTTGGTTGCTTTCAGCTGACAGGTGATGTAGAGCTGGGAGCAAATTGAATTACCATTAAAAAGACATTTATACTCAGCGTATAGCATCAACCTTTGGCCAATTCAAACACGTTGTAGAATTAACTGGAGGAGGCGAGAGTACTGGAAGAACAAGTAATCCTGGCACTTTTACCCATGGAAAACTAGATGGCACCTCAAGGTGGCATACCGAATGACCCCAGCATCAAACTGCAGGTTCCAACACCTATTAGTGTACAATACGTAGTAGACATTAGGGATATTTAGCTTTTTGGTAAAATTGATGGAAAAAGTAAAAACTTGATATTACATCATGAAATTTAAGTAGAAGCTTAAACATCAACATTTAGTGAGTCCACTTTAATTGTAAAGACATATTGTGTAACATTTAATGAGGCACAAGTTTCCTCTGGTGAAGTGTTAAAACAATCCACTGTATTCTGTCCGGTGTGCAAAAAGGTTCAAATAATTTCGGCGTTGCAGAGACATAAAAAGTGTATGATGCATGATCAGTGGCTCCCAAGCTGCACGAACACTTACTGAATACTTGTCACCCTTGAAGAACTTGAAGGCTTTCAGCTGGAAATGAAGTTTATCCTCCCGGCTGCGCTGCAGGAAGTAAGACTTGGCTCCTGTCAGCTTAGCGTCAGTAAGACACCTCGCCATAACAAAACACAGGATTCACCGTCCAAACCTCAGAACCAGCTTGTTTACATTAAAATGGCTTTAAACAAGCTGAGCGACATGAACTGAACTCAAACAAACACAGCCACTGACGTTTGCGTGTTTGGCGTCGGTTGTGTCAGATTCTCACCCGTGGTTGCCGACGAAGGCGTACTGGGGTTGGGAGTAGGGATTGGGGTTGGTCGTGGCCACGCAGCTGTCCACATACACCCTCAGAGGAACGTGGTGGGTCTGGAGGACCGACGCCTCCACGTGCATCACGTCACTCAGGA
Organism: Lipophrys pholis; assembly: GCF_963383615.2. Classification (NCBI taxonomy): domain Eukaryota; kingdom Metazoa; phylum Chordata; class Actinopteri; order Blenniiformes; family Blenniidae; genus Lipophrys; species Lipophrys pholis. Next base: position 1,098,676 of record NC_137645.1, on the reverse strand, counting down.
AGTAGACACTGGAAGACCTCTGCGACTGCCAGTCCTCTAATGGAACAGGACAGAGGACGTGAGCCGGGGCCATCAATCTGATTAGATGAAACTTAAAAGACGCCTGGCGGCGGAGCAGGACAATAGAAAAGTACTTTCAAATGAATCAGACGTTGATAAACACAATCAAAAGGTCTGTGCTTGGAAAAATGACTTTCCTAATTCCCTCCATAACTCTAAGCAGCGAGTGCAGCTCGGTGAATCGCCGGGGACGAACCAGGTTCAGCCGGGCCTTTAAAAACTTCCACATCAGTTTGGTGCAGCGGCTCTCCGCAGCGTGGAATTAATTAGAAAACATAATGAGCTGTATATTGATCTCTTCATTCTGCCAGTGACCCTGTTGGGTCGGCCGCAGCCTACCAGGCATGTAATCTCAGCTCATCACCATGCCGCACAAGTTCCCCTCCTGTTTATCAAGTCCCTGTTTAGCATCTTTAACGGTCCCAGCAAAGTCTGCCACCGGCCTTGAGTGATTGCAATTACGCCCGTCGCTGGGGAAATTAGCCACACCGCCTGGTGCAAATCCAAACTTTGTTGAGTGTACTGCAGCAAAACATCAGCTCGGTTTTCCTCCCATTGACCCGCCCTCACCGGTCATGAGGCGCAGGGAGAAGTGCAGCGGCTGCTGGGCTCGCATGGCGGAGGAGAGCTGATTCCAGACAGGCCTCACGCCACCGCTGCTCACACGCTGCCTCCTGCCAGGACGAGTCACAAGACAGAGAATTCATTACTATGGCGTCTTCACCCTCCAGGAGAACGAGCCGTTTCCACAGTGTGCCACCTGAGAAGACGCTGGGTCACTCAGTATAACCAACATGGCTGCTGAAGTCATCCTCATGGGCTGCAGCACCTCTTTCACATACTTTAGGTTTTGTATCTTAATCTTAGACTTTGTCATACTAATAGTCAGCGCTTGTATTCGCCACCATTCTTTTTCCTTTTACAGCCAGTTGCGTTTCTATGAAGTGTGTTGGAAAGTATGAAGGTCAATGCTGATATATCTCCTCTGCTTTCATTCTAAACAATCAAAGTTCAATGAGTTCTCTACAGACCTGAATATGATATGTGGAAAAAGTACAGATATTTGTTTGTGAGGAAGCTCACTGGTTTCTTCTGCATTTCTTGTAATACCACTAGATGATGACGCGAGTCACTCAAGCATCTGGTCTGGACTCTTAAAAACTAGGTTCAGATGTAGAAAGATGAAGTTTAAAGCATTTTCACCTCAGCAGATATCTTTAATAGATTATTTAGTGATTCTAATGACAACTGAAGGGTTTTCTGACGCTTTAGATTGAAATTCTGATCTCAAAAGTCCATCCTGGGACTCAAACTGTACCCGGATCGTCACCCGATAGTGACTCTTGGTCGTTTACCTTTGATACTGGCATTGCACTCCGACCTTAGCAGGGCTGGTCTTCAGAATAAAAGTGTTTCTGATGGGCGTTGGGGAGTACGTCAGAGTGAACATGTAGATGAGAGCCTCTTCAGTCATCTGAGGACACAAAGCACAATAACGGGTCTCCTGAAATGTGCAGCAGACGACACAGACAGGAGGCTGCGTACCGTCATGGTGCTGCCACAGCCTTGTAATTCTGTCTGGAACTGCAGGACGTGGCCAGCGGTGTCCACTGCAGGGCAGCCTCCCAACGTCAGGTCAGCCGGACGGATCAACTGACCGTTCCCTAAGAACAGAGGAGGACGACTTAGAGCCCGACCGCTTTTCCACTTTCAGCTCAATAACACTCACGCAGGTTCAGCCACAGGACAAATAAAAAGGTTTTTCTTAATGCATGACTGTGGAGTCGGCGGCTGAGCCCCCGATGGGCGAGCGCAGTGCCTCTGCTCAACAGTGAAGAAATGAGAGGAAACATATTATTGATCACAAAGTCCATCGTCTGTGCCATTTGCAGTAATCAGCACCGAGTGTCCCATCTTCACCGTTCCATTCAATTTTCCAATTCGGACCTTTAATGTGACCCTTTGTTTTTCAGACATCAGAGGAGGATGGGAAATGGACCCGAGATGAAAAAAGAAAAAGCCTCGCCGCTGATCAATGGGAACATTAGACATTACCCAGGAAGTCCTGTTTGACTTCTACGATGACCTTTCCTTCGCCGCAGTGCAGCGACACGCTGTCGGCCGCCACCGGCGTCCGCTGCTCAAACTCCAACAGCACCTGGAAGATCGTCCGCAACACTGGTGAGGCCGGAAGCCAAAGTCAACAAACACAGGAAGTGGGTGTGAGCGGGACGCACCTTCGATCGGGGATGAAGAAGTGGGTTCAGTCCGGGGCCTGTGTCTCTCTGCTGCTCCTGCTCCGAGCCCAGCTTCTCTCCCTCTGATCTCTGCAGGTTTGGTGAACTCTTCTCCACAGCAGGCGCTGGTGGCGGTTTGCTCCTGAGCCGGAGGCTCCTGAGCCGGTAGCTGACGGGAGCGGCGTCCGGATCCCGCCGCTCCATGTGCTCTGACTGACGGTCCGCCGCCGGCAGCGGGGACCTCATGGCCACTTGTTTTGCTGAGGTATGGTTGAGAGTCTCATTGGCGCTCAAGCCGAACCGGCCTAGTGCTGCCGAGGGAAGACTTCCACCTGAGAGCAGAAACACAAAGCCCAAGAAAACTGTCTCCCACAACCCCATCACACCAGTTCACTTAAAAGAAGCCGAGTTTGTGGTGATATCAGAGCGTGACGCTGCCTTGGTGTCCTGATCTGAAGGGCTGGATGGGATGAAGGTGCTGGCTCCGCCCACTCTTAATAAGTTGATTGGAGTCCAGCCTGGAGGATCATTCAAACCTTCAGCTTTCCTCCTTCTTCTGATAGTAAATGAACAGATTCAGTGTTTTCAGGCCCGAGGCTTCCTTGCTTCTGTCAGCGCTCCCCTTGTCATGACGGTAATGAACAAAGACTTTCATAAACAGAAAGGAGCCTGACCCCCCCGCAGTAAGTGGATTTCACTGCCCCCATGAGACAAATCAATCAGAGTCTGAGACCCGGGGTCTTCTGCCCTGCCGGGGCCTGAATGTCGAGGCCAGGCGGTCTGCAGGGTCCAGCACAGCCGCTCATAAAACTCAGATTTATGATCAGCCACAGTGGGGCTTCACAAATGTCACCACCGCAGAGTGTGTGTGTGTGTGTGTGAGAGAGAGTGTGTGTGAGAGAGAGTGTGTGTGACATGTAACAGGAAGCAAGGAGGTGTGTCCTGAACCTGAGCCAGCAGCAGCGTCCATCACACACCAGCAGAACGACCTGTTTTCTATTTCACCTCCTATCAATCATGATGGTGAGATAATTTATATGTGACAGCACCGGGATGCTTTATGATAGATAGATGGATAGATGGATAGATAGATAGATAGATGGATAGATGGATAGATGGATAGATAGATAGATAGATAGATAGATAGATAGATAGATAGATAGATCTGTAAATGCAGCTTTAAAAAAACATGCCAAATGTGACATTTCACTGCTTTTCGCACCAGAACTTTTCTTTAAAATTGGCTTTATGTTGAGATTGTTGTCGTTTTCAGTCGTCATTGTTTGGTTTTGTGAAAATCGAGTCACGTACACTCTGCGCCGCAACAAGGAGAAACTCTAAAGAGATTAAATGTAAAGGTTATTATGGCTCTATTTGCCTGCTGCGGCCCTCTGAGGATGAGGAAGCAGTTGACGACTCCTCCACTCGGATGCGGTTTGTGCTCCGCTGAGCGAGTCCGTCCTGCAGCTCTCCTCCTCGCTCTGCCTTTCCAGCCGGCAGACGAGCTGCTTCATCCAAAAGTTTCTTGTCTGGACTTCCACAGTTCTGCTCAAGTGCCATTCCTTAATGACATTTCAGACAGTGGGATCTGCGAGCCGGGAGCACTTTGATATCTTTTTATAGCTTTCCAGCTCTGCTTTGTCGGCATGAATTAATTTTATTCTCAGATCTTGGCTCGGCGGCGGCAGCGATGCCTGTTGAGCGTTACCACAGGGTTTAAAAGAGAACATATCACCTTTAAAACTGTCATCAGGTGACAATCACACTTTCTCAAACTTTCCTTACAAGTCTTAATGAGTCAATTAGGGCCTAAAGAGTGGAGTGAAGTGTCCGTGTGATGAAAGCTGTTAATTCTTCTTCTTCTTTCTTTTTTTTTAATGTGTCTGCCTGAAACACAAAGAGAAGAAGAGGCTAATCCAAACTTTTGCATTTAACTTTATACATCATATTTTCCTGTGAGACGTATATGAGGATAAAAAACCATAATCAGATTTCACGGAGAGAAAGAGTTCTGTTTTAACGGCTAAATGAATTTAAATCGTTTTTTCCTCGATCCAGAGAGAGTGATGGAGGCTGACCTACAGGAATACATTACAGCCCTTCCACTCTGTCAGGAGCTCCCCGCAGACGCCCCAACAGAGAGCCTGCTGTTGTCAGGAACTGGCTTTTATCTTCTGCTGATCAGCAGCAAAACAAAGAGAGGTGTGTGTGTGTGTGTGTGTGTGTGTGTGTGTGTGTGTGTGTGTGTGTGTGTGTGTGTGTGTGTGTGTGTGCACAGTGTGTGTGTGTCGGTTCAGGGAGCTGGAGTGGAATCAGTCCATCCCTGCCAGTCAGGCCTCCTCTGCTGCTGATCTCTAACTTGGTTAGCTGCTCCTAATTTGGCCCCTGAAGGGTCCTAATGTGGCCCGGGGGGGGTTTCTGAAAGGGCCTGGCAGCTTCTACCTCCACACACACACACACACACACACACACACACACACACACACACACACACACACACACACACACACACACACACACACACACACACACACACACACACAGCCCCTCCCCTCAGCGCCTGCTTCCAATAACCCTGCTGTGTTTTTCAGAGGAGGGCAGGACGATGCAGGTGAAATCTCCCGTGTTTAGACAATAAACACACATTTTCACACGTGTACATATATCTCACTTCTGCCAGATGGAAAATCGTCAACCAGGATGGCACAGCGACGACGACGCAGATGCTCAGTGACAGTAACACACACACACACACACACACACACACACACACACACACACACACACACACACACTTGCGTCCCTCATCACATTTTGCTGACAGCACAAAGTGGTGGAAACAGCTCGACTTGGCCTGCGCCGCTCCGCACCATACGGATTACGGTTATGGAGGCTCATTAAAAACATGTAGTGGGAGATGGATTAGCTGCAGCCTGCTGTTGTGGTGGGCGAGCCGCGTTCGAGATCAGCGGATTTCTCCACATTTTGTCGGCTTTGCGTGGGATGGGGACACTCTTGCTTTTGGCCACGTGCTCCTGGAGGCGCTGCTGAAAACTACTACAACTTTTAAGCAAGAGCAAGGGGAAATATGCAAGAAAGTGTGAGAGGAGAGGAGTGTTCTGGGGGGGGGGGGGGGGGGGGGGGGGGGAAAGTGAAAACAAAGAAGAAAAATATGGCCGGGGTCAGTGACCCTCGGGGTGAGGATTAACAGACAGCAGCTCGGCGCGTCCCGGTGGGAGCAACATGAAATAACAACACGCTGGGCTTTGATTCACGGCCCATCAGCGGCCACATCCAACACGTCTCCATACAAGGACACACACTCTGGTCTCCACACACACACAGGGAGCTAATGGACTGTTATTAAAGGCATGCATCACACCGCGTCACCCACCGACCACACACAAAGCCACACACACACACACACACACACACACACACACACACACACACACACAGGCGGGATAATGATCTCCCAGCTCTGCAATAACCATCTGATGTATCATTTAGTGACACGGACGCACTCCGTACTGCGACACCGTGCTGAACAAAACCCTCTTCCCCGCCGCCGCACACCCTCCACACACGGCCCGGCGTTTTTGAAAAATAATTTTTATCACAACATCCGTGACATTTCTCATGGAGGCGTCGCCGTCTCGCTCAGTAGACCGAGAGTGGCCTTTGACACGCTCATAAAGGTCTGTAGCGCCGCTTGATTGACAGGTGTCATCGCCCCGTGCTGGGGAACAATGCTGCTGCAGGAGAGGCGGGTGGTGACCTTTGACCTTCGCACCGCCCCAACACCACCGACTGCTGAAGTTTCTCTCGGGGGAGAAACTTTTCATTTCTGCAGCTTTCTGGTCTGCATGAAAAAGAAAAGATAATCTGATGACATTTCTTCTGTAAATCTTGATCTGTCTTGGTGAAGTTGTGACATGTTGTGCTTGAACCTGAACATACGGGTTCACATTGGCTCACAGGTTGACGTTGCAAATAGTAGAAAGAACAAATGAAGCAGTGATATAGATTTTCAAATTAAAGTAAAAACTGTCTCGAATGTGTTTACTGGGATTACACTGTCTAATAGCATAATATTCATCCACGTGGGTGAAATTTCGGTCTGAAGATAAAAACTGTCGGAGTTGCCCTGGTAGGAACCCTTGTTGTCTCTCACAGCAGGACAACCGGACACTTTACCTGCCGCACCACTGTGTGCCACATAGTCAAATAATATTTACAGGTAAGATGTAATATTTGAACAATTCCACACATTTAATCATCATAAATATCCCGCGACTGTATATATTTAGAGAAATTTAATATGTCTAACTGACGTTATGTCAGTGATTATTATTTTAGCATTAGCTAACCTATTTAGCCCACGTCATAAACTCCGCTCCAGTATAGAAACGTCTGTCGTGCTTTTTATCACGCGATAAAGCAATTTCATTAAAGCCTGCTATCAAATAATTTGGTTTGAACTCGCGGTGAAGTGAATATTATTACGAATGTTGTGTTGTACGTCAGGTTAACAGCTAATTGGAAACGGAGTGCTGCAACGGTGTTACGTATTAACTGGTTCCTTTGTTAACTAGTGACCTGCTTCCTGTAGGGTCCTGTTGCTGCTTGTAAATAAAAAAACATAATTTCATGAATTCACAGGTTTTTATCATTAGATTTTCTTCAAGCCGCACTTTCTCATAATTTCCTTCTTGCTTGCAATCAACTGTATTTATTTTATTGTATTTTATTTTTTATTTGTATTTTTTTTTTTACCAGATATTTATCATTCTGTGAGCATTTCCTTTGGGGATTTCATAAAGATATAGGATTAAACAGCTCTCAGGAATTTCAGATGCAAATATTTATCTTAATTCTTCGCTTTCACTTTCCCCAAAACTATTCTTTTCTGACATTTTGAAAAAAACAAAAACAAAAACATGAGATCGATCCACTTTAAGATGTCCACAGTTTGACGGAGGAAAATGTTTTAAACAAATGACTCTGCTTGAAATTAGTTTATAAAACAACATTTTTATTTATTTAATTTTTAAACAGACAAAATCGAGACAATGATGGAGCATCCAGCCGGGACTGAAAGTTTACCCAAGGACACTCCAGGCTGTCGGCAGACAAACTGGAGGACGCATTAGACTGTTACACCTGCAGGTATTGCCTTACCTTTTTGAGTTTTTACAGATTTTACTTGAACGTTTTAACTTGTCTATGTTTAGGAAACAGATATTTAACAAATATTGACTTTTTCAGGGTTTTTTCATTGAGTTTTTTCTTACCCGAGCAGTGCAACATGCATCATGTGAGTTTTCACGTCTTTCCGGCCTCATCCTCACACTCAGAGTGAAGATTTATCCTGACGGGTTATGTGCACCGGTTTTCATTTGTCCTAGATGATTCAGACACTTTTTTTTCCCAGTGGTAATTAAATGTTTGCCTGTTCTGTGAATGCGTCTCTCAGGGTGAAGCCTTCCTTCGTTTCCCCGAGTCGATCATTATCAGGCTTTTCAGCCCCCACCTCCCCATCTCTGTCCTAAACAGCAACGATTCCAACCTATAAACTGTGGCTTGCAGCACCTTTCAGCTCTCCTCCAATTATATTTTGAAAACTTGTTTTCCATTGATTTTTTTTGAAATCCACTTTTCGAAAGAAAAAAAAAAAAAAAAAAGGACAAAAAAGTCACTTGTTTTTTTATTGTTTCCTCGGTTTCTTTCCACAACGATGAGCAGAGTGGGACTGCAGCGGCGTTGTGTTTACACTCTCCTCCCCTGGAGGCAGCGGCTCTGCGCTGATCTTTAACATTTCAGCGAGATGTGGCTCACTCCGCTCGCCGCCATTGACATTTTGACTAACAACAGTACTGTGATTTACCGCAGCAAGGAACCGACTGTTTCAGTCCGGCTGGACTATTTATTACTTGTGGTGGACTTTCAAACGAGACTTCTAGCTGTTTCATCTCAATCTCAGGCGGCGTGACGCTACTCGGCATGCAGGACGGCGTTCTGCCCCGGACGAGGGAGACGAGAGGCCACAAGTCTGAACGCCGACATGCAGACGGTCACAAGTTACAGACAGGAAAAACTTAGTTCCGACCTTCCAGTAGCAAACCAACCCGACCGCTGGCACATCCCTCCAGTTTAAAAACAATTCTGTGAGATAACAATCTGTGGATTTTAGAAACGGCACAAAGGAATCTCTGTCATGGGAGATTATTTTCATACAAACCAATTCAACACAAAGAGCTTTACAGCAGGAAACAAACACATTTCACTTCAGGGGCCACGTGCCTCGTCTTGAGTGGTGAAATCGCAGCATGATAATCTTTAAATTTAAACTTTAGAGTTTTTCATTGATGAAAACATTAAGAAACTCCACAATCTGAAGATAAAGCAGATTTTAATGAAACCTTCTGGCGTCACTGTTGTGAAAAAAATGTGTGTTTTCTTTGAAAACTGTAGAATTTTCTTGGAGATTCAGGCAGATTGGAGCCTCTGACTGGACGGTTTTGGCCCACTGGCCTTTTGTTTGCCACTCCTGATCTACACCGTTAAAATGAGGATCTCGCTGAATAAGAAGCTGAACGAATCGTTGCTTCGGCTCCATATTGTCCAGACAGGTCACGTGACTTCTGCCTCATTTCTAACGACTGAACTCTACGTTTCACTGAAAATAGCGGCACTTTGCTGCATGATGAAGGTTGTTTTCGTTAAAAAAATCCTTTCCAGTGACATGATTCCGACTTCCTGTTTGGCCGTTTGGCTTTTCTTCACTTGACGACGGAGGACGTTTTTACCCAGAGTGCCTCGCTGTGCCGCGGGAACGTGGGTGGCCCTGCCGGGACTCAAACACTAGCGGTGTTAGCGGCGGTCTGAGGACCGCGCTCTGCTGGCGACCTCGTTGACATTGTTTGATTCCAGTGTTTATTTCCTCGCAGAACATTTGGAATGATGGCGGTGACTCAGGCTGCTATTGTAGCAGAGAGACATAAATGGTGTGTTAGTGAGGAGCATAAAATCTGTCTTCCTTACATGGGCACAACACACACTCACATTAACCCCCCCCCACTTCTCTTTGTCTCCTGAATCTTCCTCAGTTATGCTGCAATTCAAGCCTTTTGTTTAATAAACAATTTGTCAGTGATGCATCGAACGCCAGCTCTAATTTGATTGTCTGTGAAATGTGCATGGAGGTGGCTGCCTGCTCTGTTTCTCTCTCTCCGTCTGCACAAGCAGCACTGATATCCTCCTTTCTTCCCCCTGCAGGTGTGTGTGTTTTTGTTGTGTGTGTGTGTGTGTGTGAGAGTGTGTGCGTGTGCAGAGATGAGGATGGAAGAGCAATCCTTGAGGGTTTGCAATTACATCTAAACGGCATAATCAGACATGATGGATGGACGTTGCCTTTGCACAATGTCTAGACCTCGGCTCTGCTGGTGCAACCAGGTTATAAGAAAGTGGGAAATGATGGAAGATTTAATAGTTTTCTTCTGTTTCTCTGTGTAAACCCCCCCCCCCCCCCCCCCCACCACCACCACCACAGACAAATCTGCTGCTTTTCTCTGTAAAATTGCTTGAATAACTTAACTGTGACATTTTACTGCAAATTCAAGAGGAAGCTTCAACCCTTGTTTTTCTCTCTGAAGGAAAAGTAGTGCAAGAATTAACCTCTGATTTATAATCCAGACGAATGTGCCTGGAAAGGCGCCGTCGTGTGTCACTGTAAGTGGTTGTGCTCGTTTCTGTCAATAGGGGGCACTGTGGGAGCGAGAGTTCAGGAGGACAGACCTGGTGGCAGTGACTGCAGGGCGGCGGGAGGCTGAGGATTCATCTCCAGACAGAACGACACCGTCCACTCACACACTCACTCACCGAGGATCCCTCCAGGACGGCGAGGTAAGAGTCACAGTTCTCGTCATGTGACCTTCCGGGAGGAAGGATGGTACGTACCTGGCAGCGGGCGAAGGAAGCGTAGAACCTTTACAAACTGAGAGGTGAATAAAGAGGTAGGAAAGCCAGCAGGCAGGAAGAGCAGAGGAGCGACTGTCTCCCTCCAGCCGCCGTCACTCCTGACGAAGACACGGCGCTCCGCGTCCCGTCAGACGCATCTTGTTCGCTTTGGAAGCGTGACATCGCCGAGACGATGGCGCTCCCGCGAGAGCCTCGTTACCCACAAGCCCAGAGGTTGGCGGAGTCGTTGTCACCACGTGAAACGCCGCCGTCTCTCTTCTTTCTCCTGCGAGTCTCTCTGCTCCGCCGAGCAGGCAGGCGAGGCAGGCGAGGCGAGGCGAGGCTGTCGCTCGGCGGCGGCAGATGTTCTGTACGGGAGGGGAAAAGAAAAGGATTGAAAAAAGACCCGATCCTTGTGGAAACGCACACTTTTGTCCTCGTTTCACGGTGGAACGGAGAACAAGATGCTCCGAACCGACCGGCGCTTCCTGCCCGCACGCCGGCCACGGGCCTCTGACCAGAGGTGCAGATTTCGTGTGTCTCGGCTCAGACGAGACGACGCGGCGGCGGTTTGACCCCCGGCGGCCCGTTGAGCCCGTTGAGCCCGTTGAGCCCGTTGAGCCCGTTGAGCCCGTTGAGCTCACCTGGAAGGAGAAGCAACGTTGTCCTGAGGCAAAACGAATCCGGTGGTTCTTGATCTCGGGTCAGAGAACATCGACTCATAGAGTCTGTGCTTCTCACGTGTTTCGACTTTTTGTTCTGAGGAACATTCTTAGTTCAAACTTCCAAATTTCTCCGATCCATCAGCTGGGATCAAGATGAACGAAGATCACACTCCAGAGTTTGAACGCATTGAGTTTGATCAGTGGAACAAACACATTCCCATCAACCTCAGCAGCTGATCTGCGAGTAGCTTTTAAGACGAGACGCTCTGGCTGTTCAGGAAACACGTAGAGAAGTGACGTTATAGGCCTATCAGCCTTTGTTTCCGGGGGACGATATTGTCGGACGGACCACTTTAATCACAGGGGAGTTTAATGAAGAGCTTCTTTTGTTCCGTCTGCACACTTTGTAGTGTGTTAACTGACGTTGTGGCTTTTGAAGTTGCGTTGCCTCTTCTGGGCCACCGTAGGCCGGCGACACATCGAGATCAAATCCAGGTTGTTGTTGTTTTTCTTTTGGATTGTTCAGGCGGAAGGATGTCAGAAGTTCAGCCGTGAGCGGGCCCTCTGCTCACACTCTGGTTTAATGTGTCGCACAGTTAACCGGCGCCGCCCTGACGTTCGTCCTATTTATTCTAAAAGTTCCTCCGGTGTCGTGTGAGAATACAAACACGTTACATCATTGGAAACGCGGCAGAAACAAACGACTGTGCGAAATAGCCGGCGGCCACGTCGGCGGCTCTCGACTCTTGACAGTGAAAAGCAGAGCGGGGAGGAAAAGTAGTTTCACCCCCCTCGACTCGCCCCGTGACATTGGCAGAGATATTTACCTTGTAACGATCTTGACATTTGGCTGCGTGCTCTAATAACGTCCTGAAATATGAATCAGAGTGCGGGGAGCGGCGTGGAGCGGCGGGGAGCGGCGGGGAGCGGCGTGGAGCGGCGAGGAGCCCCGCAGAGCTTTTGTTAACAGGTATTGATTGGTACTGAAGGGGAGGAAGGAAGGAGCGGGGCCGCGGGGAGCCGCCACTCTTTACTGATCATCTCTTAACCTTGTCAAAAGATCTGCGCCGCTTACCTCGCGGCCTCCCGGGGGGGGGGGGGGGGGGGGGGGCGGCGGCTATGGTGGTCATCACAGCGCCGCTGATTTCATCCTCAAAGCAAAAACCCGGCTGGAGCATTAATTCTCGCGTCAGGCCGAGGATGTCGGGCGGCTCGATATCCTGACGGCGGCGAGGCGAGGGAGGAGCAGTTCATACGTCTCCTCGCCAACACGGGACTCATTACTGCGGGAGAGCGAAGGTTTGTGATGCGAACACAGCGTCTCTCTACTCAGAGAAGGGCTCGTCGTAGTGACGCGTTGGAAGGCTGCCGATCAGCCTCACTCATTAGGATGTTTACGCTCCATCAGGGTCAGTGACCTCCGTCTGGAGGCTGAACCTCCCCAGCTGCTCCGTAATTCTGTTTGGATGAGTAATAATCCCCCCAAAAAAGGCCTGAGACTGGATAATCTGATGATTTTGTGAAGGTGTGTTTGGAGTGGAGTTCTTTATAACTTCATTTGTTTACGAGGGTCGTTGTTTACCTGAGAAGTGAATGTTGATATTCGATAGATAAATGGAATCGAATGTCACCAGGTTCATTCACTTCACTTCAGGTCATCCAGAACAACCTGAGGAGACGTTGGTATTTTATCACTTTTATAACTGCTGGAATAATGCAAACAGCTCACATGTCATCATCAGAGGTCTTCAACGTGTGACCGATGTGTCGTTTGGTTAAAGTGTGTTGTGTTTGTTGTAGTTTTATTTGGTCTGTGAGGACGAGTTAATGAAACATCTGGAGTTTAGTTTCGTTTATGGATCGTCGTGCTTTCATAATACTGGTGTGGAAGAACTTCATATAAACGGGTTGGAGAAAACCCTGATAGAAGAATTGTAATGAACTCATACAAACTGGTTAGAGACAAGTTTAGGCTGTTTAAGTCGGGTGATTAACTGGTTGTACCGATAGTTAATTATAGGCTGGTTTAAGGTTGAAGACATGTTATAGACCAGTGGTTAACTGGTTAAAGACATGCGATGGACTATTTAAAGACCAAATATGAGCTGGTTCTGGATTAGTTAAGCTCTAGTTAGAGACTGGTTCTGGATTAGTTAAACTCTAGTTACAGACTGGTTCTGGATTGGTTAAGCTCTAGTTAGAGACTGGTTCTGGATTGGTTAAACTCTAGTTACAGACTGGTTCTGGATTAGTTAACCTCTAGTTAGAGACTGGTTCTGGATTGGTTAAGCTCTAGTTAGAGACTGGTTCTGGATTGGTTAAACTCTAGTTACAGACTGGTTCTGGATTAGTTAACCTCTAGTTAGAGACTGGTTCTGGATTGGTTAAACTCTAGTTACAGACTGGTTCTGGATTGGTTAAACTCTAGTTAGAGACTGGTTCTGGATTGGTTAAACTCTAGTTAGAGACTGGTTCTGGATTGGTTAAACTCTAGTTAGAGACTGGTTCTGGATTGGTTAAGCTCTAGTTAGAGACTGGTTCTGGATTGGTTAAACTCTAGTTACAGACTGGTTCTGGATTGGTTAAACTCTAGTTACAGACTGGTTCTGGATTAGTTAACCTCTAGTTAGAGACTGGTTCTGGTTTAGTTAACCTCTAGTTAGAGACTGGTTCTGGATTGGTTAAACTCTAGTTACAGACTGGTTCTGGATTGGTTAAACTCTAGTTAGAGATGGATTAATTAATCACAATAGATTTGTAAAGGTAGAAGTTGTATTTATCTATTTGTCCTAATCTTATACCGTACTTTTGTACAATTTTTTTTTTTTAATTCTTCACTATAATGTCACTAGTTCATATTTTCATCATTTATTTATTTATTTTTCCGAGGACCACAACAGAAATCCGTCTTATTTATGACTTTTTCTGTGTCATCCTCTGTTTTTTTCTACATGTCATCAAAATGATTAATATACATTTATATGTTTTATATTTTATGCACGAGTAGAAAATCCAGCTAAATGCATCCAGTCGTTCTGAGGCGTGTGCTGGACGGGTTGGAGACGTGGCTCGGTAGCGTAGCTCCATTCCTCAGGTTGGACCAGAGCAGATGACGGATGAAAAACCCGCGCGGAGGACAACATGCAAATTCCTCACAGAGACGCCCGACGCCCCGGACTCGAACTACAGATGTTTCCAGCTGTGAGGCGGGAGGGCTCTCCACTGCACCCGCGTCCACGCGCTTCTGTCTGACGGTGCTTTGAGATGCGAGCCGCTCCGCCTCTCGCTCACACGGAGCCGGGCGGCTCCGTCCGACGGTGATGATCGCCGCGATGAAGAAGAAACCTCGGGGAATTCAAGCCGAGCGCATACATTATACTGCGCTTTATTCAAAAGCTGCGGCGGCTCGGCGACGAGTGCATACATTAATATATTTTATTTTAATGACATGTAATTTGTTGCACACAGCAGCTCGGGATAATCTCCCCTTCCATGCTACTAAAAACCAGTTGAAGGTAATTAGAAGAGATTGTTTTTAATGGAAGATAAATGTCTGACTGCAGGCTGCAGCTGAATCAATACTTTACTGCAGTTTGAGACAGTGCTGCATCATTTGCTGAAATTACCACCATGGATTGGTTGCGATCAGTCATTTTAATTTAATTTGAAATGACTGGAAGCAAGGTTGGGAATCTGACTGGGACATTTCCTCATCTGCTCGTCCGGCGACGGAAGACGGAGACAAACAAAGTCTCATTTCTGAACCCGAAGCGTGAACGGGGGAAAAGCGAGCCTCGGCTTGGGTTTCTTCGCCGTAACGTATCGACGGCAGGGTTGGTTCTCCTGCTTCTCCTCAAGCCGTGTCGGGTTTGATTTACTGTGCCGCCGTGTGGCGAAGGTGTCAGAAACTGCTTTAATGAACCGATGAGTCGGTTCAACCAAACAATTTCTCCGGAGCTCATTACCCGTCGGGAAGTTTTGAGCGCGCTCTGGCTTAAAAAAAAAAGAAAACGGGGGCGAGTGGGCCTGCCGGCCAAAAAGGTCAAGCGCCGGAGTCAAGCGCTGTGCTAATGAGCTTGAATGGTGCCACTGACCACCCACACACTGTTGACTCTCCAGCGCTTATTGATTCCTTTGGCTCAGACGCGCTGCTCGTCCTCTGCCCACCTTCCACACTCGTCTTCCTCTTCATCCTCCTCTCATGTTTCCACTGACCTCACTCTTTTTAAACCCCGGGAGTGAGGGGAGGGGGTCAGACAGCAGGAAAGCTGCTGATTCAGCAGTTCAGTCGGGGATCACCTGCAGGCCAGTCGGTCTCACCGCAGCACTGCTGAAGTAATCAGGCGTAGCAGGGACGGTTCCTCCAGAGCCTCGGCTACACCCTGACCTCTGACCTACAATGAAACGAGTGGCACTGAGTGTCCCCTCCTGTTAACCACTGCACAGCGTCTCACGCTCCCAAACCACAGCCGGGTCTGATGATGGGGAGTTTTCATCAGGAGGGAAGCAACGGAGCAGCCGCAACATGTGACGGAGACACAAACACAAACATTTGGACACGCCAAACGACCTCAAACACGTTTTTAGAATCCATCAACTCAGTCAATCACTCAGATACAGGAAGAACATGCAGACGCCACATCGGACAGGAAGCTCCGAAGCCTGCTGCTGATGATACAACAATTTAAAATACCACAGATTTTACCTCTGTCTCATTGCCTCGTGTGTGTGTGTGTGTGTGTGTGTGTGTGTGTGTGTGTGTGTTGCTGTGACAGCCTGATTTACAAGCCACTGGTGTGTTTAATGGAGCCGATGAAGCAATAATCGCTCTTCCCCCCCCCCACACACACACACACACACACACACACCATCTATGTAACACAAGAAGGTGGTCCCCCCCCCGCCCCCCCCCCCCCCCGCCCAAAGTCTCCCCACACACACACACACACACACAAATCCTCCTTTATAGGGGATAATCCAATGACAGCCAATTTGCTGGAGGGATATACTTTTTTTTAAAATTTCATTCTTTATTTATCCATCGCTTCTGCTTTTACAAGGCAATTTGTTAGGTGGCCAGCTGGAGGAGGAAAGTATTAACCCAGCCTTCCATTACCATGGTGCCCCCCCCCCCCCCCCTCCTTTCTTACTCTCCTCCGCCCCCTCGCTCGCTCATCCTTTTAAGATTAAGCCGCCACCCCCCCAAAAAAAACGGTCCGGTGTAATCATGAAAGTGTCACATTTCAGCTGAGAGAAGAGGAACCGGTGGCTTCAGGGTCACTCCAGAGTCCTCCACTGCTCACTCTCGCCTCCCACTCTTTTCTCCATCTCTTCATCTTCTCCCCCTGTTCTCACACCTCTTCTTTATTTATTCCCCTCCGAGTTGCTCCTTCCCTTCCCCGTCCCTTGATTTTTTTTTTTTTACTCTTCCTCGCCGGGCCTTGTTATGCCTCCACCTCCTCTCCCTCTGACGGTGGTTCAATACGCTGGTCTCGCTCAGTCAGCGGCCAATTACCCAGTCACACCGCCCGTCCTCCGGGACGGACAGGATTAGCTGGATCTGTCGTCTGACCACACACACACACACACACACACACACACACACACACACACCTGGACACCTGTCACTTAGACATGGACAGACAACCTGTGGGTTGTTTTTTTGTCCTTCCAAGGGGAAAAAAAAATAAAAAATCCCAGCCTCTGCCATCTTTTTTCTCCAACGGCCAATTTGACAGACCAGTGAAGAGAAGCACAGGGACGCTGTGGAGAGCAGGAAATATCCGCCACATCAAATGCATAAAGGCTCCACCGGTGCCGCTGCTCGACACGCCGGCTGCAGAGCGGTAAAGCAGCACTGAGGGACGGCGCCTCACCTGGAGCGGCTCTGCAGCCTGACGGCCGCGGCAGTGCCGCCGCTGAACCTCATGTCACCCACCGCCTCCCCGCCGAGGCTCAGCTCCTTCCTGCTCGTAAGCGTTTCACTGCTGTTCAGGCGTCTCACTTCCTACCTGCGGACCAACAGGCTCATGGAAACCCAGGAAGACTGACGATTGGTTGGTTGGCAGGAAGGCGAAGCTCACAACACATAACCTTCTGTTTCGTGGCCTCGTCTCGGTACCTTGATCTTCTCTTACAGAAATAAAGAAAGACTAAACACCACAGCACCCTCTTGTGGTAGAAACCGGCACCTCTGAGTTTATTTCTAAGCAGAATGGGGTCAAGGATTGAGGTCAGACGCCGTCATGGAAGGAGACTCGTAATGGTTTTCTAAACACTGTGAAATTAAATCGAATTCATTTCCCTTGAAACACGGCGGAGGAATAAAACACTCCCGACACGCAAATAAAACAGCAGAAGACAGTGCAGGTGTTGGTTTTTTCTATTCTAAATTGGGTGATCTGACTCTTTAAGATGTACCCTTGTTTAGTTTTCCCCGTAAATGATGAGTATCGTCAGATCTGGTTCCGTGGAATATCTTTGTTTTATAAAAGCTTCTTCTCTGAATAATGGCTGGTTGATACAGTACCGTGGCAGCGGAGCAGCAGCCCATTCTTCATCGCAGATAAAATCACAGCTTCGTCTCCTCCGTGACCCCGAGCTTTCACGCAGTATCCGTGCCCCTCAAACCTTCCCAAACACTTGTGCGACGGTTGTAATGTTTTGTTTCCAGCAGAGAAGAATTGCCAGGCTGCCTCTTGGCTTAACCTCTTCAGCCCACACAGATTTTGCCGGAGGGAATCTGCGGTTGAAGCATATGGTGCACAGCCAAGCTTTGTTCAAACATCCTGGACTTCATTCCGAATTCTGCTTGAGATTCCCAAAGTTTCCAAAGATACCAAAACATGTCGGGCTGAATTACGGAGAAATGTGCTCCACAACGATCCTCAAGGCAGTAAAACTTTAAGCCCTCGTGTGTATTTCTTCTCCTGGATATTAATATTTCACAATACTTCTTCCACCGTTTGGTTTTCTGACTTTAAAGGAGGAATTGAGACCAGAGTTTAATAATCTGATGAACATGTCCAAACACCTGTTGGATTGTGAGCTTCCGGTGAGCAGGACTGTCCTGTGATGTCCTCCAGAGACGTACCGTCTCCTCGTCCTCGTCCTCACTGGCATCCAGACACAATAAATCCCTGAAGTTCACTTTGCCCTGGTGGGGATGTTCCATTCCTCTTTCTAAATTCTTCTTTATCACTGCAAGCTTGAGAGAAAATTCAACTCAAGCTTGTGTTTTTTTTTTTCTCCTCCATTTTAAGAACTGCCTGCTTCTTCCTGTAAAAGCATTACCATATTCAAACTCCAGGAGTGCACCAATCTCCCTCTTCTGTCTGAATTTCATTTACAATTTAGCTTTTTGAATCCAATGAATGTAAAGTAAATTGCAGCCATCACAGGTCTGCACAATGGCGGAGAGACGTTAGACAGGCTGAAAGATGGGATCAATATTAGCTATTTGTACTATTAAGGGATGTAAAGTGTACTTTTACTGAAGTCCTCACTTCTGAATCACTGTCACTGAGTGAAAAAGGCACAACAGACGTATCTGACAGCCTCTCATCTATAATCAGTTTATTGCTCAGGGGAGGAAAAAAGAAAAAGCCGGGCCTCTTACGAGCATCGAATGGGAACCAAACAGCCTCAAAATTACTATCATTGCCCACCTCTCTTCCAGAAAAGGCTCTTTTTGATATCGACTGAATCAGAGAGGCGTCTCTGAGTAATTAAGTAAATTATGGCTCAGCAGAATTGTAGACTCGCTGGAGAAACGACGGCGTATGGATTCCTCTCTAATTACAAAGGAGAGCGGGGCAGAAATAGCTCTTCCTTTCATCCTCAACCTTGGTGCAGTCTACATGAGGCGGCTGTAAGCCCGGGCTTAACCCAGCCATCGACCTGCGAGCCCAGAGACGGGGCCAAGAGTTTATTTCCATGCTCCGGCTGCTTGACTCCATCCATATTTATACCTCCGCTTGGGAAAGTCTGCTTCGGATTTAGAGCGATGAGAAAAAGGGAGATGGAGGACAGAATATGATTGAATTAATGGGGATGCTTGAGATTGGCGGGGGATTGATAGTCACACGGCAACATGTAGCCTTGACTTTACTGGAGGAGCAGCAGAGATTTGAAGAATTCCTGGAGCTGCGATCTGAGCTGACCTCGGATCAGAGGCTCCGTTTCATTCAGAAAGTCTAGCCGTCATCTTCCATCATGGTTTTAGGCAGAAATCAGTGTTTTGGGTGTCCCATCCCCCAAAAACTAGGTGTCCTGTACCTGTACCTGTACCTGTACCTGTACCTGTACCTGTACCTGTGGCTGTGCCTGTACCTGTACCTGTACCTGACTCACCTCCCTCCTGTAGTATCACATTGCTTCTATCTTCACCCTAACCTGAGCAGCTGGAGACTCTATTCTCCTCTCATTAGTTTCTAATTGAATCTTAGATCTTATTTGTTCTCTGCATTCCTCCTAAAGCTCATTAATAAACTGCTGAGGGAACAAGCATGATTGTCAATACTTATAGAAAAATGACGGCAAAGAATATTTTATTCTTCAGTGAAAAGCATGAATGATGTGCAGTTATTCAAACACGTGTCAACATGTTGGAAATGAAAGATTAGATGGATCATAGATCTATAGAATTAAACCACCTGTGTGGATTCTGCAGATAGAATTCCTCCTCTCTGCTTCAGCATTTGAAGGCATGAAAAGGTATAGATCACATGGTATCAACTGACCAATCACGTTGCTCGTTACTGGGCCTAATACAAACAGGAAGTCAGTTGTGAGTTGTTCGCGCGAGACGATAATTCGCTATATTTTGACGAAAAAAAGATAATTTCAGGCAAAATTACACGGTGACACATAGAGATGAACGTTCTAAACATATTTTAGAGGCTTTGAGTGACACGTCCACTGACGGCTGGACGGCTGGCTGCCTAAAGCCGTGTCTTCCATTCTGCTTTACCAAACTGACGTCAGTTCACCTCAAACCCTGGAGATCAGCCGTGCATGCACAGGGAGAACATGGAAACTCTCCACAGGAAGACTCAGACCGGAGGTTTTCTCACTGTGGGCTGCTAAACACCAGTCCGCCGTGTCAAATTGATTTATTACTTCAATTTATTTCTGCAGGGAAAACACTGAAACAGCTATTTATTCCTCATACACTCAGATTTAAACGTATTGAGAATAACCACTGGAAACCTGAAAGGCCCATCTCCTCAAACTTATGTTTATGTTCCTTTAATTTCAGCGCTAAACGCACTCCGACGTCCCACTTATTTAATTATTTACTCATTTCAAGAAAGATTTCTTTAATGACAGCCAGTGAATGTGTGTCTTCCTGGGTATATTTAGGCTCTTAAAGCCGCGAGTTAATCTCCTGCCCTCACAGTGTGTGTAGGTGCACAGCTCTGCAAAGCTTCTGCTCTGCAGCCTCCAGCATCCGTCGTGATGAGCCGTGTTTCTTCAGTATTTACGATTCAAAGCATCTCAGCAGTCTGACGCGTGGCCTGCACACCGGACATGGAGGGAAAATGTTGTCCGTTCCCACGGAATGATGTCGTTTTTACGTTGGTTGGCGGCTCCAGAACTGCCGTCACGTAAACAAGACAGAAATGTTAACGGCGATCAAACCGGGGATCTTGTTGCTGTGAGACAAAAGTGCGAACCACTCCACTATCGTGCAGCATGTTTTCACCCCCCCCCCCCCCCCCCACCCACATCGTACTTTACACCATGAGGTGGCGTAGTGAGTCTGATCCGTCCACAGTGTGGAGAGAAAAAAAAAATCAGGTCAACAGAGTAAATGTGACTAAAGATGCTCTTGTGACACACACACACACACACACACACACACACACACACACACACACACACACACACACACACACACACACACACACCTCTTTAACCTCACGCGCTGCACCTTTAAATGTCCTCTTTTCCTGTGTCTAAAAACAGAAACATGTTCCTGACAGCCCTGAAACGAGCGCCGGTGATGAGATTACTCCCCAAATAATCGAATATTGTGTCAACTGATTCATTTATTTAGCACAAATTTACTTTTAAGTTGATTTTTAGATCCACTTCTGCTCCAAATTAGGTTAAATTAAACGGGTTTCACAGTGGATGAGCCTCTTTGCCGTTAAATAATGCTTTTCCCAGAATCAGGAAAATGTAAATTAGCTCCCCCCCCCCCCCAAAAAAAAAGCATGGCGCCACTCAAATAGTGCGGTTTCCATGGCGACGGTCTCTCCGAAATCAAATGGAGTAGCAGCGAGCGACGCAGCCACTGCTGGGTGGTGTCTGTCAGCGCACACAGCCATTACCTGTGCCCCCATCTCTTTGTATGTCATGCAATCACAGTCTATTCGCCGTCTGCAGAAAGCAGGATTTTCTGAAAGAAACCCAGCGTGACGCTCTCCCCCAGCCACAAGTTCACGCCGCTCTCCTCCTCCTCTTCCTCCTCCTCCTCCTCCTCCTCGCCATTGATCAGGGGCTTCCTGTCGCCTCCTCGCTGGAGAATCAGGTCCGGGCTGGTCAAGTGAGTAACAGCCTCGGTCTGGCAATCAGGACGCCGCTCTGTGGCGGCGGCAGAGACACCCTCATATCCCAAATCTACACCCGTGGAGGAGGATTCAAATTGGGGGCGTTTAGGTTAAAAAGAGCGTTATCGCTCAGCGCTGGGCCATAGCTGAAGGGATGCAAAAGTAATTTCTCCACTTCCCGAGCCTCCATCTTCCCCCTGAATCTCCCCGCTAAAGTTCCAGTACCTGCTGTGATTGAACTCAGACGTTTCTCTGTCATCTCGGCCTCGTCGAACCGCTCCTCTCACCTCCCTGAGTGTCCGACCTGCGGGAGGTTTCCTGCTCAAACCCGGCTTCTCGCCGACCCAATTCTGCATGCAAATCGAAGTTGGATCAATCTGGGATTGTCTGATGATCTAATTATGTGGTAATTGTTCTGGTCTAGACCAGTGATCCATTGTATGGGAGGGAGTCTTTGTGTCTTTCCTGTGCTGATTTCGAATGATAATTAGCTTTTTTGATTGGCAGAGGGGCAATTTTGATCTCGCTTTTCTTCTTTGCCATCTCCACATGTACACACACACACACACACACACACACACACACACACACACACACACCCTCCCTTTTCACGCTCCCCTCTCATCACACCCTCCCTCCATTCATCCTCTATTGAATGCCGGAGACGGATCCATCCTGCTACGTGGGAAACCTTTCAGCGGGTTAAGTGATCAGGACGGACCGTAACGCGCACGCAATTAGCACATTTGCATAATTTAATTGAGAGCGTCTGCAGCCGGGACGGCGGCGGCGGCGGCGTGTCCATGCTTCATGGCGTCCTTTACCCAGAATCCTCTGGGTCATTGAACAGCAACGAAGTCCTAAACAATCGCGAAAGGTGGTCATACTCTGTTTGACCTCTGACCTCAGGGCCAGTGAGGCAGCAGCATGCGGCGGCGGTTCATAAAGCTCCCCTTACACAAGTCTCACTCACATTTCCAGCCACACGGCGTCTTTTCTAGCCACACACTCATTCTGTTACTCTGAACTTGGAGTGTGTGCGTCCCACGCAGACTAAAACGCCCCCAGCAGAAGAATTTTACATTTGATGCGCTTGGGAAAAAAAAAAAAGGCTAAATCTCCTTTTTTTGAAATCCTCGACGCAGATGTGTTGGATTTGAGGACAAGGGAGCCTGAACCTGAGGTTACAGATGACTCACTGTTTTACATGTGCATAGATTAGCTCTGCATATATTGTTTATACGTGGAGGTTTTGGGGGAAAATAAGCTGTTATCTAACGGCTTTATGCGTTAAGAAGATCACATATTGTGCCTCACATCCTGGCTGCGTGATTCTGTCCTTTCAGAGGAGAAGATCTGCTTCTCTATAACCAGTTCAGCTGAAAATAATCGGCACACTGTAAGAAATGAGCTCATTCTCAATTGGCTCATTTGTAAATGACGTTAAACTGCTGAAAGCATCAGACGAGGCTGCGTTTAAATACTTTTTGCTCATGTTGTTAGGATTTGTGTGAAGAATGAGTCAACAAACACAAACTGATGCATTTTGTGACGAACTGTCACATTATATTTAATTATACTGCAGTAAAGTAATGCTCAGTAACATCCAAACACATTTTCAAGCTTAGAATGGTAAAATATGTATAATTTTAATATTATATTACTATCAAACTGCACAACATTATGCAAATTCTTCCCCCAATTTTGTGAGATTAGTAGAAAATGGAAGTTTTGAAGTATCCAGATTACAGTTTTTGAGTTATTGTGAGCTGTGGTCAGCCGGCTGTGGTCCAAACCTGAACAACGCATGAACAATATTTTACAGTGGATGGAACAGACACTCCCTGCACGTGTGATTTGGATAAACGGACGAACAAATACTGACAGGGGAGCGAGTAATTCTGCTTACTGGTGAGTGTGGAAGTCACCAATATGTAGAGCAAATCATCACCTTGAAGAAATGTGCTTCGATGTCACTCCCAATGAAAAATAATGACATTTTACAAACTACAAGACAGGAAAAAGGGACCAATTTGGAGCCATTATACCTTTTTCGAAAGACTTGCGGCCCCCAAGCCGCCTCTTTCCCCCCCCCCGGAAGCACTTAAGTCTCACTTAGCCTCGGTCCCAGGCTCACCTTTCCCCAACATTTCTTCTGCCTTGTTTGCCTTTGTCGAAAATGTAGCCCCATAATTGTCCAAATCAACGTTCAGCAGTCTCTCTCGCTGTGATTAGCTGGAAAATGAGTTTATGCAGCAGTTTCCATGGTTTCAAGGCGGGTGAGTTTCTCTCTTAAAATAAAAAAAAAACACAAAAAAATAAGAAAAAAGGAAAAACCTGGCGACCGGCACGGTGTAATGAACTTAAATTAAAGCAACTTTTGTCCAGATTTTAATTACGCCGCGAATCGTCTCTGACAGAAAGAGAAAACGAGAAGAAAAGGGAGCGAGAACAAGCGAAGGGGGTGAAAGAACGAGTGGAGAACAGGGTTTATGTGCCAGAACACTAATGTGATCCATTAAGAAATGTGTGTGTGTGTGAGAGTGTGTGTGTGTGACGTGCTACTACCTGCCTGGTGAATATAAAGTCTCATTCTCACGCGGGGCGAGAGTCACGTCTTGTTAAACGTCCAGCTTCAGCTGAGAAAAATCTAATTAGTCTAATTAGGTGTGAGCAACCGTCGCAGATGAAGCTCCTGCGCGTCGGGAAAAGTGATAAAAAATAATGTTGTAACCCCCCCAGATCGTGGCTGTGATCACCTGCTCAGGAGACACTCACACACTCCTTGCTTGTCGGCGGCTCGTCACGTCAGGATCCCACCGTGCGCTGGTTTGGGGGTCCTCTCGTCCCGGAGCTTGCAGGCGGGGTTAGCGGCAGTAAGCCGAGTGCTTCCCGGGTCACTTGTCGGTATGAAAAAGGGTTTAAGAGATCACGTCCAGCGCGCCGCAGACAAATCCTGCTGGCAGGCGTGAGACGTGAGCGTGACGCCGGGCTTTCACCGCTCAGTTCTCTAAGTGATGCTGCAACACTTCAGGAATGGGATTGGAGCTTCTCACCACCGCAGCTCACTTCCTATAAATCACCTGCTCACTACTTCTTTCTTCTTCCCAGCACTCTTCCACTTCCTGTTTCCTGTGTGCAGATGTCATGGTGGATGTATTTAACACTGAAGCCTCTTGACTTAACGTAATCCCGTATAATTGACAACCGCCGCCAACGTTTCAGTCTAAAGAATCACCAAGTTGACTTTTATTGAAATTCCCTTTTTGTAAAAACCTCAACTTTTCGGAATTTGCACAATTTTATAGAAATATAAGTACAACTTCTTTTCTTTTCGTCGGAAAATACCCAAAATATAGATACTTACAAAGAAGAAAAAAATCCCCCAACTCACCCAAACCACCACCAAAATAAGAATAAAATAACTGTGACGCCGCTTTTCTACATTATTAAAAAGGAAAAACCTTCATTCTGTTCAACCAAACAAATGTAAATACATCTGAAGTTATTAAAATGTTATTTTATGTTAAGGTTATTAAAATACCTCCTCTACATTATTCTTGAGTGTAACACACACACTCTGCTGCTCATGCCACAAATGCAGGTATCATACAAAATACGTCAACATTTAAAATATATAATAATGAAGTGAGGAAAAAGTTCACGAATAGAAAGAAAAATGTGACGTCTGAAGTTTCTGTATAGTTTGATGACACTATGAGGGGGACTGATGATGATGATGATGATGATGATGATGATGATCACGACGAGCTCTTAAAGTGTGCAGTGTCGGGCTGCGTGCCCGCCGCTGATCGCTGCGATTACTCCAGACAACAATTACTTTTTTTTTTTTGTAGTAATCCACAGGCCTTCAGCTGCTGATTGGAGCTTTTTCAGCACAAAAGAAATGCAATTTTTGCTCAGTGAATATTATACCTGAGGTCTGAAATGAAATCCTCACGCTGAATGAAAGTCACATTTTGTGATTGCAAACACACACACACACACACACACACACACACACACACACACACACACACTGGAGAGCAGGTTTTTATGGGTAATCCTTGCTCCTGGTTCGGGGCCGGTAATTGTAAGCAGCGCAGCAGGAAGTGGAGCAGGTCTGGGTTATTGAGCGGCTGCAGTCTCACACTGAGCTAAAACACAGGGGTGGTGGCACCGCCGCTGAGAACATGTCAATTCTGCTCTTTAGAAAAGGGGCACTGCTTGAAGACTGAAAGCAAATCAACACGGCGATCGACCCAGACAAGCCAACCCTGTAAATTGCACTCAAAGAGACGAACAAAGCAACAAAAACCATCAGTGGGCTTTATTGACGACCGACTCTCGCTCGCTTTACTCCCAGACGAGGCTGAAAAGGCTTGACAGGGCGTCGGGAGGCGTTACAGTATGCCGCGGCTCAAAGGTGACCGCAAGACAAAGGAGCTCCAGTGGGGGCGCGTGCTCTGCTCAGACAGGAAGTGACATCACAAGGTGTTGCGCAAACGCCGTTCGTCCGACTCGTCCTGTGGAAAGTCTTTGCTTGTGGACTTGCGGCGCCGCATTCCCCCCCCCCACCCCCCACCCCCCCGTGACGGCTCATCACGCCGAGTCCAAACCTCCGGCACGGCGACAGGAAGTGAGCCGGTTGAACCAACAGAGCAGCTTCCTGTCGTGCTGCAGGTGACGGGAAGGAAGAGACGAACCTGTGTGCTCACTTTAACCGTCCCCGTCCTCGGGAGGAAAAGATTTACAAACCTTCACTCTCACTCAGGATTCTTTCAATGAGACGCGTCACCTTTAACCACACCTGTACCGTTTGTCATCGGGTTTGTCGTTCCAGGCGTGGAGACGAGTCGTACAGTTGGAAAACCTTCAGGGAGTTAATTTATCATAAAATGACCCTTTAAAAGTCCAGATTCATCAAACCACATCTGATGTTTGAACACAGACTTTTCTATGACCTCACCAGGACTTTTTCGTCCAATCATGGAAGAATCATCAAGATTTGCCACGTATATATATATATATATATAATTGTATACCCGAAAGATGACCCTCAAAGGGTTAATTCAATTCATCTTAACTTTATTTCAGTAGCGCCAATTATTTTGAGTCCCTTTCACAGAGAAAACCCAACAAAGCGAAGTCAGTTTGGCTAAAATAACAACAGGATAACAAGGAAAATGTTGTAATTTCCACACGCAGGCCAAAGTTCCAGTGATGAGCGAAGCATGAAACGACGTTTTGTCCTCAAGGCGCGAGGATCATGGACACTACTGAGAGCTCACCTCATCCTCTCCCCGCTTGCTTCATCAAACTCCCCCTGCTGATGAGCGGAGATGAAACGAGAGGCAAAAGAGACTGTCATCCCCTCATCGTTACGTCTCCTGCATTCGGGATGGATTACAGCAGCGCTGGAAATGATTGCTTGTCCCAATTATGAATCCATCTGCCGCGCCGGCCTTCTGATGTGACGGGGAGGAAATTCCCCGAGAGCCGAAAGCAAACAATGCGAAGGAATAAGGCAGGGGAGCGTGTCGGCGGCCATTAATATCCATAAAGGCAATTTCACAACACACCTAATGACATAAAATGACAGACAATAACAGTTGGGTAATTAGTATGTGAGGTGTGTGAGTGGAGGTGAGGCGGTGTGTGTGTGTGTGTGTGTGTGTGTGTGTGTGTGTGTGTGTGTGTGTGTGTGTGTGTGTGTGTGTGGGTGTGGAAGTCGAGCTAATATATTTCTCTGTAAATTCATGCAGACAGTTTACATCATAGTTCTTCTGTATTATCCAGTGAAACGACGGGAGTTTAAACGAGCGTGCAGCACTAAACACTGCCCGCGGGAACAATATACATGATGGTGGTTGGGCAGTGGTTTGCACGCTCGTCTCACAGCAAGAGTACCCTGGTTCAATTCCATTCAAAGCTCAAGATGTACTCAGTACATTCAAATATACTTGCATGTATGCAGTTAAACTTTCTACTTATTCTAAAACAAGTCAAATCCTGACTGTATTATTGTCTTAGTCCTGTTAATCCTCGAAATCACTGCAAGTAAATATGATAGAAAAGCACAAACATGAGAAGTAAATATGAGGATTTGTTTCTGCCTTAATATACAAAACAGTGATTTTAATCCCAGAAGTTACAAACAACAAGGTGTTGAAAATACAGGCTAGTTATACGTTAAAAAAAAGAAAAAAATATATCAAATATATGCTTTAAATGTGTCATAGTCATGTTACTTTTATGCAAATTTAGGTTCCCCTCATCACATTAAAGGTGTGATGAGGGGAACTGGCCATGCATGATGTTTCAGAGATGTTTTAAAGTGATAAAATCTTTATGATGTTGCAGAGATGAGCTGTGGATGAGGGGAAATACTCATTTATGATGTTTTAAAGGTGTTTTAAGCTCTTAATGTGTGGAAATGCTGAACCCTCGGCAGTCTGGGACTGACTATGTGACGCTTTAGATGTAAACTGGAGGTTTTGAGGGGTGGAAATGCTCATGCATGATGTTTTAGAACAGTTTTAAACTCTTATTAAGGTGAATATTCTCCAATGGGCTGGACTCTGGCTGCCTGCAGCGGTTTCCTGGAGAGAAGTCGTGATTCCTTCCGGGTTCCTGCGTCGGTTTGTTTTGTTTGGGAGAATCAGCGATCAGCTCCACATGACATTAACTCTCCTCCTGTGATCTCCTCGTCGCCTCCTCTTCATCAGCCTCCTGGGTGAAGATGTTCGGTGTGTTTTAGACCGGGGGCTGCGCGGTGATTTGACCGACCGGAGACACCTGTTGCTCCGGTTCCTGCGGGCGGACAGGTGCGTCTCTGCTCGGGAGCAGCTCCGCGCCTCCACCGGGGACTTTTGGACTTTGGATTATTGTTATCTGAATTACTTTTGAGAACTTTGCGGGGAGTTTTGTTGAGCAGAAGATGAAGGTGACAGTAACTTTCGGGGACACCTCGGTGGTCGTCCCCTGTAAAGCCGGCTGGACGGTGCGGGATTTATCGGAACAAGCCACGCGGAGGTACCGCAGGATCCTGGAGCAGGTAACGTCCCCCGCAAACTCCACAAAACGGCACCTTAAACTCCGTTCTACACACGAAACGACCTCTTTTAGTACTTTATTCGGCTGGGGAGGCATGGGTCACGTGACACGGCTGAGTTCGGGGTTTGTCTCTCGTGACGTCACACCGAGATTAGGGTTTTTTTTGTAAATAAATGGTTAATAAATACTTTATAAACATTTAAAATCTTCGATTAAGTAAAAGTAAGAAAGCACAAAAGCAATATGTGATTTCACGCATAAAAACAGCTTTGTGGTTTCCATGGTAACAGCAGTGCCATTATCAGTAGTGACAAAACGTTTGAAAAGTCACCGGCTGAAATATATAAAAATAAATACTAATATTCCTCCAGGTCTTTCTGTTTAAGGTCTTTTATGTTTGAAAAGTGCTATTTTATCATTTAGGTAAACAACTGATAACAGGAGACAAGTTGGAAGCTATTAAATAGATTGAAGATATAATTAGAACAGATCAGACAGTTATAAGTAATTATCAGAATAACAAAGAAATATTCATCTGCCACCTCTGCAACTTTATAATGAACAAGAAGTGAAGAAAGTCTACTGACATTAAAATGTTGACTCGGCTTAAAATATCAAAAATGGAAGAAAATGTGAAGAAAATTGGAAATATTAAATCCAAAATACACAGAATGAAGTTAAAAGTGTAAATCCAAATAGTTCCTGGAATAAGAGATGAAAATAGAAAATTCTGTCATAATTACATAATTATGACATAATTACTGCTACAAAGGTTTTTTTATTAAACTTGTTTTTAACTGCATTTTTACCAAATAAATAAAAAATTATAATTATTATTGTAACCTCAAAATGTCAGAAATACAAATCTAGAAAAATAGAGATACTGATATCCTAAATAGGGTTGAAATGTCTAAAAATGTAACCAGCATCCAAGAAAAATAGGAAATGTGAATTGCTTTGACTGTTCCTGCCACATGAATCATAAAGCGTTTCAATCAAATGATAATTAAAGCCATCTGAACCTATGAGGTATTAGAACGTTATTACACTGTATATTTGACTTTTATGACATAAAGGCCAAAATTAGGAAGAATAGACGTGTAATACCAATGTAAGTTTCATTATTTGAGGTATATTATGGGAGAATAAAGTTTTACACACATGGTTTGAGTTGTACATTGAAAATTAGTGTTTGATGAACGTTTTTTTAAGTAATTTTGTTGCTCACAAGACGTTAGAATCCAGCTGTTCTGTTGTGTGAGGTTCAAGGTTTTGGTTGATATTTGTGAACAGGTGAAGGATCCACCGGTGGACAAGTGTTTTCTCACGACACGCCGTTAAAACCTTCATGTACACGGAGACGCCAACCCCCGGCTCCCCGATGCTGCAATCACTCCACCATTAATCATCCTGCTGAAGTGACCTTTTTATTAATCAGCTGCTGGTGCGCACGCTGTCCCGCCGTGATAGCGCGCTCGTCAGGGTTTCGTCTCTGAGCGGCGCCGGCTCCAAGCCTGGGCTGTCTACCTGTACAAAAGCTTCCTGTTTAGGGCGTCGTATCTCGGCCGGGCAGGTGGGAGTTTACTGTTCGACGTCCTCCAACGTGGACGGCGGGCTTTGTCCTGTGACTGATTGGGGATTAGGATTGGTGACAGGTCCTGGTCTTATCAGTGGGCCTCCCCCTCCAGAGGCAGGCAGGCAGGGATGGATGGACGGATGAGTTCCCCTCGGGGATGAGGCCCACACGAACCACACAGAGGAGCTGCTCTCACTCGGTCACCTGAGTTGAGCCGTCCAGCCGCCGGGCGGATTCCCAGGAGGCCTCGGAGGCTAAATGTGTCTGGTGATTAGAGTGCAGCTTGATTGCTTTTCACAAAGCGTGTTAATTAGGAGCCGCCGTTGGCCGCCGACTCAGCAGTCAGACTCTGCGGCCCTCTCCTTGGTAATGGCGGCGGCTCGTTACGAGGACTGTCCAGCTCCCGCCTCTGCCAGAAGAGACCCGATGGATCCGAGCGGAGAGGCTGGCCGGCCGCTGCCAGCACGTTCCACTTATCGGCCACATAAACCACACATTTCTCCTCCGCTGACAGCAGCGACTCTGTCACACACCGGACGGCATTTTACTTCTCGCGGCGTGTAGACCTTCCTAATTAGCATTGTTCATCTCCTCTGTGGACAATTACCAACAACATAGCATTGAGCTCTCGGAACCGACTGCTCGATATGTGAGTGCACACTTTACTATGTTGCACTGAAGAAGTTAACGTTATTATTCCTTTTACAGCTTCCAAAGTCAGCAAATTAACCGTTCAGCTCCAGCCGGAGTAGACTTGCATTCCTAGTTTGCGCCACAAGATGGTGTATTGAGTCACATAAAGATTTTACCCACCAAAAGGTACAAACCCATTTCTACCAATCGATGTACTTTGATATCTGCAGGGTTTCCACATCTGGATGAAAACTCCAAGTACCAGTTGTAATCCAAAGATAATTCAGAAAGTTTGAGTGACGCCTGAGCACTAACTTACCACTACCACCACTCGACAAAGTCATTTTCTAAACTGCAATCATTCCAAAACTTGGGTCTGATGGTGCCGAGGTGCAGGAGTGGAGAGTCTTAATCCCAGCTGACTGACTCCCTGTTGTATCTCCCAGTGAGTCTATTGGAAAAGGCCCGTAGCCCCGGGCGCCGCCATGGAGCCTGTGAGTTTTGTGAATTCTCAGGGGAAATGGGAGCTGCTGTCGCTGTGTCAAGTCTCTCGTGGTCCGTCGGTGCAGGTTCAGCTCAGATTACCGCCCGTATGCCCACTGAATGCTGACAGCTCTCCAAACAGAGCTGAGAGCACTTTGCCCTCTTCGTGGACTGTGCAGGGTGTGTGTGTGTGTGTGTTGTTTGTGTGTGTGTGTCACCAGGGGTGTGTGTAGAGACTCGGTGGGCCTCGAGGAAGAGGCACCCTGAGGGACTGCCAGCTTTTTATTCAGGCCTACAAATGAAAATTGGTCCCACAAACATGGTGCACACACAGCAGACATATAGTGATAGAATATAATGCTGTCACCTTTTACGTAGAGAAGCTTTTCACTCTGTGTCATTTAGATTTTGTCAGTTGAAGGTGTGGTCAGGACAATCATAGACCGCCACGAAGTGACGTAACCACATCTTACAGCCAGCAGGGGGCGCTATGAGGGGTTTCAAGCTGTGTCATATTTGATTTATTTTACTAGAAGTTAGTTTTATGTGTTGCGTATCACAGCACCGTGTTTATATATTAATACATCATCATATATTTTGCAATAAAACGCACTTTAGTCTGTACTCTTTCTACCGATGTACATCCAATGCTCTCTTCCTCCCAGACGATCGTGAACGTGAGAAGGAACTTAATTTATATCCGATAGTGTGCATTGTTTTCACCCGTTAATTTGGCTCGAAACGCAGGTGAGAGCCAAGTGGAGACGTTCACAGCTTTCCTTCTCTCCTCTCACCTCCATCGATAAATCCGACGTGATGACAACGCCTCATATTTTTTTGGGCTGTTGTCACAGTTAAATCCACACTGTGCAATTACACTTTCTTCCCAGGATCAGAGTGTGAAATGTCACCACCCAGCTCCCCCCCCTCGCTGAATTTATCTTTTCTAATCGACGGCTCTGGAGGGGCGGGAGAGGAAGAGGGGGGGGGGGGTGATTTTGCTGTCAATGATTGGAGACTTAATAATGTAATTTTCAGGGAATTTGCTCTCCTGACTGTCACGGTAATTCTGCGCCGTTGACTGACTGACTCCCAACTCCTTTTGGTGTTTATTTCACATGAAGACTGAGAGGGAATTACAACCAAGGACTTCAGAGGAACTTCTTCTCTCTTCCCCACAGATTACTTCCGCTCTGGAGTGTCCTACATTCATCCCCGTTAGACTGTGTGTGTGTTTCTCTGTTGTGTGTTCAGGTTAAAGCGTGCCACGTTCTCTCAAGCTCATTAACATTCGGGTGTTCTTGTGTTGGCATCCAGAGGAAATCTTATCTCATGTAGGAGGTATGTGTGTTCATGCTGGCGGCGTGACATCACCTCCACCGGCCCGTCCGCCGCCGTCCTTCCTTTGACGTCTGAACACACAAACAGCGTGAGTGAGAGGCAGAAGAATGTGTGCGGTGGCTCCGGTCGGACCGGTTCGTCAGGCCACCAGTAAATACTTCATGCTCGGTGTCTCCACGCCGCCCGTGTCCACGGTTCAAACTCCTGTGGCTTCGCCGCTGTGCGAGCTCATGATGAACCGAGCTCATGTGGAAAAACTTGAATATATGATCCAAAAAGAAATGCAAAACAATCTGAAGTAATCCCCATGAAATGACCAAACTTCATGAATAATGACCAAATGTTACAGAAGGAGTTGATGAATGATGCAAAACAATCAAATTCAAACTAAAATAAGATGCAAAACTAAACTTCTAATCACCGAAATCTCAAAAAAAGGTTGTAAAAACCTTTAAAACATGTTTTATTATACCAATAATTTAAAGCACAGTGATGTAA
The DNA here is from genome assembly GCF_963383615.2 of Lipophrys pholis. NCBI lineage: Eukaryota > Metazoa > Chordata > Actinopteri > Blenniiformes > Blenniidae > Lipophrys > Lipophrys pholis. Next base: position 1,065,612 of record NC_137645.1, on the reverse strand, counting down.
AATGGCCAAGATATCATTAATAACGTCCCATACGTATTGAAACGTGGCTCATATGTGCTGCCTAATGACCAGAATGTTATGAAAGGAGGGAATTAATGATGCAAAACGGTTAAATTTCAGTTGAAATGACACAAATCTAAACAGGTGTTGTAAAAACCACCAAATTATGTTTCATTTGGGCAATTATATCATAATATTTCATATAAAACAGCCAAAATGCAGTGAAATGTGATGATTAATGTTGCATTTGTTTTGCAAAATGACCAACATTTCATGAATAATATTCTATATTAGGGTTCCACTGATTGGCTGATACTAGTAAGCAATATTGACCAGTTTCTATATATTTTAAGCATTTCCAATAATCTTTTGTAGACATTTTTTCACTGTTTATTATTATTATTTTTTTGTATGGTCGATTGATATATCGTGTATTTAATCATATCAATTTAGTCTATATTCATTAAAAAATTTGGCTAAATGTGACGCCAAATAATCAGATTTAAAGCCAAAATGCTCCAATTGTGATGCAAAATGATCAAAAGTGAAGAAGGTGTTTGTGCATCGAGGCGTCGGCAGCAGAAAAGTGTTCAAATGTTTCCTCGCTGGTGTGAAAGTGGGAAAAGGAAGCGCCGCGCCGCGTTGCCATGTTGTTCAGTTAGTCTCCTGCAGTGGAGCGCGGCCAGCGCTGGGAGCAACAGACAAACTCTCTTTTATAAAAAAAAAAAAACAACTTTCCTCGTGTGCAGCTTCAGAACGAAACACACTCCGTCTTCATTGAGGTGCAGAGGAGGGTGTGTGTGTGTGTGTGTGTGGAAGTGAAGTGCTTCCTCCGACAGCTCGTGTGGTTTCGTTTCCTCTCAGATCGTTGCGTCGTTTTGCCGCCCCGTCTCTCTGGCGCTGGATCGTTTGTGGCGGTTCTGAAGAAAGTGAGGCTCAGACTTTATTCCTCTGAGTGAAATCCCCACCACTCGTTTCAGGAGAGTGGACTTGGTCCCTTGTAAAAGGCAGACACCCTTGTCTTTATTTCTTTATTTCTTTGTCTTGTCTTGGTGCTTGCCATCGGGATGCAGCAGAGCGGGACGCAGGCCGCTGGCGGTGGCTGATCCAGCAGGAAGCTGCTCTCTGGGTCTCAGCCAAACTCATTCCAGCCTCCCAGGCTTACGGCCTGTAGTTGGTAATTCCGTGGGTAATGTAGTCTTGTGTTGCTGTGGACAGATTGCTGATTGGTGTGGGCAGCTCCTAATGGGCCATTTTCTGCTGCACACGTTGTTAGGGACGATAAGACTCGTCAAAGACTCCCCGCCTCCGCCTACCAACGGCTCCTAATAGAAACCGCCGCTCGCAAACCGCCAGTGCTTCTCCCAACAGGACCGATTCAGCCCCTGCAGGAGGTTTAAGTTCTGTTGCATGCAAGTAGTTGTCTGCAGCTCCGTGTGTGTGGGGGTAATGGGGGGGGGTAGTGGCTCGGTGAAAAGTCCTCGTGGTGTTTGGGAGTGAGAGGAAGCTGCAGGCTCCCGGGGTGAGGGCGGTTCACTCTGACCTCTGACCTCTTCATGCTGACGGACCAAACCGGGCTGGAATGTGCCCACCGCTCCCCGACCAGCAGACAAACTGGAAACGTTTCCACACACACACACACACACACACACACACTGAAGCTCCACAGAAACCTCTGAAGACAATAAAACATGTCCAAACAGCTGAAAACCACGACTGGACGTAATGACGTCTGATATGGAAGTGAAACATGTTGTATCTCAATAACCGATGGAGACTTTGTGATTTATAAAACTTCCTTTTCAGAGCAGACGTAAGAAACAAAACACAGAATAGAAACGTATGAATGCTGAAGAACTGTGTGTTTTCATTTTCCTCACAACAATTCCTCCTATTCCGTTGAAAAGTCATTATTTTCTTTTTAAGTAGCGCCAAATCTCTAAAGAACATCCAAACAGCTTTTTCACCTGTTTTTCCATCACCTCTGCTGCTCATCCCACAAATGCATGTTCCTGAAAAATAAGAGTGAAAAACGTTGACTTGGTTACACCAGACACACGCCTCCTTATTCTGTGGTGCTGTAATCCCAGATTGTCCTCAGGATAATTCAGATCCGAGGGATATTAATGTGTTTGTCTCCTTAAATCTAGACGAACTGTAGTGGGGCTCATCGTGTGATCAAATCAGATGTTGTGTCTCCAGGCGCTCGGCGTTCACACCAGGGGTTCACACCGGATTGTGTTTGTGCACTTTTCCCCTCAATAGCTGCTAATTAACCCCGCCGGACGCCCTGCTGCTTTCTGCTGCTCCAACCTCGCTTCACTGCGAGATCGTCTGACATAGAGCGAATCCAGCAGCTCGGAGAGAGTGTGTAATGTGTGTGTGTGTGTGTGTGTGTGTGTGTGTGTGTGCAGACCGGGGGCAGCCAGGTGAAGACGCACCACTTGGAGTACAGTGAAGGAGGCATCCTGGACATGGACGACCTGCTCGGTGACCTGGTGGAGGACCGAGACAAGGTGAGGAAGAGCTCCTTTTACTCCAACAGGAAGTGAGGGACTAATAAGGTCAAAGGTCGCCCGCATCAGCTCACACTATAGTGAGCGTTGTGCAACATGTGTAAAGTTGATATTGCAAAAGACTGAACCGCTTTAAATTCTGCCTCCATGAGCTGTGTTGACGCTCTGCATGTGTACCTGAATGGGTTAACAGCAGTAATCATCTAGTGCTGCTTCTCTGGTGGGACGAGATGGGAAATAATTCAGACTACAATATTCAGTGACCTCGCACTGCGCCGCAACAACCGGTGAGCCAGTTTTTAAAAAATCCTCTTTGTGTGAAGAAAACATGGACCGAGCGAATAATAGACGTGAGAATCTCCAGTAAAGAACAGAGGCTTCGTTTCCCGGCGATGATGGAAGAATAATCATCCGGTCGGCGTCTGATTAGTGCAGAGGAGCTGTTAGCGACGTGCCGCCGCGGCGTCTGTCCCGGACCGGGTTGGCTTCACTGGAATCTGCGTCACCTCAGTCCTCACTTAGGTCCTCATTTGGGCCCTTTTGTTTTTCGCGGCCGATTGAAAGATAACGTGCCGGTCGCTCGACTTATCTGCAGGCCTCCAAACGCCGGCGGCCGCGGCGCATTAATGAGCCGTGCCTGGCGGCGGTGATTAGTCCGACTTCCCTCCGTCGGCGTCCTTATTGCCTCGCCGCAGCTGGCACCGTCTATCTTTAGCCTCTTTTTGTGTTGTGTTATTGTGGCCGGCGCTGTTTCACCATCAATCATACAGGAGTGGTCCCATTGTGAGGCCCTCGCCGCACCGCGGGGGGCCGTGTTAGCCACGGATGCTAATGAGAGATAATGGCTAGCTATTTGTCCGCCTAGTGGTTAGCCTAGCCGCGAGTCCAGACCTCTTTATCTGGACCGGCCCCCCGACTATTATTCAACACTAACACACACACACGCACGCACGCACGCACGCACGCACGCACGCACGCACGCACACACACACACACACACACACACACACACACACACACACACACACACACACACACACACACACACACACACACACACACACACACACACACACACACACACACACACACACACACACACACACACACACACACACACACACACACACACACACACACACACTTCACCGGGGCCGGTTGGTGTGCTGAACCGCAGGCGAGCGTGTAGCAGCGTGGCGTGTTGGCGCGTAGGAAAGGAGCGCCACTGGTGGTTGATGAGAGCGGAGATGAGGGGGCGGCTGTGATTTGATTACAGTTCTGCCCCCCGCATCTGCGACGCCGCGCACGCCAGCGCTCACACCAACACGCGTTCATTAGCCCCCCGTCTGGAGACGCCGGCCACCAGCCTCCTCATGAATATTAATGTGGGGCTGATGAATGTGGGGGGGTGGGGGGTGGGGGGGGGGGGGGGACCCCCCCATAGTGCAGAGGCGACACTCAGACACAAAGAGTAGAAGTAGTAAGAGTCACAATGATCCCGCCTCCCTGATCGTGCACTCTGCTGGCTGAGCCCTGCAGCGCCCCCGCCTGGACAGGTGGAGTCACGTCGTGATGCTCTGCTGATGGTGGAACTCAACTTCCTGCTTCCTCCTCTTCATCTTCATCATCGATTACATTGATTATTTTCCTTTATTTCCTTCTTTCCTTCTTTTTTCTCGTCAGTTTGTTCAATCGTTTGTTCCTTTCTTTCTTTCTTTTTCTTTCCTCTCTTTCTTTCCCTCCCAGTGTTCACTCATTCATTCGTTCCTTTCTTTTGTTTGTTCCTTATTCTTTGTCTGTAATTCTCTCTCTCTCTCTCTCTCTCTCTCTCTCTCTCTCTCTGTCCTCACACTGTGAAGTAGTCAACCTTGCTGTCCTCTGCACACTCAGCCCTCCTTGCAATACACACTATACTGACTATACTGACTATACTCACTATACACTCTTTACACACTTTACAAACTGTACAAACCACGAACACAGCTGCTTACAGACACCGATTGACAAACCTCATCCCCCATCATGCACTGCTTCGGCCGCACGCAGCCAAAACGTGAACGTTGGCCCGGCACCATCACGCCCGTGTTCTGCACAATGGGAATTAAATCCAGAGAGCATAACAACTCCTCAGGAGTGGACTGTCAGTCCTCGTCACACACACACACACACACACACACACACACACACACACACACACACACACACACACACACACACACACACACACACACACACACACACACACACACACACACACACACACACACACACACACACACACACACTCCATCCAGTGCACGCAAATGAAAAATCTAATTTCATGGGAAATTTAATAGGAAAAATAAAACTGGAATGATTTCCTCCATCTCTCTTTAATTAGCCCTTTTTAATCACTGTGCCCACAAGGCGTCCGTAACCCCCCCCCCCCCCCACACACACACACACACTTCATCCCCTGGCTTCATCAGTGTAAATGTTCGCCGTTCATCCCAGCTGATGTCCTGCTGAAATGTCAGCCGCCAGATTAGGAGGCCATTTTCCCATGGTGCACTTCTGCTCGCCGCCGGGCAGCAAGTGGTCTTCATACGTCTTTGAACTGACGTCCGACGAGTTTTCCCCGAAGTGAAAACAGCTGATTTCCTTTCCCTGCGCGTGGCCGTGCGTTGGCGGCGTGCAGACGGGCAAACACCTGAAGTGGCGGCGGCGGCGGCTATTTTAGGACCTGCAATATCTCCTGCTCAAATTAAAAGCGGCCCGTGAAGATTGTGAACAACAGCCTTTAGCTCCTGCTCTCAGGAGCAACTATGAAATGAGATTTTCTTTGCGGCGGCTGCAGGAGAACGCTCCAGTAAATTAGGTGTGGAGATTCACTCCCAGTCATTTATAGCCCGTCAGACGTCGGCCCCTGCGACAGGCCGCGGTGAGGCGTTACTGAAAACGTGCTAATCCGCCGGAGGAAAAGTTCCGTGAATGGGACGTGATTGCGAGGCGCAGACGTGGTGATTAGCCTTTGACGCCCGGTGACATCTCGCTCCCTCGCCGGCTTCTGATTGGCGTCTGAATAGTGGCGTCGCTGTGCTCGCCGTCTGAATGGCCGGTGATGAGCGGGGAGCATGAGGTTCAAGTGTGCTGATTAGAAAATGTCACCGGCCTAATCATAATCTAACCCTCCCCACTCCCCCTCCCCCATCGCCCCACGTTCTCATCATGATCCTAACCTAAGAATACAGATACTTTGGTGTTGTTAAGTAAAAGCAGTGAAGTACTGGGTACTCTGGCTGCTTTCATTTCATTTATTAGCCGTGCATATTAATGAACAGGCCATCTCTTCACCAGGTCACTGTTAATCTGCTGGATTTAGCACAAAAGGCTCATTTCCGTAACCTTCCATAAAGTGATAATATTAAAGTGCTTACTCAGCAGTCTGACATAGGTAAAGTGATTGAAGTGCATGATAGTCCTAATGATCACAAGGTTGGTTGTTGATCAGTCACATCGTGTACAGTTTTTTTTTTTAAACCGACAAAAGTGTGTTGCAATAAGTATTCCCATGTTTGATTTTTTTCTATGCCCTTCATGACATCATCGTCATGTGATTCGACTCCTGCGTCATAATCTACAAACTCCGTGGTGTAGTCCAGGGAACACAGTATACCGTGACGCACCACTCGGCAGAATATACGAGCCAGATTGAATATTTTCTTTTCGAGAGGATGATGAAGCCATGACCCGCCCTGCCCTGCCTCTTGGCTGACGAGCCAATCAGAGGCAGAGTAGGGCGGGACAAAAGAAATTATACCACAATTATGTGACAATGGGCAAATTAGGCAGATAGTCGTCTTACATGTGACCACCTGTACCTGTATAACCTCTGTAGGTATGTAGACCCAGGACCGGAGGTTAACCAAGCAGATTTTCTCTGTGAAAATGATCAAACTTTATCTTATATCTTCTTGCCACTGAGTTCTTCCTGTTTGATCTAATCTGTAACTTGACCACATCTTTAAAAGTTCTCAGAACAGAACAAATACTGCATCAGCTCAGCTTGGTAGAACCTGATTAACGAGGTGAGACAGGTGAAACGTCCGTCCTCTGTCATTAAACCTGGTTTCTGGATGCTGCTTTGTTGTTGTTGTTGTTGCTTTACACATATGAGAACTGGCTGTAGAGCAAAGTGCCTTTTTCCCCATGAACTTGAGTAAAAGATGAATATATATTCAAATATATGCAGCAGACCTAAAGTACATTGAATAAAGTTGGATTATCTCTGTGACAGACTCTTGCCTGCCGATCAGATGAGATCAGATGAGATCAGGCGGCGACGCTTCGCCCGACGGGATTCGGTCACTTGAGCTGATTTGATCATATCTCATCAGCCTCGACCTTGATTCAACCCTCCCATCCGAGCGCCACAACAGCTCTTCATCTGATTATATTCAATTAACAATACCCCCTACACACACTCTCGCATGGCGCACACTCACACACACACACACGCCGCAGCCAGACCTGGCTTGATTGTAATTACGATGAGGAAGCTCGACGAAGGCTTAAGGAGAAGTGATTCTCGCTGTGCCCGTCTGCTTTTCATTTAACTGCACGCGTGTTGATTTTTCTCATAAAGTTGCACTTTGGAATTTTAATTCCCTCAGATGATCCATTGCTCTACCTTTTGACGTTGAGTAATGGCACCTCTCCAAAGTGATTTGTCAGTTCAGTGAAGCAGCAGACGGGGATTCGGCGAGGATAAGGCCCCTCTCTTCTTTTCTTTGCATAAGTTTGTGTGACCCTCCGAGTCTGCAGGAGGTCATCGCCCCCTCGGCTCTTGTTCTGCTCTCCCTCTGTTAATCACAGATATTCAGTGTTGCCCTCTGTGTCGCCGTCACGCCGGCCATTAGCGTCTAACAGAGCGAGGCGGTCGGAGTGTAACCTGACCTTCCTGCGCCTGCCGCGGTCACCACCAGAGGGCGCCGCGGCTCAGCGCCAAGTCAGCGTTCCAATGATGTGGAAAACTCTCACGTTCAGGATTTAGACCTGATGTGCAACAGTTCCTCAGTGTCGGGATTTGGTTTGATCGCTGTAATTGCATTTTTTTGGGGACAAGAATTAGGGACGTACCGATACCAGTACTGCATCTGATACTTCACGGGGTACTCGTACTCGTGAAAGCGTCCCGACACAACCGGCCAGTATTACGTGACGTCATCCGTCAGCAGCAGGTAGACAAGATATGAAGAGGAGGAGGAAGATAGTTGGTGCAACACGTTTCCACGTACTCAGGTATTTCACACTGCCCCCTACAGGTGGGATGGGATAGTAGGGGTTCAGACAACCGTCTAGTATTGAAACTCCTCAGTATTCAAACGAGTACGTTCAAAATATCTGTACGTGGTGAGTCGTCGTCCTCAATGCTGCTCGCAGAGATTTGTTCCATTATAGATCAACTTGTTTACAGCAAATCTACCGTCTGACCTCACCGGACCCACTCCATCTGTTTACCACCAGACTGTGTGTGTGTGTGTGTGTGTGTGTACTCCGCTCAGAGTCCCTGCTAATAACTCAAATCAGCCGAAAGTCACACTTGCGTGTGTGTGTATGTAGTTGTGTGTATTCATGTGTACTTTAACTGGAGGATAAATGCTTGCAAATGCAGAATCCAGCTCATTGAGGTTAAATATTTATTGATCCCTGCTGCGATTACACAGCTGTAACCACGTCGTCGGTTGCCACGCACACGCTCTCCACGCACGCGCTCTCCACGCACACGCTCTCCACGCACGCGCTCTCCACGCACACGCTCTCCACGCACGCGCTCCGTTGTTGTTGCCACGCGCTGCATTTTGGCTGATTGGCCTAATGAATGGAGCTGGGAGGACGGTAATGTGTCTGAATAGGCCACTTGAATTATCAGCCTGACTCTATGTGACACCAGAGGAACATATGGGGAGCAGCAGGGGGTTTTATCGTCTTCACAATGAAATACTTTCATCGGTAAAGGTGGAGGAACAATGCAAATGTTTGTTTATTATTCAAACAGGAAGAATAACTGTAATGAGGAACACATTTACAACAGCTCACTTCTTATTTAACGGAACACGACTCCGGCCAGCTCAACATAGATTTATCAGGTAAAACACGGGAGTTTCCCTTTTAAAATGCAGACAAGGCCATTCATTTTAATACCGCAGATATGAATTATAAATACTGACGAGAGAACATCTCAGCTGGTTTTTAATCTTGTAATCCCCACAAAGTTGCTTTCGGATGATTACAATCTACTTTTCTCTTGGTTCTATATTCTCATAAAAATAAAGAATTTCTGTATAAGTGCCTTACATTAACATATTACAAAACAACAAGATAAAGACAATTGAAAGTATGAAAACAATAAAGATGGTCACTATGTGAATTAGTCGACTGGTTGAGACTATCCTATTGTATTTACTGACTTTACTGACTATAAGTGCTGTACTACAACTGACATCTTCAAAATTGCGATATAATTGAACTCAAGTTTTTTCAGAAACACAATGAGTTGGTCAGCGAGCTTAGTCTTGCAGTACCACTTTGTGCCACAAGATGTTGTTGTGAGTCAGTGTCAGTGTTTTGAGTGTCCTCAGATTCAATGAAAAGACGAAATCCATAAATCGGAAAGTCCACCAGTGATGGAAGCCCGATGACTGAAACTAAAGCTCACTGCTCCCCCTAGTGCTCAAAAGAGGGAGAACTTCCTTCTTATTTCTCGGCGCTGCTGTCCTCTGGTGTCTTTTGTTGACGTGGTGAAAGTTCTACCGTCGGTGTCTGTCGTGTAATTAAAGGGAGAATTGTTAATAAGTTTGCCATGCATTGTTAATCAGACGCTTTTACACACTGATTTAATAAGATGAGTGTTCTCGTGTCAGACGAGTGCTCCTTTACATGCATTAAACAGCACGGGCACACACACACACACACACACACACACACACACACACACACACACACACACACTGAGGCCAGCAGACGTATCATGCTGCACAAATCACACTTTTCCCCCTGCAGGGTTTCATGTTGCGTCAATAACTATCTAATAAGGCGTGTTGGTGGGAACACGCATGTTGATGGGTGGAAGGAGGAGAGAAAAAAACAAAAAAACTGCAGGTGAGGCTTTTTTTTCTTCTTTCTTTCTCGTAAACACCTTCGGGCTGAGTGATGCTGGCTCTCCATGGCAACAGCCGGCACCAAATGTCAGCGACGTATAGCTCATATATCCATGATCCCGGCTCAGCAGAGGGAGGACAGAGGGAATCGTGGGACTTTTCACGTTTTCAAAGAGCTCAGAAATTGAAAACGTGAACCTGAAAATGTGTTGCGTAATAATAAGAACCGTGGAGGTGTTCTTCTGAGAGCATCCACTTCAAAGCTGTGTGTGCACAAAGAGGGAGGGGGGAGGAGGAGGAGGAGGAGGAGGAGGAAGGAGGGAGGGGGAGCCACAGGTGAGAGGGCGCCGAGCCTCGCAGCTCCCAGTTAATCACTCCTCCTATTTCTCCGTCAGATCTCCGGAGGGAGTCGAGGCGGGAGGAGGTTGGCGGGAGCAGCTGGCCTCTCCGTGGCCACGGGGAAAAGAAAGCTGATTATGAGCCTGTGATGCAGACGTTTTGGGGGGAAAGAGAGCTGGTGTGTTTGTGTGGATGTGTGTGGGGTTTTTTTTTTTTTTGTTTTTTTTTGCACATTTATGAGGAAAAGGGTTCTGACTTTGTGTGCGTGAGACTTCCTGTGTGTGTGTGTGTGTGTGTGTGTGTGTGTGTGTGTGTGTGTGTGTGTGTGTGTGTGTGTGTGTGTGTGTGTGTGTGTGTGTGTGTGTGTGTGTGTGTGTGTGTGTGTGTGAGATGGTGTCAGATGCAGAGCAGTGTATCCGCTGCTGGTGTGTTTGGCGCTGTGGGAATGATGAACGAGCTGGTTTGATATTTGTGTTGCAGACCTGAGAAATACGAGGCCCGGAGCTCCCTCGTCACCCGCCTCCCCTGCACTCCCTCCTCCCCTCCCTCCTCCCCTCCCCCCTCCCCCCTCACTCCATCTTTCTCCCAGCCTTTCGGGCATGTGTGATTTATGAAGAGTTTACCCTCTCCCTTTATGAGTGTGCATAAATAATAATGTGGCCTGTCACTGAGCACAGCCAGCAATGCAATCCCTCAGCTGGTGGCGGCTGCGCTGTGTGTGTTTATGAGTGTGCACGCTCTCACGTGCTCCATCACTGCGGCCGAGCAACTCAGCTTTTTCCTCCCCTCGCTAAAATTACCTTTTCACCTTCTTAAAAATGCAGATCTGCAGAGCTTCACCATTGTCCTGTGTGGCCTGCCATGCTTACACTATTCCAGTGCAGCGGTCCCGACCACTTTGGGAGTTTATAATCTGTGAGTGTCGTCGGAACAGTCGGCCACTCGTATGCAGCTCATGTCTCCTTTAGTTCCAGGGTTACGCAGAGGCTCCAAAATGCTCAATAAATCATCACTTAATGCTTAAAATCGCACGTTTTCAAGCTAATTTGTGAATCTAAAACTCTCATACTGCTTTCTGAGTTATGATGCTTTAAAAAGGGTTATCCGTGTCCGTTTAGTCCAGCAGAAAACAATAAAAGCCTCAGAAAGCAGCTATTTAAAGTCGTGAGTGTGAGGTCAGTACCTGGAACCGAATGACGGTAATTCAAGTTTCTAACTTGGGGTTAAGGTTTGTGTTTGTTTGGGCCTTTTCCTCGGCTGCACGGCTCAGGACCGCAATTAAATCAGCTGTAATTTCAGAAAATGAAATGTCATGGAGAAGCGGCGTCTGTTTTAAGGTCTGTGTCGAACAAATCCACTCGTTTGTTTGGAAATACGTTCGACACGTCAGAAGTGATGGTGGAAAGCCACAACAACAGTCATTCTTCTAATCATCTTGTATTGTCAAAGGCTCCCAAAATAAAATCGAATAAGAAATAAACAGCCAGCTTTCTTGTGTAAACTTTTCAAAAACAATATTTGGGGGAAATTCTGGAGCAGCGCCACAAAACTTTACTGAGTTTTACTGTGAGCAGCGACATCTGAAACGTCTCGGTCACAGTCGTCTGAACTCCGCTCTCGCCGTAATGCAGAGTTCGGTCCCACGGCGTGTCTGTGAAGCTCCGGCCACCGGGGACGTCTTGTATCTGGACGTTATTCTTCAACTTTCCTCTGATTTCTGAGCTCGACCTGCTGTGATTCACACCCGGGCCGAGAAACGACTGAGTTTCTGCACGGTGTGTGTGAACTGGGTCACCGTGTGTGTGTGTGTGTGTGCCGCTGCACGAGCACTCGGAGGCTTCTGGCTTTGGTGTGCGAGTGTTCAGATCCGTCTGTCAGAGGCATCAAAGACACATTATGTTCAATGTGGACGCCGCCGCCGCCGCCGTTCGGAGCTGCTGGCGTCTCTTCAAACAGGAAGAAGGAAACATTTAGGGGTTCAAGTAGCGACGTGTCGGCGTGTGAATCATCATTTTTAAGGAGTCTCTTTACACAGACCTGACTATTTCAATTATACATTTGCTTTCTGTGCTTTAGTTGTAAGTGGGAGATGTGTGTATATGTGTGTGTGTGTGTGTGTGCCAGAGGCCCAGAGCCAGGTGTGTGTGTGTGTGTTTCTGAGTGGTAATCCCCCCACATCTGGTCCGTATGCTGTATAGATGGAACTGAAGCAGGATTAGCCCGGCTCTCACCGGTAATACAACCAATGTTCTCCTTGTTTAAATAACACAGGCCAAACATTCCTCTGATGGCCCCGACGCTGCCCTGGAAATATAGGAGTGTGTGTGTGTGTGTGTGTGTGTGTATGTGTGTGTGTGTGAGCGCATGCATTAGAGTGTATCTGAGTGATGCGGTCCTCTTGTGTGCAGCGAGTCCCACAGCAATGTGGGCTTTGAGTTAGAGAGAAGACCGAGGTGCAGTGTGTGTTACATTCAGCATTGTTGTTTGCTGATGTGGTTTTGTAATCCTGTGCTTGACTGACCAGTCATAACAACGCCGTGTCGCCCAGATACTCCAGGATGACAACTGGAATAGAGTCTGAAAGCAATCACGGGCAGGTGGTCCTGCAATCAGGCTGCATCCGTCCTCAGTGTTTTCACCCTCGTCTTAAACAGAAACATTTCAGTCGGTGCTGGGCTTCCCAACCGTTTGGCCCCTGATTGCCTCTCCAGCTCTGATTTCACAGAGTTTTACAGTGAAGCCAACAACAAGGTAGCAGGAAGGCTGAGAAATAAAATCTGCTCCTCAGTCTCTCTACTGGAACAATTCACAGCCTCACTATTACGACATGACCTTGTTCAACATGAAAACTACATCGTTTTCAGTGTTTCTGCCAGTACTGTGGGAAGGGAGATTGTTTGTTGTTGTTTTCAAAGCAAGATTCACCTCCTAAAGGTTCTCCAGCAGTACTAATCGTCCCCATACCTGGACTGACGTCCCAGAAGTGAAGACAGTCTGTCCTCTCTGTCCCTGGCTTGTTTCAGGTTTTAAAAAGTGTGTTGCTCCAACCAGCCAATCAGAAATCAAACCCTATATAGTGTCATCGGGGGTTTAGCCAATCCCAATCAAGGTAGGCCCTCCCTTTGACTCCTCCCACAATTAGGCAGCTCCGCTCTGGCACATGGCACCACGAGAGGAAGTACTTCCTCCTCTTCCCAAGATGGGCACGTGTGGGCGGAGCCAGTCCAGCTCACACTGACACAGCAGATTCTGAATGCAGCTCCTATGATCCAATATTCAAATGAGGAAAATCAAGAAGATAGAAACTTAGAATACTGAAGGTTTAATGAAAATGTGAAAGATTTGAAAAGCTGGATAATATGACTTTTGATTAATATCCATGAACAAATCATCGACGTTCAGATTGTGATGGTGATGTTCCATGTTGTTCCTTGTTAGTCATTAATTAGTTTGTAGGAATCCTGTAGGAATTGGTACATTTCCTGTGATCTGTAATCGCGGTTCCCTTCAAAAACACCATGCGAGCGCCTCGTTCCTGATGGATTGCCATTTCCAACAGGATGTCATGGATACGAAGAGCCAGACTTCCGCTCAGCCGGTGACACACTTCACCTCTCGGTACCTGCACGCTGTCGGTATTCATCACACCTCACAGCCGTGGAGAAAGACATTCTCTCCGCTCTTTGTTGAGCGGCGTTTAATTCATACTCGGAGCAGAAACTGCTGCTGTTGCCAACCTTCCACTCTCGGGCGTCTTCGCACCTCCAAATTAAAAAAAACCCAAAACAAACGAACAACGGCAGACGCAGAAACGCACAGATCGGGAATAAAGTGTTTGTTTTGCCTGCGTCGTTCCATCGGTTGACCGTAAACTGTGGTTTGAATCCTTTCAGCGCCGATCATAAACACACACCTCGAGTCGGCTTGCAAGGTGGCGCAGGCTTTCATTTCCCGCTCCGAGAGTGGGAGGATTAGTCTTTGTGATTCAGGTTTTTAGCTCTGAAAAGAACAGCACATGTCTAAAATAGTCTGTATAAACCTGCACCTTAGTGCAGAAAGTGTGAATCAGGAGGCGTGTTAGTGTGTGTGTGGGGGGGGATATATATAAGTGTGTGTGTGTATGTGTGTGTGTGTGTGATGATTGGGTTACTACTGTCAGGATGCTGCACTCCCTCTGAATTATGCATCCCTCGTTCAAAGACCGAATGAAGAAGAGCGCGAGAGGAAGAAAACGCAGGGTGGGGGGGCGGTCGTAAGATAAATGACAACGGCACAAAGAGTCTCAATAGGCTGGTGCCACACACACACACACACACACACACACACACACACACACACACACCCACCCACTGGTAGACAACGATGAGAGAGGAAAAGAAAAATAGGTTGATTAGTACGAGCGGATGGAATAGGGGAGTGTGTGCGGGTGTGTGTGTGTGTGTGTGTGTGTGTGTGTGTGTGTGTGTGTGTGTGTGTGTGTGTTTGTGTTTGTGATGCTTATGTAAAGGTTGGGGGCTCCAGTGGGACTGGCATGCAGCAGTAGCGGTGGAGTAAAGAAAGGTGGCAGTGTTCATCCTCTAACTGCAAGCTTGTGTGTGTGTGTGTGTGTGTGTGTGTGTGTGTGTGTGTGTGTGTGTGTGTGTTTCACAGTGTTCTAGTTATTGTGATGTGTGTTTTTGAAGGAGTGTGTGTGTGTGTGTGTTCATGCTTATTACTCTATAATCTCCCCGTAGGCTCCATAAAGGACTTCCTGGATTAATTAATTCTTGGAGGGTAGATAAAATATGAAAATGACGGAGCTGAACTGTGAGTGTCAACATGTAAACATGGCGGACTGTTGACAGCTGATAGATAATCTCTTAACTCGGCTGTTCGGGCTTCAACGCGCAGCGACACTCGTGTAAATGAAGTCTCAGCAGCAGTAATGGTCGTCGGAGTGTGAAGGTATCGATCGTCCCGGCTGCTGTGAGGTCAGGCTGGGTGTCGGAGCGCAGGGCGGGGGGGCCCGGCGGGTCCAGGCTCCGGTCACTACTCACAGTGATGTAGTACATATGCCAGGCCTGTAAGTGGCGCTGCAACAATGAAGACACGGAGCAGGCAAAAATGGAGAAATCAACAAATCTACATCGGTTTCAGCGTTTCCATGGAAACCGACATCGTTTTCTTAGAGTGGCCGAGAAAAGTCTCTGCAATGAGACTTAGTGGTGTGAACGTGGTCTTAGTGAGTTCTAACATGTCCTCCATGTTTTACCGTCTTCTTCTCGTCTCTTACGGAGGCGTGACGCCACCTCGCTGAGCCGAGTGAAGTCACAATCAAATGTAATGATATCGTCTTAACCGAGTCTTGTGTGGGTGGATTCACGCTTGCTCGTCTCTTAATTAGAACCGCGGTGAGCTTTCGTCCGCCGCCGCCGCCGCCGCCACAGAGATGGTAACACTGGGTAAGCCTGAGCCGGAGGCTGGAGGAAAACACACCGACACAATGCTTATCTCTCGCCGGGCGCCACGCTCCGCATCCTATCTGGCTTTCATGTATGTCATGGTTATTGCTCAACGGCTGGCCGTACTACACACACACACACACACACACACACACACACACACACACACACACACACACAGGCTTGTCACGTTGCATATGAACACAGTAGTGATTTACAGAATATCGTAACATGACAAAATAAAGAATTCAGCTGAAAGACACTGTTTGTTTGCTCAGTTAATTAACTGTAGGTGCAGCGACACACAGATGACGATCGACTTATCGCTCTTTATTCTGGTTTTGTACCATAACCTGGTGAACAAGCGCAAGATATTGATAATCCACATCCAGTTTGGTGATCACATGATTTTATTTCATTAATAAACAATTAAAGAAGATAAAAAGATCTTCCAGGTTCTGATCTGAACCAGAGTGCGGTGTGGTGCCGGAGAGCAACGACACCTCCCTCAACCAAAACATGCGACCACTCATTTAAAGTGACAGACTAAACATGCAACGATATATATATATATATATATAATAATTATTTTTGATGTGGATCAACACCAGAACGATCGAAATGCACCAATTTTCATGACGATCAGCTCGTTAGTTTTTGAGATATCTTGTGAACAGATACAATGCAGGTGATTTTATAACCTCCGTGGCGGAAGTAAATATATCGTTGTAGGTTTCAGGTCGATTTCAACAACCTCAGCTGTGTGTAATTTGACACCAGCGTCGCCGCCTTGCTGGGTGCTGCCGTGTTTACAGCAAACCTCATAACACAATCTGTGATTGATGGTTTCTTTTTAAAGGATCTACAAAAGTAACTTCGGATTTTGTTGCTCATCGTTCCTTCACACCGCAGATTCTGACATTTCTGTGTCGATGTCAGTCTTGATGACTCAATGCGCCACCCTGTGGTAGATATTCATATTACAAGGCCACACAGGCTGAAGCACACAGAGATCAGGATTGTTGCTCTGAGCCTGGAAAGGTCCAGTCTTCTGTACGTGAAGTGACACGTGATGCGTTTTGTTGATCGTTGGTGTTTGACTGAGTGACGAGTGGAATCAGCAGGATGGCCTTCATCATCATCATCATCATCATCATCATCATCATCACTCCACAGAAAATAAACTCCACCAAAAGCAAATCATCATCACCTCCGCACATTAAAAGAAGTTGTTGTTGTTCATTACGGATAAACCATTTCTGTGTGTGTGTGTGTGTGTGTGTGTGTGTGTGTGTGTGTGTGTGTGTGTGTGTGTGTGTGTGTGTGTGTGTGTGTGTGTGAAGACTTCAGCTTTGATTGATGCTGTCAGTGAGTTTGGAGAAAGAAGCGGCGGCTCGGGAGGGAAGGCGATAAGGAGAGAAAGAGGAAAGCAGATAAAGAAGAGAGAAAGAGCTCGAGAAGCATCCATCAGCCGCCGCAATCAGATTGTTTTTCCTGGCGTTCCGTCTTTTCCTCTCTCTCTCTCTCTTCTTTGCGTCTGCCAGCCCCTCCACTCATCTCCGCCGCGCGCTCGCCCGCTAATGCTCGCCCGCTAATGCTCGTGCTCGCATGAACACCGTTGACGAATCTGCTGCGCGGCGTTGGCCAGGTGTCGGGAGGATATTGAATCACGGGGGGGCGAGGCGGCGTCACCACGTGATGGATGATACGTAGCTGTCCAACTTCCTCTCTCCTGCTTATTGTTTATACAAACACACACACACACACACACACACACACACACACACACACACACACACGGCCTCTGCGCCTCCTCCTCGTTAATTGACGTTCTCAACTCGTCCGTTGTTTTATTTCTGTCCCTCGTTCCATTGCTGTTATTGCTTTTCATTAAGTGGTCATTTCCTTCGCCGGCACCGTCTAATGAGAGCGTCACGCCGCCACGAGCCCATTTATCAAACCAGGAAGCCCCGATGGCGTGACCGAGAGTCCACACACACACACACACACACACACACACACACACACACACACACACACACACACACACACACACACACACACACACACACACACACACACACACACACCTTTCCTCTATCTGCCATCATGTCCCTGTCTCAATTAGGACTGTTTGTCGTCCCTCCTGCCCTCCATCCCCTGTTCATTTGCCCCCCCCCCCGTCTCCTCCCGGCCGCCTCATCCTGGCAGCCGTGACATTGTGTTTGACAGCTTCTCATTCTCGTGTCGGATCTCATTTGACTGTTAATTTCGTACATGCACACACCTCGCCTCCTCGGGCTTCAACTCGTCTGGACTCCGCCCCTTCGGCAGCAGGTCAGGTTTTTCCTCCTCTAAAGTTCTCATGCAGCAAGAGACTCGTCTGCACTGAGAGCTTAGAGAGCCTGAATCCAGCAACACACGCACGCACACACACACACACACACACACACACACACACACACACCTGCACAACTTGGCAGAACGAAGCAGGTTGCATCCTCACTTCTGGCAAGATAAATCACATAACGCCTGGTGTTGATGGCGTCTCAGAGGAGACGCTCTGGAAGCTGAGGTGTGTCTCCAGCCCGCTGGAATGAGGGGAGTCAATCTTCATCTCAGCTCCTGTACATGTGACATGTTTGATGCCTCGCTCTCACGCCGTGTGTCTCTTCCAGCTGGTGGCGGTGGCTCAGGAAGCCCAGTACGGCAGGACGGACAGTCCCAGAGAGACCATGTCCAACGGGTTCTCCAGCAACGCCCCGAGTCCAGAGCCGCTCCACTACTACCCCCACCTGGAGTACCAGAACCCCAACACCGGGGAGATCGAGGTCAACGAGGCCAGCCTGAAAGCCAGTACGTCTCCATCCATCCATCCATCCATCCATCCATCCAATCATCCATCATCACATTGAACTTTAGGTTCTACATACAGATCAATTTCATCTCGAGATAGATAAGATAGATAGATAGATCAACTTTATTGTCTGGCCCAAGCGGTGACAGAAATGTTTCTATTAACAAGGCCCCAAACAATATAATACAACATATATTTAAAACACACTTAACACACAAGTACACACATAAAGGAAATGTTAAATGGAAACATGAAACTGTAGCTGATTTGAAAAAAACGTTCATAAGGGCAGGACAGACCAGTAAAATACTGCCACAATAACCTTTATTTTGAAACTTCAGAGTTTCTATTTGTTGTGGCACGCAGGACACGTGATAGAAATGTTGATATTTTCACAAAACCAAACAATAACAACAGAAAGACAATTTTAATGATAACTTCTCTTGCAAATTTAAAAAAAAAAGAATGTTTTCTTTGAAATTTTTACAATTTTCTTGGTGGTTTGAGGTTTAGATTGGAGCTGAATGTTTGACTGTGTTTTTCACTGCAGTGGTAAAACACAGCACCCAAGTAAAATAGTGAAGTACAGTTGATCCATCCATTACTGTTGCAAGCCGACTCAAAGCAAAGCAACTAAATATTCAGTGATTCAGGACGACGCTGGTGACAAATCTCAAAGGAACCTGTGAGAAAAAAAAACACCTGAGGAACGAAGGCTGCGCTCAATCAACACATTTTTCATGCATGTGAGACACATTATGGTGAGGTGTGTGTGTGTGTGTGTGTGTGTGTGTGTGTGTGTGTGTGTGTGTGTGTGTGTGTGTGTGTGTGTGTGTGTGTGTGTGTGTGTGTGTGTGTGTGTGTGTGTGTGTGTGTGTGTGTGAACTGTACATGATGTAAAGCGAAACTACTGTACAAAGAGAAAGTTTGCAGCGTGTGAAAACAGATGTGATGCTGACGCAGCGTCTCTCTCTCTCTCTCTCTCTCTCTCTCTCTCTCTCTCTCTCTCTCTCTCTCTCTCTCTCTCTCTCTCTCTGAGTTTCGTTCTTGTTTTCACACGTCAGTCAGCGTGAGAGCCACCAAGTCTTTTTTTTTTTTTTTAATCCCCCGGATTAGACAGAGCTTCACGAAAGTGTAAATTACACGTCCGTCAGTTGTTTATGAAGCCCTGCTCACCTCCGTCCTCGTGTTTCACCATGAAATTACATTTTATTTTGAAGTCTTTTTGTGCGGATGGTAAAATGTCATTTCTCCTCTCGATTTGCTCAAAGCCATCAAGTGACGGCGAACAAACAAATCCAGCTCGTATGCTCGTCCATGTTCTTGACGTTGCAGCGATAACTCGGATAAGATGACGAGTGAACCCGGTAAAAGTGACGAAAGTTGACCCTGATGAGAGCCGACAGCTGACTAAGTTCACTGCAGGTTCAGAATCTCATCAGAATCGTGATGTGGAGAGAGTGAGGCGTCAGGAGGAGGACGTGTGCCGACGAATCCCAGAATATTCCAGCAAAGCAGCTTTAATCCGCATCGTTTATCTCCTCACTCACGGTTCTGCGTTTAAGAGTCACCGTGTAATATGTTTACTTCAAAACTTTAATCATGACTTTGTCTTGGCATGTCTTGTAATACCACTTCACACCAATAGGTGGTGTTGTGAGTCCAAATCGCCAGCAGCTAGACTATGAGTGAACAAGTCGGCCGCATGTTGTAGAAATCCAGAGAAGTGATGCTTTTCGTTGAGCTTCTGCTGCGGATCAGAGAGAGAGACTCTTCCTCTGACCTTCCTCGCTGGTTATAGTCCGACCCTGAGGGACTCCTTCTGGAAAAATCTGTTTTTCTGAATGAAATACGAGCTCAGGGACAGTTGTGAAATACATTCCTACCGAGGTTGCTGGAAGTTCATTGTATGTGTGTGTTTGTGTGTGTGTGTGTGTGTGTGTATGTGTGTGTTTGTGTGTGTGTGTGTGTGTGTGTGTGCTCTGTGCAGTGGACGATGTACAGCGCTGCATCCATGCAGTTGGAAAATGAAAGTGTGAAAGTTGCAGGGTCAGATGGCAGTGTCTGTATCAGGAGCATCATAACAAGAGTGTTGAGTGAAAAGCCCTGGGGGGCCCCGGGGAAATCTGGGCTCTGTCTGCTCCTCATGTAGAGTGTGATGTCTGTCTTCCTCGGTGTGATTATTTCTTGATTGACCAGAATAACTAACGTTAAATAAGTCAGATGTGATTTAAAAAATGTTTTTTTTTTTTTTAGCAGCAGGTCACCATGTTGCCCCCTTTCATTTCCCTCTTTCCATCTGTTGGCCAGTGAAGAACAGTCCCACACCCGTCTCACCTCGTGGCCCATCATCTGCCCCCTACTCTACTATTCAGCTTCTACCACCTGTCCCCCCGCCTCCCGCCTCGTGCCCCCTGCCCCCCACCCCCCGCCCCGTCGACCTTCCCCACTTTCTCCGTCTCTGCATGGCGTCCACCTCTAACCAGATTAGCCTGTAGCCTGTTAGCATGCCCACGACGCAGCCAGGCGTGAGCGGGCTGATTGTAGCCCGTCTTGAGCCTAGTGGGACCCTCTACCCCCCTCCCTCCACCCTCCCTCAACCCTCCCTCCACCCTGCTCTCCAGCCCTGTTCAACCCTGACTAACCCAGTTATGAAGTGACCCTGTGACGCCCCGAGACTGAGCCAGACTGATGCAATAAAGGCTGCTTTTGTCATCTGGACATGCAAGAACACACACACACACACACACACACACACACACACACCCACACACACACACACACACACACACACACACACACTGAAAAGAAGCCCCATTGCAAGTTAAACAACCGATTGCACTCCCATCATTCAGGAGAGTGTGTGTGTGTGTGTGTGTGTGTGTGTGCTCAGCTGGGTGTTGGATTACGGCAAGTTGTGTTCCTCGCCGGGTTTCCTGCGGCGGCGGCAGCCGCACATCACTCGGCCTCCCGGGTGTCCGGCAACACGATCCCTCAGCATCGGTCTGCACTGACACGGCGCGTGATGTTTTACTGGAGCGACGATGTAATGCAGCGATCTGCAGGAAGTGCCGACGATCCCGGGACAGTGGTGGAGAGTCACGGCATCTGGAACCGACGGGACCTGAGGACCAGACCGCTGGCTTCTCTGGTTACGACCAGACGTCACGCTCCCGACTCTCTGCAGCGTCTCTGGAGACGAGCGTTCAGGCCCCGCTGACACGTGGAAACACATCGTTCTCGTTGGTGTTGTTTGTTTTTGTAATGAAACCATATAGAGCTGCCAAGTCCAGGAGAATATGGACTGGAGGAAACGTTGAAGCGACTGAGCATGTGCAGAACGACCAGTGGCGACCAGTAGCAGCTTTTCCTACACGGAAATGGCGTTTAAGAGAACAAGTGGCCTTGCTTGCCTCTTTAATGAGAGTTCATGTTGTCCAGCTTCTTCACCAGGTTGTTGTGAGGGTGCGCCGAGGCTTCAGCTGGAAACACATTGTGTGGTTACTGCAACACAACTGTAGCTGCCACACATTAAGACCTTTATCGGCAGCATCATGTAAACTATGGTTACTGCAAACCACGTGAAGGGCTCAGGCTGTTCCCTTCCTCGGAGTCTTGTCAGTAATCTGGTGGCGGAGTGTAATCGCAGTGAGCGGCGGTGGACGGGACGAGAAGTCGCTCAGTAATCAGTCAGGCATCAAAGTGCTCCTGTGTCAGGTCGAGCCTTCTGTTTGAACGGGGTGATTGGACTCCACACTGCCCCAGTGGGATGATTAGACCTGCATTGATCGCCCGCCACACTTCTCACACACACACACACACACACACACTTGGAGGAAGAGAGTCCTTATCGCGTCCTGAGCCGGGCGTCCTGATCGATTGCCAGAGAAAACAAGACCACCCCGGCCCAAGGCTTGAAAACACACAAGTATGAATGAAACAGGAGCAGAGGGCCGTCGCTGACGAGAGTTCCTGCAAAGAAAAGACTGAAACATGGAGCGTCCTCGTTTCCTCCGGCGCTGAACTGAGAAACATGGAGCAGGACGAGGGGGCGTGGCTCCTGGGTGTGCTTCAGTGTGTCACTGTTTGCCTTGAAGTGGGCGCCGAGACCAGTTTAGTAGGCGGGGTCTATTTAAAGTACTGTGTGGTTGTGGGTGCAGGGTTCAGTCGACTCATCAAACTGAAATACATCCAGCTGTTTGCTGCTTCTGCCAGCGGGGCTGCTCTTTAAAGTGCACAAGTTCAGTTCAGTAACCCTGTTAGTTTACGTCTCGTGGCGGCCGATGCCACGCCGCCGCCATATTTATCTTTATTTTAGATTCAGCCAGGAATCGGCATAAAGTTAAAAAGCAAAGTTCTGCTCTGACACAGAAGCTCTTTGCTCTCAGGTCGTCGGCATAGATCAGTGATCCTCCCGGCCATCGGGTTTATGACCTGACAGAGTCACAACTGTCACTCCCATCAATTCCCCCCACCCTCAGTGACGCCGCTCCACCCTCCGGGGGTCGCGGCGGGTCAGAGGTCAACGCCGGCGACCCTCAGGTTCCTCCATGTCGCCGGGCCGGGCTCGAGGAATCTAAGTGGTGTGAGGATTGATGGGGTCAGATTAGTGGGTGCAGGAGGAGGAGTTATGGGCGGAGCTCCGGGTCACGGAGCAGGACCGTGACCGTGGAGCCGCCGCCGCTCACAAAGAGCCGACTGTGACATCGTAGTGACGCATCAGTGTGTGTGTGTGTGCGCAGAGTATGAGCTTAGGCATGCAGCAGTCAGGTGGGTCCAGAAGGGCGAGCGAGGAACCCCGTCATTAAAGTTTACCAGCTTCTATACACGGCTGCAGTAAAGTTGTAAACTTTACGAAGGCGTGTGCCGGAATAGAAGAAGAGAAAGAGGCGGCAGGAGGATTTTCTCTGTGGTTCCACAGTTTAGATGAACGTGTCCTGATCCTGGTTGACGGACGCTGCAGCTGAGTAGTGATGGAAGTAACTTAAACAATTCCTGCAGTTGTTCAGAGTCCATGTGGCATCTTGAAAATACTTTAGAATATATATTAGTTTAAAATTGTTGTTGAACTATATAAAGTAAATTCCACAGATTGATCCAGTTTAAATCAGTGATAAAACCGATGTTACTTCCATGTTTATTTCTTAATTAACAACAATGACCAGCAGCTTTTCATTTGTCCACATCACATCTTTAAACTGTGTGACTCAGTGTGAGCGGCGCTGTAAAGACGCTTGCATGTTGTTGTTGTTTCTTCCAGAGTGGCTCTGCCAGCAGAGACGTATCAGACACTGTGACCTAGTTTAGATGCTACAAACCCAACAGATAGTCAGACACGGAGAAATAAAGAGGAGCATTGATACTGTGGAGGTTTTTTTTTTGTTCTTCTTTCTTCCTGATGTCTTTTGATGCAAGAGGAGAAATGTTATTGTTTTCCTCTGGTTGTTTCTGTGTTCAATCGAAAGACATTTCATTACTGCAAATCACACCGTTTTCTGTTTGGCTTCACAGGAATCGAGCTTTTCTGAATAAGATGAGACGACGTTGTGTTTATTCCCCCAGTTCAGTCAAAACAAAGTGAAGGGAAACTTGAGTTCTTATCAAAAGAAGCAAACGTCTCGGAGCTGTTTTGTTGGAAGTTGTGGCTCCGGTGATGGTGAGTCAGGTGGAGGTGGAGTGAAGGTGTGAATCGGTGACAGATGGAGGATGAGACCGAGGCAATAACTGATGACTCGTGATAATTATTAAAAAAGATGGGAGGAACCCGAACACAGAGTCGGAGGGCCGAACATGTGTGTGTGTGTGAGATTTTTTTAATTTATGTAGATATACACACATATACAAACTATGTACATACATATACACACATATATACGTACATGGATACATGTAGGGTGGCAAAGGACAAATCAGGGGAACATTTTAATAAAATAAAAATAAAACATACAAAACAGAAATAAAGAAACAAGAACAAAGAAAAGCTTCCTCCTCCATCACCATTTCTGTTTGTTTATCTCACACTCTTCCTCTCCTCCTCTTTATTTTCTCCTCCGTCCAGTTAAAGTTGAGAACCCCCCCGCTATGGGTTTTACTCCCACAAACACCCGCCTGCTCCCGTTGAAATTAAAAGTCATCACGAGGGTCCGAATGAGGTTGTTTTGAATAGTTCTTCTGTGGGTTTTCCCTCCATCGCCTCGGCTGCTCTGATTGGCTGCGGGGAGGAGTCTGTGGTGAGGCTGTGCATCTTGACATGTTGGCTTCAGGAGCGTGGAGGCAACAGCTGCTCATACGTACCCAGTGGGAGGGGGTCGGGGGGGGGGGGGGGGGGTTTGGGCCTACACCCCCTAAATGATGGGGTGGATGCTTGTTCCCTCTCAGGATCTTTGACTCAGACTTTAAGTTTCCCGCCAGACTAAACCCGGTCCTAAACTAGTTTAAACCCAGTCCTAAACTAGTTTAAACCCAGTCCTAAACTAGTTTAAACCCAGTCCTAAACTAGTTTGAACCCAGTCCAATATCAGTCCAGAGATCAGTATAATCCCAGAGTAAACCTTGTGGAGCTCGTCTGGAGTCTGTTTAACTCTGAGTTTCATGACTTGTTATGAGTCAAAGTTCATATTGTCGAGACGGAGGCGAACATCACAAAAACAAAAAGCCTTCCAGTCTCCATTCTTCTTGCGTTCTCCTCTCCATCCCGTCAGGTGTGGAGTTTATAAAATGGATTTTTTCCATTAAACTTGTGACTTTTGACACTTCACGTTTTTTTTCCTTTCACCCTGCAGATACACCGCTGCTGGTGAGAAGCAGCAGCGACTCTGCTGTGGCGCCGCCCTTCCAGATGACCGCCACACGTCCAGCTGATGACCGGCGAGATGCGTCTCCTGATCCGGTGAGTCGCATTGTTCCGTCATTTCTGTACCGCCGATGGAGACCGGAAACTCAATACTTCACAATGGATGCCTCGTCATTTTCCCTTCTTAAACTCTTGCTCCAGAAATGTCCCGTCTTGCGTCGCTGTTCTTCCGTAGACATTGATGTTTGTGCGCCGGGTGTCTCGGGCCTCGACGTCCGTCCCCCATCGACCAGCCTCCTGCTGCTCTTTCGGTTTGGACTGAATGAATAGCAGAGATAAACGTACAGCATTTTCAATCACGTGTGTTTTTGGAAATGTGTTGTGCTGTTCCCTCTTTGGAAAGGCTCCTCTCCTCTTCCCCTCCTCCTCCTCCTCCTCCTCCTCCTCCTCTCCGCCCCGGGCTGCACTCTGAAAGACTCGGCCTTTAAAGTGCTCCCCACCTCTTTCAACCACAGCCTCCATTAAGCAGGACTTTGTGTGCTGCTTTTCTTGTCCCTCCATGGGAGATGGTGTGTGTGCCGGGCATGGCCGAGGCGGCGTAAGGTCACACCAGTGTGCGTGTGTGTGGGCAGTGTGAGCGACGGGGAAGTGAAGGAGTCCTGCTGTCGGCCCCCCGCTGTGTCGGACTCGGCGGTGACGAGGCAGAACAGAGGCATCAGCAGGCGACATGTAAACACAGTGACACAGCAAATATTCCCCGTCCAGGAAACATCAGGACTCGAGGGCTTCAAGCGGCGAGAGCAGAGCGACCGGGCTCAGCGCCGACGCTGTAAAACATCCACATGACGTCGCCCTGCCGGCTGACAGACGAACCTTTACAAACTTAATGAGACCTAAAGGTGTGATGAGTTCCCAATATCATGTTCCCGTCATTCCTGACACAGTCCTGACATTCTCCATGTGACGTCATGCGTCTGATTAAGGTTCTAAAATGGTCGGTGTGCGCAGAATTCCTGATGCCAAAGAATTATACAAAGTTCTCCGGAGTTGCTGGATTCCTGACAGATTAATGAGAGAAGGTGACAGAACAATAATGGCGACGGTGGGTAATGACTTCTGATGATCCGCCACCGTTTTCTGCTCTTACTTGGAACTCATGATAACAGTTACCGACTGTCAGTGACAGCGTGACGGCGTGACGGCGTGACGCCGCGGCCCTGAATCCTATCATGTAGTGCAAAATAATGATCCGCGGCCACAAATTGAGATTCAAGCATTTCGTGATTTGTCTTTATGTATAAACGCACCTATCAAGAGACATTTTTCACTCTGAGAAGGTTTTTGTCTCTGCAGAATGAACGTTACAGTTGAATAAACCAGTTTGGTCCAGGGTCAGTTATTGACTCGTAGCTGCAGACCTGCTGATCGGCGGAGTGGATTCGGGTGACGCTGAGGATTGTGGGTCTGATTTGAGGTGCAGCTCCTGTTAAATAACCTCCAGCCGACTGTCCTCCTGGTGGGTGAAGCCAGTGACGCTCTGAGTGTGACGGTGCTGACGTGGTGGCCGTCACACCTCTTTGCCTTTTTGAGCCCCGTTCCGGATGGACTGCTGGTCACTCTGCTGGCCGACCCGAGCCTCCTCCAGCCCGAGCCTCCGTCACCCCGAGCCTCCGTCACCACACACACCCGTCAAAGCAACGCTCTTTGGTTTCTTTTTATCTCTTGAGTTATTGAAAAGTAGATAAAGTGTAATTCGGCCTGATACGGCGATAAATAAGCGTCCTGGCCTTTAATTGATTTCCCCGCCTGCTTTGGGGAAGGCCAAGGTTCTTCCACTTCCCTCTGCCTTTGTTCCACATGTAATCTATGCACCAGCCTCACTTCGTCTGCCTTTCTCTCTTTATCAGAGCGGCTAATGAAACTGGCAAAAGGCTGAGCAGTGCTAAACATGCAGTCAGCGCTTTAATTGATTTTAGCCTCCTGCCACGTTTGAAGCTAATAAATGAGACAATTATTGTTCGGCCCCTAACTGCACAAGCCGCCGCCTCCTTTTCCATCTCCCCGTTTCCTCCCCGCCTCTCACGCGCCCGGCTGATATTTCCAGCACCTTGAGCTGCTGTGATGCAATACGTGTTAACACGGCGGGAAGTTGTGACTTTAATATGTTGCAGCGTGTCCGGCGCTGATGGCTCGCTCAGCTGGAAGGGAAAGAGCTGTCGCCTTCGCCAGCGAGACTGCATTTTACTGGTTTTCTGCCTGTTGCAGTTCATTTCCCCCCTCGCTGGCGTGTGTGTGTGTGTGTGTGTGTGTGTGTGTGTGTGTGTGTGTGTGTGTTCCTGGAGGATTCGATCGTGCTTTCCTCACCAACATATGTGAAATCATGTGAGCACGGTGGTCAGTCCATGTGATGAATACGACCGAGGTCAGGGAGTAGCAGCCACACACACACACACACACACACACACACACACACACACACACACACACACACACACACACACACACACACACACACACACACACACACACGCACGCTATGAGGATTGCAGTGTGTACCTGTTCCCTGTACAGATTTTCACACAGGTTTCACTCGTTATTTGTGTTAATAAGCCTCGTTCACGTCACGCAGTAAATAAATAAATGACACGGTGCAGTTTGCGAGTGACGAAAGAAGTTTGTTCACTAAAGCAGCGAATACAGAATTTATATCACGCCTCTATATACATATATGAACTGTTGTGTGCAGTTTGAAGCAGCGTTAATATTCTGATACGTCTTCAGAGTCTCAGGAAGTTTGCATTGACGTGTGCACGAAGGTATTCCAGCAATATTCAGCAATGAGAGTTTGGTAATAATAATAATAATAATCATAATAATAATAGCGATCATGCAGTGAACAGGAATGCACGGCCATGCTGACTCACATAACCACAGTTAACGCTCTTCTCATATCTGATGTAGATGTGTCACTCTGTTTGTTGGGAGTGTGTAGTGATACTGTGTGTGTGTGTGTGTGTGTGTGTGTGTGTGCTGATAATGCCTTCATAAAGCTTTCATTCAGAATGATGTCGTGTTCCATCGATGGACAGATCCCGGTGTGTTTGTGTGTGTAGCTCCTACATAATACATGAGCTCCTCCTGTATAGAAGCAGCCACACAGCAGATTTAGTGTAACTGCTCGCGCCTCCTTCGGTTTCACGCCACGATCACGCTGCACAACAAGTGCGCCTGTGTTTGTGTTACATGTGTTCACCTGCCAGTCGCGTGTCCACACAGGCTGCGTGTGGCGGCGCCGCGGCTAATGGCGTTGCAGGAAGATGCACAGCGACAATGGAAGCCTGGAGCCTGCCTATCTGCCCCCACACACACACACACACACACACACACACACACACACACACACTCTCCATTGTGGGGTAATCTCACGCCGCCCAGATAAGTGGGTCACTGTTTGTGAGGCAGTGCTTGTGTGTTGTTGTGGTCTTGAATGTATGGTCTGCAGATGAAATGTGCAGGTAATAGCAGGGGGAATGTCTGCGCCCGTGATAAAGCATATATTTACCCAGCGTGAGGAGGAGAGAGGGTCTGCGGGGGGGCTGGGTGTGGTGAGGGAGGAGGGGGGGGGGGGGGGGGTGAGGAGCGGCTGGTGGGCGGGGGCTTCTGAGCCATTAGTGCTGGTGACACAATGAAAGTGACGGGGCAGAAGGACCTAATTGTCCCCTTCTTGTCTTCAGTGATTTGGGGCAATCTCCCGATCGCCGCCCCTCCACGGCGTCCGTCGCAACAGTTTGAGGACTCGGTTCCTCTCTCCCTGCTTGTCTTTGTCTCTTTACTCGTTTGCCCCGAGGTTGTTGATTTTTTTTTATTTTTTTAAATAGAGCCTTGGCTGACACGGGGCCGGGATGGAGGGAGGGGGAGGAAGGGGGAAGAAGGGGGAGGGAGGGGTAGATAGATAGAAACATCCACAGAGTGAAGGACGGGACGTGGGCGAGTGGCGGCGGGAGCTCGGCGTCCGGCGGCGATCCTCTTGTCACTCTCGGGGAAAGGTGATTGACGGCGGCGGCGGCGGATCGGGCGGCTAATTGGCGAAGGGGCCTCCCGATGCCGTCTGATACCGACGTCTGTTTGCCGAGTGTGTGTGAAGGTAGAACGATTCTCTCTCTCTCTCTCTCCAACTACTGTGGTTGTTTCTCTCCAGGATATCAGCGATGAACTGAAAGGAGCTTATGACCGACTGTCTGACGGGCAGAACTCTGAGAAGATGAGCCAGGTCAACTTCAGGTAGGTGTGTGTGTGTGTGTGTGTGTGTGCGCAGGTGTGTTTCAGTGTATTATGATGGTTCTCATGGCGGCAGACAGATGGAGGCTGGGATTAATATTCAAGTCTTTGTCTGACAGCCTGACAAACTGCCGGGATTAAACACCGGTGTGTGTGTGTGTGTGTGTATGGATACGTGTGTGTGTGTGTGTTGATGTACTTGTTGTTTCCTGGACACTTGAGGTGACTTTCCACTAGAAGTTGAGGGTGGATCTTCCAGCAGTTTCCCTCACATCCCTGCTTCATTAGAACAGACGTTAAGACGTGAGAGAATAAAAGTGTCTAATTTCAGATTTGTAGTCGTGGAATCATCCCGGAGCGCAGCGACACAGCTGTGTTCTCCAGTCCAGATGATTCAGGCACGGGGACGTGTTCCACCCCGGGCTACACTTTGAATTTAACAGCAAATAATCCACATTCTTCTTTAATTTCACCAAAGTGATTTCACATCGCGGCCCGAGGACGCTTAACTCGGCTTCGCCATGCGGATCCGGGACGTCGTCGGCGTTTCACTGAACCTTGTGTGTCACGTCGCATCATCAACAGGAAAGATTGATTTAGAAGACAATTAGATGAAAACAAACATCAGCGTCCACAGTGGGATTAAAAATGTCAGTTATTAGCAGAAAGTCCTGATATTGAATTTCTTATCTTGACCAGAGCCTCAGTAAACACTAATCTCCAGCTGCACAGTTCATCCTCACATTCCTGCCCAGCCGCTTCAAATTGACGTCTTTACTTCCCCTTCCTAACCCTTTTGAAGCGTGTCGACTGAAAGCTGTGCAGCAACTCCAGTGGCTGCTGATTAAAGGTCTGCGTTTGAGAAAGTTTGGGGGTAAAAAGTCAGATAGACCAATCAAGAGTTTCCATCGTTGCCTCTCTCAAGGTTCTGCTCCGTGGATTTCCTCCACATTCAGGAGGGAAAAAGGAAAAGAACTAACAGAGCTTAAGATAAGGTATAATGGCATGTCATGACACTTAGAGGGAAATATAAGGGAACATAACATGATGGAAGATGACAAGCAACGACACAATGTGACAAAAACTTCATACAGTAAGATGATATAACATGTCATATAATGTTGTGACATAACATGATGTAAAATCAAAAATAACATAACGTACAATGATGTAACGTAACCTATCGCACAATGGCCCAGATTAAAATAAGGTACAGTCACATAATACAACAAGATATGGCACAACACAACACGACACAACACGACACAACACGACACAACACGACACAACACGACACACGATAGTGCAACATGACATCACGATGTCATGTGTTGACGGAGCTCAGAGTGACGTTGATTATAGTTTTGCTGTTTAAGATGCAAACATTTCTGCAGACTCAGCAGAAACCGACCCGTTGGAGCCGGAGAGTCGATGACCCGACGGGCGTCTTGGTCTTTCTCCAGGACGCCGCCAGCCAGTTAAACGCTCCGTCAGACTCCTTCACCTGAGCCGTCCAGCGAGAGACGGCGGCGGATAACTTGAGGAAAAGAGTTCTTTTTAAGAATAACTCCTCAGAGAGTCGGCGCCGCGGCCGCGGCTGCGGCGACAGATGGTGATTCTTCAGCGTTTCACAGTACAGTGGTGTCTTGACAGCGCCGTGATGCAACGGGGGCTCGGCGCTCACGCGTAGTTTGCCATGGTAACAGATGGTTGGCAGTGGAAGAAACGGCGGTGAGCGAGCGGGGGCACGTTTTCAGGAGGCCGGGCCGCCACTTTGTTCAGCGCTCGGCCTCCGTTGATGTAGAGGAAGTCAACCAAGAGTGGGAGCTCCATCTGTCTCGCTCCTCGTTGCTCTTTTCATCCGTCCCACTGCCCCCCCCACCCCCCCACTCCCCCACTCCCCCACCCCCACGGAACCGCTGTGTTTGTTTGTTTGTGTCAGTGAGATGCTGAAATGGGTGAGCGGAGCTATTCTGCATATTAGCGTGAGGCGCTAACAAGCTACAGTTGCCTCTGATGAGCTTGTTTGTGCCGCTGTTTGTTTTTTATGTGTGTGTGTGTGTGTGTGTGTGTGTGTGTGTGTGTGTGTTGCACATGGCTATACATCATTCACTAGTAATTTTCTACCTGTGTGTTTTATGTGTACGTCCCGCCCACATCCAGAGGACTGTGTGTGTGTGTGTGCGTGCGTGCGTGTGTGTGTGTGTGTGTGTGTGTGTGTGTGTGTGTGTGTGTGTGTGTGTGTGTGTGTGTGTGTGTGTGTGTGTGTGTGTGTGTGTGTGTGTGTGTGTGTGTGTTGACTCGATGGTTTCATGTAATTTAGATGTAACTGTATTCTCTAATAGATGTAAATGTGATGCATGTGTGTATCTGTGAATTTTCAATTTGGAGGAATGTGACTGATGGTGTTGGTGAGCGTGCAATAGGCGCAGCAATAAGAATGCAAATTGGATGTGTGTGTGTGTGTGTGTGTGTGTGTGTGTGTGTGTGTGTGTGTGTGTGTGTGTGTGTGTGTGTGTGTGTACAGTACGTGTGTGACCCTGGCAGAGGTTAACGAGAGCCTGGTGACAGTGACAGAGCAGCGGTGGATAATGATCCCAGCGAGTCCTTGGGTTGGCGTGTGAAGCACATAAACCTTGAACTTGTTTTCTTTTCATGAACTCGTCCCAAAGACGAGTCGTCACTGTACTTTGGTTGCGTCGCGGCGGGAAAACAAAAACCCACACACACACACCCTCAGTGTTATCGGCCTCCGACTGCGCGTCGTCTTTTTGGATCATTTTCCTCTGTCCTGCAGTTGAAAGGATGAAGGAGAAGAGGATGACGATGCTGAAAGGGAAGGTTCTTTTCTCCAGATTTCAAACCTGCAGAACTTCTTGATGCTGCAGCTTGCATCACTTTCAATCGTCTGGTGCGGCACTGCAGAGCGGCGAGCTGCTGCTTCTCCTCCCGTCTGTCGCCTGATGACTCGGGACCCCCGGGGCGACTCGGACCCGCAGTGACGGAATAATCCAAGTGGAAAGACGAGCAGCGTCACCGGTCGGCTTCAGCCTCCGGGATGAAAACTCCTGGAGGAGGACGTCGGCTTTAGTTCAGAACTGCGTGTTCATGTTTTCACTGCTGCTGCTTATCGCGGAGCGACGCCCGAGTGCCTCACTCAGCTTGTTGTTTGTCCGTGTTGACGCGTGTCGAGCTGTTCCTCAGCGGTAAAGCAGATCGTTGTCCAATCCCGAGGTTCAGCGGTTCGATCTCGTCCCGGATGTGTGTCCAAGCATTCTTGTGGAAGACCTTCGAAACACAGAACTGCAATTTAAGGACACATTTTTCTTCAGGTTTTCCTGAAGCGTATCGTTCCTCTCTACGTCCAAGCTGAAGGATCATTTGTCCGTGTGCGTGCGGTTGATATTTGGTTGCATGTATAATAGAACATGGCTGGCTTCACAGACACGATCCATAAAGCAATCAGCCAGAGGTCTGCTGTGATCGTCCTCCAGCGGCCGGTCGTCTCGCCGCCAGCAGCCTCTCCCCCGCTTATCATCCAGCAGGATTGTCCTTGTTTATCTGCTGGTAAAGCCACAGTTCAGGGCTGCTCACAGATTATTAGAGAAGCTCATTCTGTTTCATCTCTATCGGCGCCTCCATCTGCCTCTTTTATCTGCCCTGCTCTTCTTTTGTCCACCAGCTCGATTGGCTAGTTGAGACGCAGGTAGATAAGAGGTGAAGTAGACACCTGCGTCCCAGTCTCACACACACACATACATACACACACACACACACACACACACACACACACACACACACACACACACACACACACACACACACACACACACACACACACACACACACACACACACACACACACACATCATCTGCTTTCGGTGCAGCCGAGAGGAACATGAGGATGTCGTTTGAGAAGCTCTCACAGAAATGTTTTGAATATTCATGTCATCAACTGTGTATTTATTTTGTTGGCAGAACCATGACGAGGTCGGTTGAAATCCCCGCTGACCGGGGGCCGCTGGGCATCCACGTGGTCCCATACTGCTCGTCCCTGAGTGGACGGTAAGCACACACACACACACTGAGCAAACACACTCTC
This sequence comes from Lipophrys pholis, assembly GCF_963383615.2. Classification (NCBI taxonomy): domain Eukaryota; kingdom Metazoa; phylum Chordata; class Actinopteri; order Blenniiformes; family Blenniidae; genus Lipophrys; species Lipophrys pholis. The sequence goes on along the minus strand of NC_137645.1, from coordinate 1,032,147 downwards.
CGTCCTCCTGCTGCCACATGCACTTCAATCAGCCACACAGTCGTGAGGAAAAGGCAGATGGCAATGTTGACTCATAAAGATGCAGAAAAGGTTCAAGTGTTGGTGTGTAATCATATACGTGTTTACCTCGGTGGATTCATGTTGACTCTGCTGTGTGTGTGTGTGTTGCAAGAACCCTGGGCCTCCATATTAAAGGCATCGAGGCCAACAGTCGCTCCAAGAGAGAGAAGCTCTTCCAGGAGGACGAGTGCATCGTCCAGATCAACGACGTGCCGCTGCAGGACAAGACCTTTGCACAGTGAGTGCAAATATGGATGTGAATCCAGGGTTTAAGATCATTTTCCAGATCTCAATGTGGCGTCGGTGAGGGAGGATGCAGGAGACACGGGATCTGCTGTGGAAACAACGAACAGAAAACTGCCAATAGAACAGGAATACTTTAGAAAAGTGTTTTTCCAGGTCAGAATTTTGTGCGACCTTTTAAAAAGAAAACCTCATTAAATATGAAAACAGACAATGTTCCTGTGAAACAATCGGGCAATTTAAGTATTGAGGCTCAACATGTAATGCTTTAACTCCTGAAACTTTCACTTTTAATCAGTTAGAATCGCAGGAGGCAGGATCGCAGTGTCTCTGGGGGAAACCATATGGGATCGGCTGCGCTGCAGTTTTCTTCTGACACGGCCTTGTTTTCAGTTTTTACATGCAAATCCTAACAAACCACATTGGTTGTGTGAGAGAACATCTCTACACCTTCCCTCTGAATTACTTTTTTGGAAAAAGATGTAGAAATATCTCATTTTATTGAGAATTGTATATGTCAGGATGAATTCATTCCGTCATGTATTGAAAGGGTTAATTGTTCAAACAGGGTTATTTCTCCTCGATTGTTCTCTGCGTGAGTTTATAGAGCATTAGCAGTTGCTTTAGATGTTATTAGACATCATTATTATCATTATTAGTGAGCAGGGATCTATGACTTTGTAATCATGCTTAGGTGACTCACGACACCATCTTGTGGCACAGAGCGGTACTGCGAGACATTCCATCACAAACCAATGAAATCGTTTTCTAACTTTTACATCACAACACACAGATATTGTTGAGATGACAACTTTGTTCATCTTTGCAATTATGCACCAGAAAATCAAAAAAAAAAAAAAGTAATGTCAAACCTGGAACAGTTTTTGGTGAAACCAGTGCAAAATGGCCACGAGCCGAAGTGTCCGATTGTCTGCTGTGCATCCGCCCACTCTCCCCGTCACGTCGCTGCACTGTGGAGATACCCCACCTGTCACTCACTCTGCTTCCTCTATCAGCCACACAGATCCTCCACAGTCTGTGCCATCCTATCTCTGCAACACATCTCCTCTCCATAAAGTGAATTTCTTCTGTCTCTCGCTCTCCTCCTCGCAGACTCCTGTCCCCGTTCTCTCTCCGGCCCCTTCATCCCCTCTGCAGCTGAATAGGTCCATTTAACTGCCTCCCCGCCGTCTGTGGGTCTGTTTAGTGTGGCTGTTTTGCTGATGGCGGTCTAATAAAGCTCCAGTCGGCGCTCGCTGTAAGGTCGCTCCATCTGACGGGGACCGCCGTGTCCCAAACCAGCTGGAGGAGTCGCTCTGTTCTTGATCCAAGCTGAAATACGGCTCCATTAACGACGCACAAGCCTCATTCGCCCGCCTCATCCTCCGGCTTTCCAATTGCCTGTGTTCTCCGCCTGTGTGCTGCTGGAGTGCGGTGGCCGCTCTAGCTGGTTTACAGTTTAGCGGCGCTCCAGCGAGCAGATTGGCTCAGGATAGACTGATCAGATTGTTCTACATTTGGAGGAGACATGATGTTCTCCCCCAGATGTCTTCTTCTGTCGGTGCCAAAAACCTTAAACTGATGGTCTGTCTAATCTTTGCTCAGGTCTCAGGAGGTGTTTCGCCAGGCGATGGGCTCTTCCTCGGTGCGACTCGAGGTTCTTCCTGCCGCCAACAAGTCGCGCTACGAGAAGAGCGTGATCGGCCAGCTCTTCACCAGCGACCTCAAAGATCCCAACGCCAGGACCAAGAGTCCCCTGCTGACCCGGGCTCAACTCGACCTGCAGCCTGAACCCAAAGTCGGGTCCAGACCGGAAGTGGTCCGACCGGGCTCCGGAGCCAGGACCCCCGAGCCGGTCCTGCAGGAGGCCCCCCCAGCAGACCCCCGGTCTGGACCCGGCGCCATCGACAGATCTTCTCCCAATGATCCTGCAGGCGACGCCCGCTCCTCTCCCATCCTCACCAGCAGCAGCCAGAACCAGCCGGACAGCAAGAACCCGGTTCTGGCTGCTCTGGCAAACCTGGCCACCAAGAAAGGCGGCAAGAAGATGAAGATCGACCTGAAGAAAGGTGAACGATTTATCACGTGTCATCCTGTTGGGTCGTAGCTCAGACTGACTCACTCGTGTCTCTTGATGATAAAGATGGTGTACACACACACACACACACACACACACACACACACACACACACACACACACACACACACACACACACACACACACACACACACACACACCAGAGAGAAGAACCGATGGAACACGAGGACTTGTTCAATTTGATCTTAAAACACAGTTCACTTCCTGTCTTCACCTCACATCTTCCTCTCCGCCTCTTCCCTCCATCCTGCTTTTTGTTTGAGTCTTTTTCTTTCTCTTCCCCGTCTCCCTCTATCCCTTTCACCTGACGCAAGATCAGAGCCGAGGATATTATGGGGTTTTTAACACCGTCTCCCCCGGCAACAGACTCTTTCTCTCCCGTGATTGACAGGCGGCGAGGTTTAAGGTGCGCTAATGTAGGGCAGGCAGGGGCTTAGCTCGCCGACCAGATAGCATCGCTCACCGCCTTTAGTGCGCCACGGCGGCTTTGCCAAACTCCCCCCCCCGCACACACACACACACACACACACATACACACCCACACACACACACACACACACAGAGCGTGGCACATTTCACTCATGGCTTGGGGCTTGTGAGGCTGTGAAAAAGGGAGAGGGTGGAGGCTCTGGGGATTGATGGCTCATGCATGCAAGTGTGTGTATGGGTGTGTGGTCTCAAAACACACACACACACACACACACACACACACACACACACACACACACACACACTTGTAAATGAATACACATAGAAAGTAAATGTAGGCTCACAAGCAACAGTAAAATCTTAGAGAAGGGAATGATATCTCTCAGGTTCTTCTCTCTCTCTCTCTCTCTCAGCCCCCCCCCCCCCCCCCCCCCCCCCATCAGCCACCGCTCGGCCTGCTCACACGTGAAATTAAAGGCAGAGTCTGTCTAATCCGGCTCTGAGAGAAGCCCTGAGCCAGGCAACCAGCCCCCAGAGGAAAACAGACACTTAACAGTAGTTAATGTGGAGGATGATGCTAAAAGCAGCGATCGGCTTCAGCAGGACAGGACAGGAGAGGAGAGGGAGGACAGCAGAGAGACCAGGGGGAATTCAATTAAAAGAAGTTGAAAAGTCATAATTAAGTCTTGTTTTTTCGGGGCTTGAACGTCCCCGCGGTGCAACGTGACTCCAGCCTCTCTGCTCCCGCAGGCGCTGAGGGTCTGGGCTTCACCGTGGTCACCAGGGACTCCTCCGGCAACGGGCCTGGACCCATCCTCGTCAAGAACATCCTGCAGCGCGGCGCTGCAATCAAAGATGGCCGCCTGCAGCCTGGAGACCGCATCCTGGAGGTAAGAGTCACCTGAGCCACTGAGAGGAGGTGTAATCGAGGCAGGTGGATGTGTGTGCCCCCCCTGCTGGGCAGACGGAGTAACACACCGCCGACACCAGGCTAGATGGGATAGGCTTCAGCCCAGACGACTGTAACCTGGATAAATCCGGGATAGTAGACACAAGTCGACTGTTCTGACGTGATTCGTGTTAGCGGCACGCAGCCCGTAGACTTAATCCACCCCCGTGTTTGTGTTTCCGGGTGCAGGTGAACGGAGTGGACATGACGGGCCGCAGCCAGGAGGAGCTGGTGGCCATGCTGCGCAGCACCAAGCAGGGCGAGAACGTGTCGGTGGTGGTCGCACGCCAGGAGGACATCTTCCTGCCCCGGGAGCTGGTGAGCGAGCCAGAACACACAAACACTCCTGGGTCTTTCTCGGCTGTCAGGGACGGGTTAGTGCCCCTCTTCATCCCCGCCTCTCCTCTTCAAACTTCCTCTTCACATTGTGTCCGCTTTCCCCTCAAAGAAGAGGAACCTCTTCATTCCGATGCCCTCTTGCACCGCACGCTCACAAACGCAGTGCGAGCACGCTCCGGCCTTCCTGTCGCCGCTCTGCTTTGTTGACACAGTGATGCCAGAGGAAGTCGCACACACAGCGGCGGCGGGGCCCCGCAGGAAAGCATGAGAGGGGCCCTGTCGACATGCCGCCGGTGGTAAGTGACCATTTACCTGCGGCAGGGGTCACGAGACGGAGTCTAGGCCGTGAGGCTAACACAGGCTGACTGCACCTCGCGGGGGAGCCACATCTCATCAATACACACACACACACACACACACACACATACACACACACACACACACACACTCACACACACACACACACACACGCGCGCAACAAGGCTGCTCTTTGGAAGTCACTCACTCGGTAAATGATGTTTTCGCCGGCGCACCTCTGTTGTCTTTCTTCCGTCCTCTGTGGTCGTTCACGTTATTCCCTCTTCTTCTCTTCAAAGCGCCGCGAGAAAGACATGCTTTGTAGTGAACGACGCATATTCACACCCTCAGCGACCGCCTAAACACCGAGGACTTGATAAAAAACCTCGAACATGAGGGCTGAGACACACACACACACACACACTCACACACTCACACACACACACACACACAGCTCGGCACGCCTTTAAACAGCTAAGTTACTGCTTCCGAAAATAGTTTGCCCTCATTAATGGCCCGGCAGTCTTGGCATAACAAGCACACTTTGAAGAGCCTCTACAGTCTTCATCTAACACTTGCTTGTATTTGTGCTTTAGAGAGAGACTTAAAGAGGGGGGTGGGTAGTGATGGGGGGGGGTAAGAGAGAGCCTTCGCTCCTGTCTCTCTATCGCGGCTGTTGAAGTTGTTGTTGCCCCCTGAGATCTGGCCCTTATCTACAGCACAGTCCTCCAGCTCAAAGGACGTTTTGATGTCCCCTAAACACTAAACACTACACACACACACACACACACACACACACACACACACACACACACACACACAGGAGACTGCCATTTCCTTCTGTGTAAACCAACCGACAACCCAAAGTTCTCGCTGAAGGTGTTTTGTCCGCGTGTGTTCAGAGTTCTTCCATATACGACACACACTTCATTATCACTGTCACCGCTGCACACTGAGATGAAAGAGGAGATTAGTGCTCACAGCGGTTTGTTTTGTATCCAAAATAATTATGAATCCAAAGTCTGACAGTAGCTGACACCAAAATAAACGAGCTCACGCCCGGCCTCGGCAGGATGACGCTCTCCTATTCAAAGTTTATTTCTTCTCCTTGATTTTCCTCCATTTGAATATTGGATCATAGGAGCTGCATTCAGAATCTGCTGTGTCTGTGTGAGCTGGACTGGCTCCGCCCACACATGCCCATCCTGGGAAGAGGAGGAAGTACTTCCTCTCGTGGTGCCATGTGCCAGAGCAGAGCTGCCTGATTGTGGGAGGAGTCAAAGGGAGGGCCTACCTTGATTGGGATTGGCTAAACCCCCGATGACACTATATAGGGTTTGATTTCTGATTGGCTGGTCGGAGCAACACACTTTTTAAAACCTGAAACAAGCCATGGAGAGAGAGGACAGACTGTCTTCACTTCTGCTGCCGGGCTGCAGGATTCATTTTCTGTCCTCCAGCTCTCAGATCGTCCTTTTTATCTCCCGCATACAAGTAAAGTGGACTTCTAGAGAAGGCGATTGATTAGTTTCAATAGAGAGACATTGATGTTTGGTGTGGTTCTGTGGAGGCAGACCGCTCTCCTTTCAGTCAAGAGAATAACAATAAAGCCTCATTATCAGGATACAAAAAGACGGTGATTTTCCAGCCCGTCTCCTGCACCCTCTCTCTAAGTAATTAAAAAGTGATAACTTCTAATCACACTTTCATTCCTGTCAGCATTTCTGTGTCTCTTCCGCCCGCCGCTCTCATTACTTCACAGGGCCTCGTTTTTGTTTCGGGTGCAGATTAGAATTATTTAATTTTTTTTGATTTTGGTGTGTGTGTTAGTGTGTGTGTGTGAGAAAGTGTGTCTGTAGCAGAGTTATTACAGGATGGAGGGTCAGTCTGCACATGGTGACCCGCTGCCTCCGCCAGCTCGCAGGAAGAGGAGTCGTCCAGCAGAGAATCAGTCCTCCGTGTCGTCTGTTTACTTTCTCCCACCCCGAGTTCCCCTTCAGTCGCTCACTTTAGTTCCCCCCCCCCCCCCCCCCCCCCCCCATTGCGAGGTAAAGGTGTAAAGCTGCGAAGAGCCAGACATTAAGGCGATTAATTGGCAGCTCCGTCGCCGCCGCCGAGCGCGGCGAGATCTCATCTTAATTGAATGTCGCTCTCACCGCTAATCCCCCCTGCTTTGAAACCCCCCATTTAGAAATCCTCAGCAACAAAAGGCTCTGTGTGTAATCGCTGCCCCCCCCCCACCCCCCATCGCCACCCACCCCGGGGAGGGAAAAGGCTCCTTTTTGTCTGCTCATTTGGGTGTTGAAGAGGGTGGTCTTTCCCCCGGCTAAAAGCTTGTTAAAGAGCCATTGCTGAGGGCCAACAGTGGGGGGTGGGGGTGGGGAGGGGGTCGCAGACTGGAGCCAAGGGGTCTCAGTTGCCCCGAGGATGCAGCTCGCTCCAAGGAAAGGGCATTAGTGAGATATCTGAGAGTGTGTGTGTGTTTGGACCACCGCTGAGATTCACTTGGTTGTGTAAATACATGCAATAGATGCAAATCAGCAGCCAGATACCATAAATAAACATGCTGCTCTTCGTAATAGCTCCCCGCGTCTCGTCTCTCTCCTCTGATTTGGCCACCTTCACCTCGCGTGTCGCTGCAGCTTCATCACTGAAGTATTTCAAACCTCCCAGGTTGCCACCCGACGCCTCTCAAGTGTCTCTCAAGCAGGAAGTGGCAGATTGTCTTTGTAAGTCCTCTGGTTTTGAGTAACGGCGCTCCGAAAAACGCCTTGTTGATAAAAATAAGCCTCGACTGAATATTCTCAAATTACACTGAAGTAGGAAATAGACTCGCTGACTTTTGAAGGACAGCTCTCGCTTCATTTAGCTCGTCATTATCACGCCGTGGAGCTGAGGGAAGAATAGACAGTCATCTGGAACCTGCGGAGAATAAAGGAACCAGTCACCTTAGCTTCATGTAAAAATCCCCGTTTTAGAACATTTCAGTGCGGCGGCTTGGAGGATTTTTAAATATCTCCACCACCTGCGCCTGACGAGTGTTTAAACTTTAATCCCATGCCATCAAGCTGAATGAGAAAGACACTGAACCCCAGCACCTTGCATGGCAGTCGCCACCATTAGTGTGTGAACGTGTGTGTTTGTGTACAAGCTTTATACAAACAAGTCCATTTACTCTTGAGCATTTTTTCCACGAAGCTGCAGCCCATCCAGCTTCCCTCCCACAGGATGTAACGACGCTCTCAATAGCTTTCATCACACTTCTGGACTGACAGGGGATTCCTGGCTGACAGTAATTACTGTTACACCGTCGCTTGTTGACGGTGCTGCAAGAAGAAAAAAGCATGAATTTTTCATCGTAATAAATAAAGACTCGTGGCACCGAAGCAGCCACTGTGGGCCCTGGATTCAAACCGGCAACCCCCCAGTTCAGGCAGGCTCTTCCGTCCAGGCCGGAGTCACTGCTGTGAAAGCTGGAACCGAGGTCACGTCATGATGTCAGTCGTTGAGGAGGACAAGCCGCTGTGTGATGAAGAGGCACTTGGGTCGGACGGAACCATGGATCCAATGTGCTGCTGCTCCTCCAGGTTCCCAAGGCCTCAGAACACACACACACACACACAGACACACACACACACACACACACACACACACACACACTGGAGGACTCATTCGATTGCGGCGGCAGCGTGCTGCGGAGGAAAGTGTTCCCCGACTCCTTGAAGGGCAAGGCGCCTGATGTAAGGCCCCAGCAATCCCAGTGCGTAGCCTCACATCTCCGCCGCCGTGACAAGTGGTATGGCCGCCATAATGTACATGCAGATTCCTGTAAAATTCTCTTTGACGTTCCCTCACTTTAATGCGTCGGAGGGGAACCGGAGCCTCTGTTGTCTTTGTGGTTTTGAACCTCTGAGGTTCTTTCACAGCGAGACGAGAAGGATTGTTGAAAAAAAGATAAGATGTGCGAACACGTCACACACTCACACTCACACAACCCCTCTTAACCTTCCATCCCTGCTCTCAAAGAACCCCCCCCCACCCCCCCACCCCCACCCACCCACCATAGGCCCTCCTTTCCCCGGGTGACTGAACCTGGCATTTCTTCTCTCCTGCTCCGTTCTTCCAGCTCATAATGGCAGGTGTTCTTCTTTTGTTGCCTCTCTTACCTCCTTCTTTCTCTCTCTGCTCATTCTTTAAGGTCTGAGCATCACCGTGGTCATTTCTCTCACACCAGACGCCGGGTGGGTGGGTGCGCTTTGGTGGGTGGGGGGGGGGGGGCAGAGCAGCGACAGAAAGGGGGAGATGCACTGAGAGATTGAGAGATTATGGTGAAATGTAAAGAGTGAGAGAAGACCTGGGTATACCTCAGGGATGGGTTATTACTTTTAAATGCTGCGCCCCCCCCACACACACCCCCACACCCCCACCCCGCGCTCCTGGAGGGGGTATGAAAGGGTTATTATGTTTTCTTTAGAAACGGCTCGCTCTCCGTCTGCGCCTTTCATCTCCAAATGGAATAACCTCTCTTCTTCTCCCTCGCCGCTCCTTCATCTCTCCTTCCAGGACACGACTCTCCCACTCCTGTCGTCTTCCTCCCTGTTTCATCCCTGTGGTCCTTCTCCTTCCACGTGTCTCTTTAACCCCCCCCCTTGGGCTGTTGCCGTTGAACGGAACCGCCTCACTGTAGGAACCGTCTTTATCGCCGGGGTCAGTTCGATATGCTGCTCTGAGCTCGTCATCATCAGCGTCATCTCACACCGGGGTCATTATGTAAAGTGTGCATTCGTTTTTAACCGGCCGGCCTGTCTCTGTTCCCGCCATCAGAAAGGGGAGGACGGCGGCAGCCTGGTGCTGGAGGACGGCCGTGAGCAGCTGATGTACGAGATCCCGCTCAACGAGTCGGGCTCTGCCGGCCTGGGGGTCAGCCTGAAGGGGAACAAGTCCAGGGAGACCGGCGAGGACCTGGGCATCTTCATCAAGTCCATCATCCACGGCGGGGCCGCGTACAAGGTAGGACAGACGTTTAACTCACTGTTTTACCTCTGAATCACTTCAGTAGAATAGAAATACTGTATAAATCCCAGAGAGAAATGCTTGTTTCTCAGACATAGTAAGGTCGAAGGTTTGATATGACAGTGAGGTTTGAGCACAAGCAGGAACTCTCTTCATCCCTCACATGTGCTGAGCCTTGTAATTTGACCACAGCATCATTTCCTTACTTATTGGTTCAGTTGTTCTAGTTTTATTGCCTCCTTCCATTCCTCTCTCTGCTCTCGTCCTTTCTCATTTCCCGTCTTCCTCTCAGGCTCAAGCCTCTCCCTCTTTGCTTCCCTTGACCTCTGACCCCCGTTGACCCCGAGTGGCCTCGTCACAGGCGCGTCGCTGCAGTCTTATCTCTGCAGCCCAGTGCTCACTTCAAGTTGTGAGCACGTCGGGAAGAAAAACATTTCAGCACTTTGGAGATTCCTCCACTTGGCCTCGAGCCCCCCACCCCCCCGACATGTTGAGCCTCGCCGCCGCCCTCCGATCGGCTCGGTACGACAAGGAGGCGCAGAGACGAGTGTGGCGTTGTAGATAAACGGTCGGTGTGGGATACCGGCTCTGACAGAACGGCCCGGTAAGATCTGAGGGACGAGTCTCGGAGACGAGATAAGACCTGGGGAGACGGAGCGGAGACCGACAGCAGCCAGGGAGCGAGAGAATCAGCCGCCGCACAATGGAGGGCTGGAAAGAGAGGAGAAAAATAAAATTGAAAAGTGGAGACACTCGACGTGACACAATGAACGGCGTGTCGGCGCCGACGATGCATGTTAATGACGGAGGGCTAACCCCCCCCCTGACACATACAGCAGGCATGAAAGGGAGGGGGGGTACCCTATATTCATAAGAGTTTCTATGGCTGTCAATTAAAAAAAAAAAAAAACAATCTTTGACTTCATCCCGTCACATGAGCGACTCAAACTAATTAAAATTACATGCAGAAATTAATCTGGAGTATCACAGACGCCCGGCGATGTTTAGCATAAACATAAATTTTAAATGACTACCTCGGAGAAAGCCCTGGTGTTCTCCCAGCATGCATCTGGGGTCAACCCAGACGGTGCCTGGTTAATGAGGCGGAGTCAAAGGTCAGAGCTGACCGTGATGAATCTGTCACGACTCCACACACTCAACCAGTGTCAAAGTCTCTTCATCCCTCTTTTTATCCTTCTTTTAGCCTTATTTGATCCCTCTCTCTCCCTCTCTCTCTCTCCCTCCCCCTCTCTCCCTCTCTCTCTTTCTCTCTCTCCCTCTCTCTCTCTCTCTCTCTCTCCAGGGCACTATTCTGCGTTGCCTCTCCACAAGAAGCTGCTATTTAAAACACTTAGAAGTGATTTAGTGCCCACGGAGGCTTTTCCATTAGCTGCTCTATGTATTTATCATGGCTCTCCTACTCTCACTAGATTGCTAACTCCACAATTTCCTTGCCTTCCCTCTTCTTCCATTTTCTACTTTCTCGCTCCCACTATCTCTCTCTCTCTCTCTCTCTCTCTCTCTCTCCCTCCCTCCTCTAATATTGCTGTCCAGCAGCCTTGTGTCTTACTTTATGAAACACTTGGTTTCCTCTCTTTTTATGTTGTTGACATACGTAGTGACATTAACAGAAATGGTGTGAACTGCCGTCTTTCATTCTTTCATTAGTTAATCAATGAAGCGTTACTCGCCTCACGGTAGCCGATGGACGTCTGGTGTCTGTCTGCAGAGCGTCTGTTTCCCGTCGATGACCTTTAACCCGACTCCCTCTCTCCGCAGGACGGCCGCTTGAACGTGAACGACCAGCTGATCGCGGTGAACGGCGAGTCTCTGCTGGGCCGCTCCAACCACACGGCCATGGAGACGCTGCGGCGCTCCATGTCCTCGGAGGGCAACGCCAGAGGAACCATCCAGCTGGTGGTGCTGCGAGCGCCCAGACTGGGCCAACAGGTACCAGAACAACACTGAGCCTGTTTCCTCCAAATATAGAAACGCTTTTAATGATGTTTAAAATCTTACATTTGTGTGGATGTGGGGCGACGAGTTAAAATTCATGGATTCTCTGAGTTTGGTTTTGATGAAATTGGTGCCATGAAACATTCAGGGAAGCTTATGCATTATGGAGTCTTGGCTCAGCCCGCAGTACGTTGACAGATCTCTCACACCGCGAGTCGTTTCTGCACGTTTGACGGCAGAATCACTGATCTGTATAATTCCTGCTCCGATGGCGGGAGCGTTTCAGGCTGCGTGGTTTCTCCAGCGAGGATCCGTCCTCCAGAGAATCGTGCCAAAGCTGATTTAAACTGTTGTGAAGTGTTCGATCCTCTCGTCTTCCTGCAGACGGTCAGTCCTCCCACCTCGGCTGCGAGCGTCCCGGCCGCCCGCCAACCCAGCAATCAGGTACAAGCAGGCGCCGCCTGCCGCCCCCGGCAGCCGCCGCCGCCTCGCCGCTCCTCCTCGCTCCTCCCCATGCTGAGGAGGCGAGCGTCCGAGCCGCTGCAGACGCACACCCGGTACACCTACGGGTTGGCCCGGAGGGACCGGCGTGGCGCGTACTCGCTCGGCTGCAGCGAGGACCGGCCCGCCGCCGCCGCCGCCGCCGCTGCCGGCTACAAGTTTGGCTTCGCCTCCAACAGCCAGACGACGGGCAGCTTAAACAGACGCACAGAGGGAAACTTAAACGAGTGCAGATACGCGCACAGCCACACCGGCCGGCGCACGCTCGACAACGCGCAGTCCAGACACACACGCAGTTACACAGAAAACATCCGAGCGATGGCGGGGCAGATGTACGGGGAGCCGCCGGCGCCGCCGCACAGCGGCAGGATTCACACCAGCAGGCACACACACACGTACGCAGAGGCGCACAACTATTTACACGATCGCGCTCTGACCAGGCAACACTGGGGCCTCTGACCGTGTGTGTGTGTGCGTGTGTGCGTGTGTATGTGTGTATGTGTGTGTGTGTGTGCGACCCAGAAGTGCGAATTACATTTCTTCTTTGTCGAAATCGACAAAAATCAAATAATCAGAAGCTAAAAATTCTCAGGAAAAAACACTCCATTTCTAAAGTTTTTTGAATTCCTAGATTTTTTAATATTTCTACAGTTTCTCTTTTTGCTCCTGATGTTAACGGAGTACGTTTCTCCTGATCGGTGCTCTGGAAGCTTATTAATCCCACTGAGAGCTTTCTCTCTGCCAGCATCACTAACTGTTAATGCTTTTTAAAAATGACTCCACTAAAGTGAACGGCTAAATCCTCCTCTGCTCCGTCACACCAGTGAAACTTTCTTCCTCCAGCCTGAACCTGTGATTCTCTCCTGCTTGTTTTTCTGTAACTTTTCCTTCTGGTTTTATTTAAAAGTGTGTACTCTTGCCTCCCTGCCTCACCTGCCTGCTTCCTCTGTGAAATAAAGCTGATGTGAAAGCTCCTGCATGCCTGTCTCACTTCTTCTCTTGGCTTTTCAGCTGCTTCTCCTGCTTCTCTACTTGGTTTTGCCTCAGTTTCTCTTTTCTCTTCCTCTTCAGCGCCTCTTCACACCAGTGAAGACGAGTCTTATAAAAAAATAAAAAAACGCGTGCCAGCTTATCAGAAATGTAAAATTAGCCCTGTGAGTGGCCCTCTCCACATCACATATGGAATAATGAACGCATTTCAAGAACATCTAATGAAAATCGTCACGGGAGCAGAATTATTCATGAGCGCTGCTGTGAACTCGCTCGCGTCTTCCAGTCGTGATAAACGTGTTAAAACGTCACGCGACGCATTAACCTTTACTTATTTTTGCCCGGTTTTTTGTTGGGAGTGCCGTCGTGCAGAAGCGCTGCAGTTCTGGTGGCGGCAGATTGAGTTTAATCCCTGGTGGTAAGTGGCTGAGCGGCGTTTCAATCAGAGTCACGCCACAAGTCACCACTTCCTGGATGGGCACGCTGATGAGCGAGATATTAACGCCGCCAAGACGCCTTTTGTGTCTTTGTCTTGCTGAACTCTGTTGAACCTGCGGCGATGATTTGAGAAGCTTAACGAGGAGTTGGAGTGAAGCAGAAGCTCGGCGGTGGTGCACCGAGGAGAGGCGGAACACGGGAGTGCCTCGGGGTTGATTATCGCTGACCTGCTCATTGTGGCATTTACATCTCATCTAGTGTGTGTGTGTGTGTGTGCGCATCTTTATCCTACCATCAAGCACAGTTCAGAGATCAGTCCATATCTGCGTGGTCCTGCTCCTCTTATCTCCAGCCTCTCTGTCTGCACCTGATTCCCATCTGGTCACAAATTATCACCTCCTCAAATCAAAGAATTACTGTTTCAGTGGATCGAACCTGTGAACACGGTTCAGCAGGAATGGAAGTCAAACATCAGAGTCGGGTCATATTCTCATTACTCTGTCGAGGATTCGTCTCAGAGCAGATTGAATCGTGTCATCTGGACCTGGAAGAGGAGAAGAGCAGAGATGCTCCTCAGTGAAGTTGAGACGAGGCAACAAAACAGCAGATCTGTTAAGTGATCAGATGATGCTTAACCCCCCCCATCCCAACTGTTTGGGGAGCTGCAGCTGCCATGAAATTCAGGATGAGCTCATAGCTTCCATGGGATGTAGAGTTTTTATGTTCAATTTGGAATCAAATGTTTGTTGGAGAGATTTAAGTTGATGTTTGTCCGTCATTCATTCATCCTGATGATTAACTGCTTCATGTTCGGCTGCTTCTCAGGCCTTCGGGACGCTAATTTGACATTTTTCACCGTGTTGTGGCTTCTTAATGAACAAATCTGAACAGCGAGGAGGTGATCTTTAGAGTAAGATGAAGAAATGGTCACCAGAAGCAGCTTGACCAGTGCAGCAGGTCAGTCACTTCCTCGTGAGGCTGGTGACACGTGAAGCCGAGGCAGAGTTAAGCCTCTCACAAGCCTTTTGTGTGCAGCTGTAGGTAAGACTGGCTGCATAGATCCCCCCCCCCCCACACACACACACACACACCCCCCAACACCACCACCGCCACCACCATCACACCCCCTGTTTACTTATTGTTGTGGGATTAAGATATCTGACTGCCTGTCTGCCAGGCTGCTTCTAAAGCCTCCGGCAAACTGGAGGCCGGGATGGATGGATGAATGGATGAGGGAGGGGGGGCAGGAGGGGGGGGGGGGCTGTGATGGGATTTATGTGTCAGTGACACATGCGGCAAGCCTGTCAGAACTTTGCAGATTCATGTGACACAAATATATGGGCTCAAAGTGATTGACAGCTGTGATGTGGTGACATATTAAGACGCGTGGCGGCGGCGGCGGCTAATGATCCCCCGGGGAGCGCACGCCCGCCGTGGATACACCACGCCCGCCGTGGATACACCCCGCTCACCACGGATACTCGCTGCGGATACACCTCGCTCGCCGCTTTGATATCAGGAGGCTACCTTCCATTATTATAAGCTCCTGCTAAGAACCGCTTCTTCCTTACACCTAAACAAGGGTGTGTGTGTGTGTGTGTGTGTGTGTGTGTGTGTGTGTGTGTGTGTGTGTGTGTGTGTGTGTGTGTGTGTGTGTGTGTGTGTGTGTGTGTGTGTGTGTGTGTGTGTGTGTGTGTGTGTGTGTGTGTGTGTGTGTGTGTGTGTGTGTGTGTGTGTGTGTGTGTGTGTGTGTGTGTGTGTGTGTGTGTGTGTGTGTGTGTGTGTGTGTGACCAGAGGAAGCTTCTTTTATCCTGCAGCTCTGATTCCCATCAGCACAGTGGGGGGGTTGGGGGGGTCCTTTGTAGTGCTGCATGGCTGTTCAATAACATGCCTGTCAGTGCTCTCAGGATTATCGTAATTATCACATAAAGAGAAGCTTGTTTTTGTTATAAGCATATCTGAAAATGTATCTGCGTCAACGTCTGTCAGTATTTTAGACGTAGAAAGTCTCAAAACGTTCCCAAATTTACCCCCAAACACAAACCTGCATCGAGTAGATATCAAAGAGTTTGATATCCGAGATGAAACACGTCTTCTGGTGGACAAACCTGCTTCAAAAATATAATAATTCAGAATATTTTGTGGTGGTTTGTTTATCCCCCCGTGCTCGTTCTCTGAGGTGAATCACAATTGATGCAAAAATCCTCCGACTGATTCAACTGTGATTCTTTTTTTCCTTTTATTTTTTTTGCACACGAGAAAATTCAAGTTGGATGATCATCTCAGGGGGTGCTTTTCACACTTTTTGGGTTTTGGTGAAGCTTGAACAGGCCCCGTCTTATTTTCCTTGTCCGCTTTGGTTTGTCATTTTGTTTGTTGTGTGAAAGCGAAGCTGGAACTCGCGGGGATGTGATGGTGGCGTGGAGCCGATGGCTCTCCGGTGGGAGAGAGAAAGAAGAAGTGACACAGGCGGCGTGTCGTTCGTTAAAACTGTATGGCACCACTTCTCCTCCTGCGTTTTTACCTCGGCGCTCATTAGTTGTGAGGTTTAGGCTCCAGTTCGAGCCTGACGAGCTGAAAGTTTCTGAATAGATCAGAAGTAAATGTCCCTTTAAGAGCCAGGTGCACAGTGACGCAAAGATGGTGGACAGTAAGAAAACATGGTCTCACATATAGACCCTTCGCTTCCTGCCTCGGACGCAGTACAGGGACGATAAAGCTCAAGTCATCGGGTCGCGTTTGATTCTTCGCCATGTCCGTTTGCACGTTCCTGCAGAACATTAACCCCTCACGCTCCTCTCTTCATGCCAGGACGCCTACCAGAGACCCCCAGCGTCCAGCAGACCCCCCAGCTCGGAGCACAGCTATAACGGCGCCAGCTATAACACTCCGAACTCAAGCAGCTCCAGAAGTGGTGAGCAGATGTGTGTGTGTGTGTGTGTGCTGCAGCCTCCCGACATCGGGGGGGGTTCTGTCTCTCTAAGGTCACACTAAAGAGTGGCATTACCACGTCGCCACGTCTTCTTCTGCAGCTCCGTCTTTGTATCTCATTTCACTCCCGCCTCTGCATATTTATAGCAGGAGAAAGAGGAGTCATTAACTGTGTTTTTCCGAGCGCCACGCTTGCTTTTCATGTGCAAAAGATCTGACCTTGGAATCATTACGCTGATGAAACGGCTCCTAAGTGGGCCGGATTTGCATACCGGGTATTGTGCAGCATGTTGTGTTAAAAAAAAAAAAAAAAAAGGAAAGAAACAAGAAAGACTAACAAACTGTTTTAAATTCATTCTTTATCTCGCTCCTCTGCCTCACCCCCTGGGAAGCAGGAAGCTGGAGATGCTTTACTCACACACTCTGTCAGCTCTCCATCACACTCCATCCCACTGCAGCTTCCCTTCTCTTTTTTTTCTTTTTTTGAAAGAGCGGCGGTTTTGTGCACAAAGGGGGTTTACAGTGGGGAAATGATGCATGCCGTGGGTTTACAATTTATGGAAATGTTGGGGGAAGAGTTGCCAGGAAGTTTGAATGTGTGGAAATGATTATTACTGTGTGTGTGTGTGTGTGTGTGTGTGTGTGTGTTTGAGGTAAAGTCATTGCTTCTGTATTGATCCTCAGCTAAAGGACAGACTATTCTTCACTCTCTCACTAATTAAATGTGTGCAGCCTCTGATTCGTTTAAATAATGGAGGATATTTAGAGCTTTGCCACGTCTAAAAGTAGAACTTATAAATATTCGCCCACTCCAGTGTTTATCAGGCTCCGGGTTCCTCGGCGATCGATGTTTGATTTAATTCAGATTCCAGGGTAATCGAGGTCAAACCAACCGAAGAGTCCTCCCCTCCCGTGTGTTGGCGTTGATACCCGTGTGCTTCTTCTTCTCAGCTCCGCATCCCGCCGCCGCCACCAACGGCAGCTACGCTTACTACAGCAACGACGAGGAGGATCTGGAGCAGACCTTCCCCCCGCCGCCCTCCCCCGGCACCATGGAGGGAATATACCGAGAGATGCCGTCGATGAGTCCGCCGCGACGCCGGTACCCCCACAACACACACACCGTACACCGCACACAGCCGCACACACACTCCATTACAGCACGCAGAGGGCCGCGGTCATTATGTTCTAATGGGGCTCTTAATACGGCCCTCTGCGTTAGGAGATAAAGAAGAGTCATTACGCCAAATATTACAGCGCACATATGAAATATTTAGATTATACGGCCTAATTGCAGCAGCCTATTTGCATTATGCATAAGTAATTATGGCGATAGCATAATAGTGTAAATTCTGTGTGAGTTTGAAGGAGCCGTGACACTCGTGTTGGTTTCCCGCTGCACAGTCTGATGACAGGATCACTCTGATAGAATAAATTCTAAACTGCGGCTTCCTTTCAGGGTCGTTAGGATCATTTGTTGAGGGAAACGTTCAGCGAGTGTCTGACAGGGCCTTTGAACGGAGCTGATTTGAAGTTTTATACATAGAAACCACTTTTATTAATAGAGTTCACCTTTGTTTTGGGGCAGAAAGTGATAAAATTGCATCAAAAATTCTAGTCACAAGTCAAAAAAGATGTCACATGTAAAAGTATTCTGATTAGTTGTGTATTAAGAGGGATTAATATCGGTGAGTATTTGGGGGAAGGTTTGTCCTTCTGATGGGTTCTTAGTCGTACAGGTTGGAAAAGCCAAGCAGCCGATTGACAGACTGACATGAGGGGGTACCAAGAGGAGCGAGAAAACATGGAAACTCCAAACGGCTGTCAAAGTGAAGTTGTAGTGAGAGTGGGCGGAGCTTAACGTGTTCAGATAAATCACTGGAGTTATGTAATCTGTAAAACACGCCTCACCCAAACAGTACAATGGATGTAATCAGAGGAAAGTCTTAAATCACGACTGTTTGGAAATCTGCGGGGTGTGTGTGTGTGTGTGCGTGTGTGTGTGTGTGTGTGTGTGAGTGTGTGTGTGTGTGTGTGTGTGTGTGTGTGCGTGCGTGCGTGCGTGCGTGCGTGCGTGCGTGCGTGCGTGCGTGCGTGCGTGCGTGCGTGCGTGCGTGCGTGCGTGCGTGCGTGCGTGCGTGCGTGTGTGTGTGCGTGCGTGTGTGTGTGTGTGTGTGTGTGTGTGTGTGTGTGTGTGTGTGTGTGTGTGTGTGTGTGTGTGTGTGTGTGTGTGCGTGTGTGCGTGTGTGTGCGTGCTCTGAATCCATTGTTTCCCTGTAAGCACACTGGAGACAGTGCACACTATTGTTTTACTGAATCATTCCATCTGGAAGGGAGGAAATTAAATGATGTGTTGTCTGTGTGAGTTTGTTTCTGTTTACCCTCCGTCGTGTGTGTGTGTGTGTGTGTGTGTGTGTGTGTGTGTGTGTGTGCGTGTGCGTGTGCGTGTGTGACGATTGACTCACGCCGTTCTTTCCTTCCTGGCAGCGGCTATGAGACGCTTCCCGGCCCGGCCGACGGCCGGTTCGTGAGCGACGGCGACAACGTCCCTCGCAACAGAGCGTCCAAGAGCATGGACCTGGGTGAGCTGGGGGGGGGTGGAGCTGTGCTACACACACACACACACACACACGCTTCTTATCGGGACGTTTCTCTGTTGTGATATGAAGCCGCCTCCTGTTATCTCGGCCTGACGGGATCTGACCTGCTGAACTCAGAAACCCAGTGTGTGTGTGTGTGTGTGTGTGTGTGTGTGTGTGTGTGTGTGTGTGTGTGTGTGTGTGTGTGTGTGTGTGTGTGTGTGTGTGTGTGTGTGTGTTTTACGTGTGCGAGGCGAGAACCAGAGGACCGATTTCCTGGCATTAACCCGCGCTGACCCGTCTATACCTCCGCTCCCCTCTTCTCTTTCTTCCTTCAATCTTTTCATCTCTTATTTTTTGTTTCTTCCTCCTGGTATTTTCTTTGGGGAGTCGTTTGTATTTGTTTTTGTTCTGCGCTCCCTTCATCTTCTCTTATCTCTTTGTTTCTCACCTGAAAGCCGAGGAGTTGGTGGCGCCCGCCCTCCTCCTCCCTCCATCTCTCTCTCTCTCTCTCTTTCTTCTCTCTGATTTCCAATCCCGGTTCATTAGGTTGGAGGATTGGCTTTCTTCCCTCGGCACACGTCTCTGCCACCCAAGCTGATTGGCTTTCATTATGGACCGGACACACACTCACACACACACACACATTGAAAAGCCTCTCCAATACCGAGCGCTATCAGTCTCCCCTCTCCGGCTTCTCTCGTCCTCCATTTCAATCTCTTTTTTTTTTCCTCTTTCTTCATGTTATCTCTGCTTCTATTCATCTCTTCCCTCTCCAAAGTGAAACAAGGTAGTTAGAAGTGTGTGTGTGTGTGTGTGACAGAGATTGTAGCTGTGAACACATAAAGCTCACACACACACACACACACACACACACACACACACACACACACACACACACACACACACACACACACACACACAGCTCCTATTAAACACCACTTGACAGGAGGAGGTGAGACGCCGGCGTCGACCCCGAGCTTCACTCTGTGTCCAGACACGTGTCCAGGTGTCGTCCGTCCCGGGAATACCCGGAAGCAGCAGAACGGAGCGTGAAAACACAAAGCGTAACTCCTAGATTATCTAATCTGGCGGCGGGCGTCCGTGAAACATCCGTGAACTTCTCCGTGCCGGGATTTTGTGTGACGGGACGAGGCTCCGGACGAGATGATCTGGTAACGCTGCTGGAGAAGCGGCCCGTTGACGAGGTCCGATTAAAGCAAATCTCACGAGGCGCGTGAACCGCCGACTCAGCGTCGTGTCTGCCTGCTGCCGCGTCACGAGTCTGAACTGCGTTGAAACATTACGTCTGGACGATGAGACGCCATTAAGACTTTTAAAGAACATTAAAAGAGCTTTAAGCTTGTTTGGTTGGATGTGATGCGACGCAGTGGGACAGATGCAGCAGCAGCGGTCCGTCTTTGCGGCCGCCGTCGTGTCGTCACGCCGGTTCCACGGCGGGAAGCTTGAACATGTAGAACTTTAAAGACTTCCTGTTCTCCGGGGCCGCCGGCCAGTCACACTTTTATCTCCCCGCCACAGAGAAAAGGGACTTTTCATTGTCTGCCAGGGTCATGTGGCCACTTTTCTCTTTGGAAAGATTTAATTTTTATTTTATCTGGCACATGTTCCCCAAAAGGTATTTCTGTGTCTTGGTGCCGCCGCCGCCGCCGCCGCCGCCGCCGCCGCCGCCGCCGCCGCCGCCGCCGGGTTTTTATAAAGAAGAATTTTTTTTTTTTTGATTTCCGCTTCACTTTTATTCGTTGTGGACGATTTTTTATATATTTTTTTTATTCCCGTGTTTCTCTGGCGCTCCGTCGCGCTGCATCGCTCACTTTTCTCCTCTTTTTCTTTGTCCCTCTCTCTCTCTCTCTCTCTGTCTCTCTCTCTCTCTCTCTCTCTCTCTCTCTCTCTCTCTCTCTCTCTCTCTCGCCCTTGACCCCATAATAAAAGAAAAGGATTATTTAAGAGAAATGGCAGCGTAATGAAAACCTGATTGTGTCCCGTGGTGCACTGCCGGCGGTACACAGCCCTACTCAGATGAGGCGGCGGCTGTTTGCAGTTGTTGTTTTATTATTTCTCTCATTGTCTCACTTCTTTCAGTTCTCATTTTCTCTCAGCATCACAATATCTCACTTTGCTCTGCTTGGGTTTCATTTCCTCTCTCATTTTGTTTCTGGCAGCGGGAGGAACCAGAGGACGTTGTGTTTTGATGATTTCCTCTGTGTGTTTCAGTGGCTGATGAGAGCAACGTGGGCTCGCTGATCGGCCCCAGGAAAGGTAAGACCGGCGCTCTGCCACCGACTCCCAGCATCCACCTCACCAAACAAACGTTTAGACAAACAGTGAATAAACAGCCCAATCCTGGAGATCGTGACTCGTCGACTTCGGGGAAAGTATTGAACATGAAGTACTCATGTTGTAATAGTTTGGGAATTTCTTTCTTCTGTCAGTTTGTGGTGATTTTCTCGGCTCTGATCTTTGGAAAGCCATGTGCCGCCTTTAAAAACAAAAAACAACAAATCTTTAACTGGAAACAGCCCAGCGTTTACTGCCATGCCAGTAATTTGACACCTGCCTCGCCTCGTTTCCAGCCCGTGGGATGTGAAGAATGTGAAGATATTAGAGGTTGTGGATTATAAACCTCATGTTGCTCACATCGTCCAGCTGATCTCTGGAATTCTGCACCTCAGAAGGGCTGCAAGAGACACACACACACACACACACACACACACACACACACACACACACACACACACACACACACACACACCTGCAGCAGCCTGTTGCCTGTGGAATACAAACGACCTGCGTACCTCCGCTCGACCTCAAATCCCCCGCACTCAGCATTCCCACAACTGGACCCTCCTTCCTCCTCTTCCTCCCTCCTCTTCCTCCCCCTCCTCCTCCTCCTCCTCTGCTGGCTTGACTTCCTTGGCAGTGCCGGTAGCCCTCACGGTCCCTGATAAATAAAGCGATCCATTTCTTCGCCGCAGCGCTCCTTTCTTCTCGTTTTTTCATCTCCTCTCACAGTTGACGTCTGGGCTAATGCGTATTGACGGAGCTTTTGCGTGTTTCTCATTTTTGCTGATGCGGTGGATTTTCCCCAGCTTCCTGCCCCCGCCCCCCCCCCCCCCCCCACCCCCCCTTTCTAAGTGGCCTCAGTGTTTCTTTATGGGCTTTGACATATTTCATTAGTGGGATGGTCTTAAGAGGCCTTCTTTAATCTGGCTAAAACCTTCTTCTCTCTGGTCGAGGTGCGCTGCACTCCTCCGCCTCACTCTCTCTCTCTCTCTCTCTCTCTCTCTCACTCCTCCTGTCTGCCTCCACTCTCCAGTTTTAAGAGCCCCCATCTTCAATGGAGCTTTGAGTTCTATTTCTTCTCTCCCCGCTTTCATCTCGGCCTGCACTCGTCCTTCCAATCGCCTGTCCCTTGATTATTCTCCGTCTCCTGCTTTTTGTTGCCAGGATCATCCCGTCTTCAGCCGCCGCTCAATCCCAAAACTTCATCCCTCCGTCTCTCTCAACATCCAATTCTCTGCTCATGATCACTCAGTTATTTTCACTCTCTCTCTCTCTCTCAACAGGCTGATCCCCCCTTTTTCTTTTTAGTCTCTCTCCGTCTGTAATCTTCACTTTTCTCTTTCCCGCTCAGCTGCAGCCGCGTCTGTTTCAGCTTTATGTGATTATGGTGAACAAGCTCCAGCCTCCGAGCTTCCTCCACCAGTCACACCCTCCCAGTGTGTGTGTGTGTGTGTGTGTGTGTGTGTGTGTGTGTGTGTGTGTGTGTGTGTGTGTACATGCACCCCGCAGACAGCTTGGAGAGTAATGGACAGTTATCCCTCCGTTCATCCCTCCATTCCTCTCTTTTAGAGTCTTAACATCTCCCCTGGCAGCGAGATACCCTTTCTCTTACAACACACCTGGGAGCCCGTCCAACACACACACACACACACACACACTGCAGTGGAGCCTCCAGCAGGACTGTCGTCGGCCATGTATTCCTCTTGTACCATATTGTGAGTTAACCGCTGAACCACTGGGTGTCAAACGTGACACAAGAGGCTCCGGTCCGGCCAATCACCAAGCAAATGGTAAAAATATCAAAGAAAACTGATGTTTCTTAAAACAAAGTTCTGACACGACACGACCCTGAGACCGGAGCTGAGATAATAAATGACAAGACTTTGTAAAAACACCCAGAATGCAACAGTTTTCTGGTCAGTTCACAGTATTTTTAATCATTTAAATAGACTTTCTGTCACGATTGGAGTCATTTACTGTAATAATTGTTCTAATATCATGTGTACTCTGCCCCACGACACAAGAAAACTTTATGATGGCACTATTTTACCACTCAGGATGAAGTTGTTCTGCATGTGGCCCCTGAGGTGAAGTGTGTTCGACGCTGCTGGACTAAGTGTCTCCAATTTATGTTATGAAGGAGTGATGAGCTGGATGGGAAGCTGAAGTGTTTTCTAGTCGAGGTGTAAAGTAAAGGCGCTTGCTTCACTGCACAGTCACCGGCCTCACATTTATAAATGGCGCCTGCCCCCCCCCCGTGAGCCCCCACCCCCCACGGCCCCCCGCCGCCCTCGCCCGTACGCTACCACCCCCGCGGTAATCCAGCAGAAGGAGGCAGTAATTATGAAATGGCCTTTTAAGTCCCCTCCAGTTATTAAAGCCATTCATCTCGGTGCAGGCCAAACACAAACAGCCCATACGTCCCCTCGCCCTCGTACATCTAAACAGCTAAACACAATTACTGGCCGGGGCGCCGCCTCCGCCCAGCTCCGTCTTCTGCCGCGTGACGGGGGGATTCTTCATGATGGAACGGGCCTTTAATTGAAGTCGAGCTTTGATTGGCCATAACATGGATTGGATTTGCCTTTACTGGCTCTCCAGTAGTTTGGAGTGGTTTGGTTTGAAGGCAGGTCGGTGGGATTATTAGGAAACGATCGCGGCTCTGCGGCGGATAATGACCATCAGCGTTTTCCTTCCAGTCGCCGAATCCAGTGAATAGAGATATTAGGAGGTGCCACTTTTCAGTTCAGAGGTCAGGCCTTGCGTCATGATGCTTCCGTCCTGTTTCCTCCAGTAAAGGTTTTAGGGTGTGGTGGTCGTTCAGTCTGAGATGAAGCGTCGGCTTCATCAGGCCTTTGTGTCCGTTTGTCTGGATTCATAAACATTTGTTGAGATGGAATCATTAAACCCTCTGCAGATCGTTCAGGCACAGAGCGGAGAAACTCCTCCTGCCTGTTTGATGCTTCTGTGGGATTGAATTCTTAAACCTTTATGGCTCCGGGTGACGCAGAGACGACCTGGCTCTTCACTGGTGTGTCTGTTTCTGCAGGTGTATAGCAGAGTGCAGGTCAGGGCCTGGTATACTCAACAGTGTGCGTGCGTGCGTGCGTGCGTGCGTGCGTGCGTGCGTGCGTGCGTGCGTGCGTGCGTGCGTGCGTGCGTGTATCTGGCTCCTGTGTGATTGTGAACCCAATTTAAAGAAGTACGGCCTCGAGCTCTGAGCCGCCGTCACACCAGTGGCTGAAGTGTCTCCTTGACAACAACTCAACGTCACACACACACTTTGCCCCCAGCAGTTTGAATGGGGGCAATGCCTTGTAACCTTGGCAACATATCTGCCAGCCTCCTACGACGCCGCTCGTTGTGCAGCTCACTGTCGTCCGGCTGAAAGGTGAGTGCTCAGATCCTGCTGAGTGTGTGTGCAGTGTGTGTGTCGTGTGTGTTTGCAAACACTCAAAAAGTCTGGAAATTAAAATAATTATTGGGGATTGAAAGTGAAAAATGCCATGAAGCTGTCGAGGTTTAACCCTTCGATTGGACGATGACCAAAGTTCATCACAATGAGGCAGAAAAATAAACAATCTGGTCTCGAAGATACTGAGGTCATTTATCATTGATGGTTGCAAAAGTTCTTCCAACTTTAAGGTTGAGAACAAGTTCTTTTATTGTGAAATAGCCGACTGTTCTTGAGTTCCAGCTACATGTGTCCAGATGTTTTCGGTCTTTGAAGATAGTTTGATAAAGATCCACTAAAAGTAGGGAAAGGATATTTCATTAAATGTGAACTTCTTTATAATATATTAATACTTTAGCAGATTTAGATTTTAGTTCCTTTATATATTATAAATCTATTACTTTACCTCCAGTTGAGATCATACTTTGCTCTCTGTAAGTGAAAAGAGTCTGACGCTGCTGATTTGAAGCCAATAATGTTAAAACTCTTCTCCAATGATTACAAACCTTTTTTCAGTTATTGACAGAAACCTGGGGAAACGGTCAGTCCTGACCGTGAGCATGAGGTTTAGTTCAGTGTGTGGTGGATCTAGAAAGTTCCAGTGTGTGTGTGCGGGGTGGATGTGCACACAGGCGTGGCCTCTGCAGTGGAAGTTGATGTGTATGTATTTAGCGAGGAATCCAGGCTTTTCACTGGTAATTGGCACGTTCTGCGTTTCTCTCCATAAAAGAAATTCACACGTTGTTTCGTAACAAACAAGTTGCTGCTGGAAATGACTGTTTTCTTCTGATCCCCGCCTGTTTTTGTCATTTCCAGCCCTCTTATTGGCGTGTCGAGTCATATTGTTCAAGGCAGAAGTGGATGTAGAGATCAGGAGAGTTCAGCGTGATTACATGCTGATTTTATTTAGTGGATTAAGAAGAACCTTCAGCAGGTGGAGGAGTTTAAGTGTCTTTGGGTCGTCAGGCGTCTGTGAAGGCTGAGAGCGGCTCGGCCCGGCCCGGCCCGGCCCGGCCCGCTGCAGCGGCGGCGAAATGGAAGCGCACCATTGTTTCTCGGCTGCAGTCAATTATGTAAAGAGGACAAAGTGAAATAAGATAAAATGGATTGTTCTGGCTGATAATGCTGAACGGAGCTCCCGGTTCTGGAATGAGAAAAACAAACACAGACACATTTTTGTGTTCGGGCACAGCGGGACAGGAAGAGGGAATAAAAACTACCAGCTGCTGATCAGATATGCTGGACAGAGCTGCAGGGAGTGTTGTTTTGGTATAAAAGAGGACGTTTTTTAACATCAAACTGCTTCGAGATTCTTCGCATGTCTTCAGCTTCGACCACAGACTTTTAAGTTTGCGGCTGTTTTTAGATGCGCCTTGTTTTTTTTTGTTGTTTTTTAAACCTGGCTGCTTCCAAATGTCAATTAAGGAAAGAAAAGTCTCTTAAGTTTGAGTGAAACATTAATAAATGTGTAAAGATGTTCATGTGATTAAACAACTTTAATGCACAAGAAGCAATGCAGGGAGTTTGAAGGTCTGGACTAGAAAAAGCAGGTTGAATGAGTCACATGTATAAATGATGATGTCATCAGCATATAGAGTCGCCTGCATCCCATCCTGCATACACACCTCGACTGTGTTGCTCTAAATTCAAACGTTTGAAGTTAAATAGCTGCTCTTTCTTCTCCTTACATTGTCGAAAATCGTCTCGTTACTTGTTACGACTGAGTGGAAAATAAACCCTGTAGAGAAAATGAGTTTAGTGAGAGCAAAGTAAAAGAAAACAGCATGTTTTTACTGAAATCATTGCGTTTTTTATCTTCTAATGCTCTTACCTGCTCTTATATTTCTCCTAGTCAGCTGCTGTAAAATCATTGTCCTGCATTATGTTTTCTTTCTCTATTGGCCCAACACTTCATTATGAAATATAATAGATTTTACCCTTTTATTTAACTGTGCTATTGTACTTCTACTTAAGAAGTAAAGTCCTTTGTTTATCACACAACAATTATACGTAGAATAATGTGCAGTGAACTGCTCTGAGTACATGTTCTGTACCGAAACAACAGTTTTTATCTGATAGAAGAATAAAAGAATAAAAAAAAACTGTAAATTTATAACACAAATAAATTTGCACACTGTATTACAATATTTAGAATAACAAAGGAGATAAAGGTACACAAAAGATAAATAGATAAATATCGGTAGTCCAGTGTCAACAGTACAAATACACAGTATATACAAGGAGAAAGGAGAATATATGTACGTAAACTTGTTCTGTTTTCTTAAACGGACTAATTGAAGTGTTGAAGTGTTTTTCTGAGCTCAGTGAAGGAGGATGAGGTGAAGTGGTCCTTCTGTCCTCTGAACCCGACATTATTGTTTGATGTGGGATGTGATACAGCTGTGAAGGGCATCGCCCGTCGTCCCGCCACTTTTCTTGGCTGTTAGGCTGTTTGTCAAATCTGTGCAGCAGCTTGAATCAGTGGCAATCAGGCGGCGGCGCGGCGAGCGGGTCGGCGAGAGCATCTGCTGGCACGGCGGGCAGCGGTATGTGATAAACGCTGATTTCACCCTCCATTGGATCGAGCTGGCGATGATAGCCACCTCTCCCCCGCTCATCCATCCTATTAAACCCTCATTATTCATTTACCTCCGCCGCCGGACGTGCTCGGGATGAGCGGCGCTCGCCGGCCCGCACGCAAACACACTTCCTGTGAAAACGGTGGCTCGTGTTGCCTCTGCCGTTTCATCCCGGGCGGTCAAGGACGCACGCCGTTATCTCAGACCGGCAGTATCGTGACTTTTATTTCTTAACTTGGAACAGAATTCTCACATTTTGCCTTAAACACACACACACACACACACACACACACACACACACACACACACACACACACACACACACACACACACTCTCTCTCTCTCTCTGCACTGGCAGGGAGCTTAATTCTATCAGGCTTGGAGCCGGACAGCCGTAATTACATTTGTGACACAAATCCTGCCTCTCAAATTGAGCGTTTTATTCCTGAGCGCCCCCCCAACTCTCTATTTATAACCCCTTATTCCCCATAAATCCCACTTCCTCTCAGAAAGTCAATTTGGGACTTAAAAGGCAGCGACGCTCTGCTTACTTCTTCCCTCCTCCTTTGACTCGCTGCTTCAGTTTCACTTTCCCCTCTTTTATTCCCTCGCTCCTTCCGAGCTTTGAACCATCTTGAAGAAGTCTGAAGCATCGAGAGTTTGAGGAGGAAAACCGCCCGGGTCCACCAGCTGACCCGTTTGTCTTCGGGGTGTTTATCAGGTCGCACTGTCAGAAAACAACCGTCGCCATAGCAACAGGTTGATTGTGTTCCCCTCCTTTTCCCCTCCTGTCTTCTCCTCTTTTCCTGCAGTTGTCTTTCCTTCCTTCCTTCCTGCTGACTCAGCTTTGGCCTTCGCTCCCCCGTCTGCGGCCTTACCAGAGCTACAGTACGATGGCAGTTCATTTACCCTCCTCATCCTCCTCCTCCTCCTCCTCCTCCTCCTCCTCCTCCCTCAGTCCTCACCTGTCCATGTTTCTCTCTCTCCACCACCAGCGCCGGCAGCCGGAGGCGCTCTGGGTCCGACCCTGGGCCTGTGGAAGTCCAG
This sequence comes from Lipophrys pholis, assembly GCF_963383615.2. NCBI lineage: Eukaryota > Metazoa > Chordata > Actinopteri > Blenniiformes > Blenniidae > Lipophrys > Lipophrys pholis. The sequence continues at coordinate 1,003,939 of NC_137645.1, read as the reverse complement.
CTCCCTGGAGAGCCTCCAGTCGGCCATGTCGGAGGCCCAGCAGAGCCACGCCCAGGCCCGGGTGCCGTTCCACCGGCCGAAGCCGCACATGGTGCGCGGGCGCGGCTGCAACCAGAGCTTCCGCATCGCCATCGACAAGTCGTACGACGGGCCCTCGGAGGACGGTGAGGACACGCCTGCTAATGCACAACTGTTGCCGTCGGTCCAGATTGAGGCTCTTTCCTTCACACTGCATCCATTTAGAGCGAGCGCTCGCTGCCAAGGCACATCCTTCAGGTTTATAAGGCGCTGGCACTCAGGAGGAGCCCCGGCCTGCCAAGGGACAGTGCTTAGCCTGAGTACCTTAATGAAATGCCGCGCCGTTTCACCCACTCAGCAACTTACCACAACAACTTTATTCCTTGCAGCAGCATTTTTTTGTTTCTATGGTCGAACTCGTAGTCGTACAGATGTGAGACTAAAACCTGCAGATTGTGGTTTTTATTGTTTCATGCATGCGGCTGCACTAATCGTCGTTCCTCCGTTTCCTCTCGTCAGACGACGACCTGTCGGAGCAGAGCTCCGGCCGCGACACGCCGGCCAGCAGCTCCTCGCGCCAGGACCTGGACGGCGAGGACGACAAGAAGAAACCCAAAGAGAAGAAGACCGGCAAGAAGGGCAAAGGGAAGAAGAAGGGGGATTCTGCTGAGGACCGCGAGAAGAAGAGCAAAAAGAAAGGATTTGGCCTCCTACGGTAGGACTTGGTCTAAACTTTGGTTTTCTGGGGAAACTGAACAAAGTCTTCTGCAGCTGTGCAGTATTGGACGTAAACCGTAGAGACGAGGCGGCACCCGGCCCTACTTTCTGACTTAGGTGCACAGATGACCCCACTAAGCACTGCAGGATTATGGGAGATATGGGATTATTGGGTACGAACCCCACCTTCCCAGTAATGGAGGGCATCCATTACTCCTCAATCGAAGCAGAGTCCCCCGGACTGGGTACCGGCCCAAACCGCTTGTCAGCCCTTTATCACCGTGTCCCCATCATGATTGGTGGTGGTCTCCATCCCCCAGCAGCCGCCCTTATCTGTTGGCAGTGACACGGTGTGGTCAGTGTATCACCACACTCCCAACACTTGAGATTCAATTAGGCTGTGACGAGAGATAGCGCGGGCCGAGCGCCGGCCCACAGATGGCAGATAAGAATCCAATCGGCCGCAGTGTCAGGGGCAGTAATGGAAGAGATGTTCACACGGCGGAGAGGAGGGCGGCGACAGGAAGGGCGAGATGAAGGACACGCTCGGAGGAGAGCGTGTCGGCGGGCCGGCAGCTTAAATTCAGTCGCCCCGCCAACGTTGCTGCCGTTTGTCTTGCAGCATCTTAAGTAGTAGAATTCCTTCCACAGGAGACGCTGACTCGGCTCGCTGTGTGACAGATTGGGTCTGTATCTGCACCGCACCGCCGCCACTTCTCCTCTCTCGGCTTATATCCTGCCTTTTCTCACCCTCCAACCACAACATCCATGAAGTAGTGGTACTGGACTTCAGGCCAAACAGCTGACGTCGCGTTCACTTCGTCCCATTCAGTAAAATAACCTCGATGTTTGTGACGTTACTGACATAAGATATTATACGAGTCGAAAATATAAAGGAAATGCACTTTATCGACTCTGTGAGGTTAAACGATGAGGTGGTTCAGCAGCATGAGGATGTAGAAACACAACAACAAGCAAGAGCACAAATCTTACTTCTTGATGTGTTTCCACAGTCTGCAGCCTTTCTGAAGCAAAAATAGAATCAGTTTGTAAAATCAGCCTGTTGAGAAATGATTGAGACCCTGAAACCTTCCTATCCTTCTCTCTCTCCCTCTCTCCCTCTCCCTCTCCCTCCCTCTCTCCCTCTCTCTATCTCTCCCTCTCTCTCTCTGGCCTTTATCTGGCCAATGTGATTGTTATTGAACTTGAAATATGACTTAATTATCTGGAGTATTGCTCTGTTCAATCTGATTGTAGCCCTCAAATGTTATTTTACTCCGACGGCAGCATTAGGAAAAGGGCAAATCATAAACATATGACCTCAATTTGGCTGTGCAGAGAACGTGTGCACAACAACAGCTCGCACAACAAATGTTGGAAGTGGGCCTCGTCCTCTCAGTGGCCGTAAATATTTGGTTTCCCCGCGCCAGTATTTGAGGAACAAGTTGTTTTTGGCGGCCGCACGCCGACACCAGCTGGGTCTAAGGTGACCTGCAAACCCAATATTTGTTGTGGGAACATTTGTTTTGGGTTTTTATTTTTTTGTACTGAATCCATATGTGATCCTTTTTATATGCGGAGGAACGTTTCCTCAGAATACAGGTCTGGATCCTCTGCTCTGAGAGAGTCGTTGTTTTATATTGTTTTTATGGGAAAGAAGAATCTGGAAGAAACAAACGTTATATTGATCTTGGGCCTCAGCTCCCCGGCCGCCTCCTTAGATCATCTACAAGGTCAACTGACCACATGTGAACCGAGTCCTATTTGAAATTATTGCTAAATATTAAGAAGGACGATATATTTTCCTGACAATATATGCAGCGTTTAAGTTCTCTGCCTCGAACCGCCCTCCAGCTAAAACAAGCTTTTATTCTGCTGCTTCCCTCTGATCGCTCACTGAATGTGTAGTTTGACACCAGCATCGAGCCTTCTTCAGCTTCATTTATCTGATCGAAGACTCGTGAATCGTCCCGGTGTGATGTGAACGTGCTCCGCTGTCCATGTGATCATAACTCGTTTCTCTGGTTTGGCGTTACTGTCGCAGCGTCCGTCTCTTTATTGGAGCGCCGCCAGTTTTCGGCTGAATTGTGTAAAAATACGACTCCAATGAGATTACCCATGATGTCAGGTAACGGCCCAGAAGGTGCAGAATGTTGTGTCTGTGCAGCGACTGGCCTGGTTCCCATCAGCAGCCTCTCCAAGCCCCGCTCGCCGCTCACCGCCCTCGCTGCTAAACAAGCCAAGATAAGTGGCAGCGGCCTGCAGACCTTCCTCGCCGGCGCTCGGCAGCTCGCCTCGTCTGTATGCAGCAGGCGGCGGCGAGGACTCGGCCTGGAACGTCGCCTCGGGGGCCTCGCCACTGACACACCGCAGAGCGAGCGGCGCTGCCGCTCTGTTCCCCCTCAACATCGCCGCCACTCCCTCGTCTGCGGCGTCTGACCTGCTCAGCGTCGCAGATCAAACCTCTTCACTCCTCGGTTCAACTGGAGACGTTTTGCTTCTCGTAAAACTAAATTCTTCTTTCCCTTTTGGCCCCAAAATGCTGTTTTTACAAGTTTTCTCCTCCCTGCAGCTCACACTGCGGATTAGATGTCATGGTTTTATCCAACTTGACTTAATCGTGAGGTCGGGGGTTTGACGGATATAGCTTGTGACTAACATCCTCTGATTGTGTCATCAAGCCAGCGTCTCTCCGGAGCGACAGCCGCCGTGCGGCGAATGGTGATCTGCTGGCGTTTTTACACGCTTTCTCCTGGCGTGTCGTCGCCCAGCTGCCCCTGCCGGGCAGCAACGCACCCCTTCTGCCCCGCGTCCCGTCACTCACTCACCGGAGAGCAACGCCGTCGGCACGCCGCCGCCCCTCGGCCCTTCTGAGGAAACATTGACGCCGGCGTTTTGCTGTTTACAAACCCGCGTACATCCGACACCCCCACGACTCCCAGAAATCCGACAGGGAAGCAAGCCAATTAGCGCTATCCGTTCCGCCGCGCGGTATCGCACCGCAGCAGCTGAAAGGTGGCGGTGGCGGCGGACTGGAGGAGCGGCGCCGCTGCCTGATGGCTGATGGATCACTGCAGCCATTGTGCTCACCGTCTCCTGCTTCACTTCGTCCTCGTGTCTCCAGTTCCTCTGTGGGACAACGGCTGTGCCCTTGTCTCTTCTTCCTCCGTCTCTCCACTCAGTCTCACACACTCCAGGCTTTCTCTGCCACCTCCTTGCTCTCTGTCCTTGAGTGAACTATTGATTTAGCTCGGCGACATTCGACAAAATGAGCTGTCAAGTCCTGCATGAATTCACACAAGTTCGCGATTTTCTGCAATTAAGTGTGCTAATGTGTGCAGCGCGAGGTCGCCGAGACCTCCTGCCACTTAGAGCGGAGACGGGGCGACTTAATCCTCCTTTCTTTTGGAATCCAACTGTCTCGGATACAGTAATTACTCCGTTTACGTTGCGTCGTCTCAAACTCATCAACTTCTCAGTGACTTCAAACGCCTGAGACCGGGGGAGCGAGGATGCAGCGCGAGCAGACCTCTGCTTGTCACCGCAGCCAAATCCCCTGACATGTTTGTGTGGGTGCCTCAGCAGTGAGTCTTAAGCTGCGACGGGGGTAAACTGGAGGTGCGCTACCTAATCCCACCATTGGTTAATGCACCGCAGGTGGATTGCTTTGATCCAACATCTCGTCTGGCATTTAAGGGCCGTTAGGAGTCTTCAGCAGAGCGGTTATTAATATTCGCCTATGTAAAATATGCATTAGGCCATACATTTAGCTCACTGGATTGGCCCTGCTCTCGTGGATAAGCATTATCTCTCTTAATTCATCTCTTTATCGCCCCTTAAATAATATATGCGAAACCACAAATCACTGTCTTTGCAACACATGACATGTCGGGAGCCGGCGGCCGCGGCTTCCTAATCACTTGTGCATTAAACACAAGCTCACAGGGAAGGTGCAGGATGTCCTCCTCCCATCAGGTCGAGGTTAGAACACCTGGAATGGACATGGAGTCTTAATATCTGCAATTACAGCAGCTACAGATTCACTCTTTGTGCAAAGATATTCATGAGAGGAGTGTTTGGTTTGCCTTTGCTGGCACTTGAATGAAGTCAGTGGTTGTTATTCGGAGCTGTTATGTTGGAGAACATCACAGTACAGCAGACTCTTTCTCTCAGACCCTGAAAACGTCCCGTATCACCGAGATGCTTCGAGCAGCAGGCGGTGAGTCGACATTTATGGGGGAAAAAGCAGCCTGGAAATGACAGCCATTTCCTTTTTCTTTTCATAATTCAGATTTGTGTGCAATTTGCTCCCTGCAAGACTCCTGACACCCTAAATAGAAAAAGCTGCCAAGTATTTTCATCGCCGCTGAAAATGAGCTCCTGCGTTTGCAGCGGCGGCTTCCTGTACTCGCCATTGAGGCACAATTCTAATTTACAACTTTGCAATGGAGGCAAACAGACGCTGTCGCTATCAGCGTCGGCAGCCGCCGGAAAAACAAATTAAGTTTTTTCCCTCCGTTTCTCCTCCTCCGTTCAGCGCGATGGGCAGCTTCCCCCGAAATGATGTGCAGGTTTATTGGTGTTGATGTGAGCTGTCAGTCAAATATCAGAGGGACGGGGAATTGACGGCGGAGATGATGAGGAAATCCTCATGCATATATATCAGCTGATAAAGGGCCGGCCGGCCGCCATCGCTTCCCCGCCCCTCCCTCGGTCGTTCTCGCTCTCCCCCTTGAAATCCCTCCCTCTCTTCTCACGCCGAAGCCTTTTATGTCGCTCGCCCTTCATACAGCGGCTCTGAGCCGCTCTCTCTCTTAGTGACGGCGAGCTGCAGCCTGAAACTCTGGAACTTCACTTAATTTACTTGAATTGTGATTCAGCGTCCTGGTTGATCTCAAACAGCCTCAGCGAAGTGGAAAGCAGCAGGATGAAACAGTTTCTCTAAAGTTAACGTGGAAACCTCAGCAGCTGCGTTCACTTCTCTGCTGCTCTGCTCTACAGGGAGAACAACAGTCACTGAACTCCAACCAGCTTTTCTTATGCAGATGACACACACACACTCAAAACACACTCAAAACACACTCAACACACACAAAAACAAGAAAGTCGCCTCTTGAGAAGCCGCCTGGTTTTTGTTCTCGTGCACCGATACGCTGAAGATGAGCTGCATGACGAGGCAAAGGGAACTTTACTTTATTACCGTCTAAAACTATGAAGGCTTTTATTATGGTGAGCTTAAGTGTCATTTTATTTAAGTGGTCACGTTCAGCCAGTTTCTCCTCCAGAGGGTCGGCCTTATAGAGCAACAATAACCTTTAAATATGAACTTTTCTTTGTTGTGGCGCAGATTCTACATCATCTTCCTCCTCCTTGTTTTCTGAAAACAGTTTAAATCGAATTACTTTGAAACGTGAGTCATGTAAGAAACTTGAAAAGAGAAAAATAGTTTTTGAACGAGCGTAGATGTGATTAGGAATCCGTTCGTTCATTCTTCTTATCGTCTGTGGAGAAACACGATACCCTCATTTGGACAGTGAATCATCCTCCGCACTGTAATTATCAAACGAGACAGGCTGCGACTTCCATTTGTGTCCATCGGTTTCCCCATCGATCGGTCGGTGAAGACGTTTGGATTGACCCCGAGAGACGGGAGCGTTTGAGGCGCAGACACGTTGGACGTCTCGGCCGCCGTCCGGCCATCAGTCACCGGCCAATTAAAGCTTATCAAGGAAACGGTCACGACGATTATCATGTGATGTCACCTGTCGGCGGACGCTCGGGGCGCCAGGAAGCCATTACACCTCCGCTGGCCGCTCGGTCCCGTCCAGTCGTCTTCACGTCCGGCGTGATGGACGAGCTTCCTCTGTGGTTTAACCACACTTGACCTCTGCGTTCCGCCGGGTCAAATGTCTGTTGTCTGAGGTTGTGCGCCGGGCCGGAGGAGACGCCACTCCAACCTTTCCCAGCACGCCGACGGCTCCCGTCTGGAGACGAGACGCCGGCTGGAGGACGACTTGAGACGCAGCGTCGCAGAGTTCACACTCAGCTTCATCATGAAGCATCAAACACGCTTTGAAAAACACATTTAGTGGTTCATTTCTCAACTTTACCTGGAATTAACAGGCTTGTGTCTTAGAAGATCCATTTTACATTTTAAATGGATGAAAACGTTTCTGGTTTAGTGGGACACGTAAATAGACTTTGTGGAGGACATGTCCCCTTTATGCTTCTAATCCAACATCTACCTTCAGTTCAGAGGCGATGCAACACCGACGAATGGAAATCAAACATTTTGAATTAAAAATATAAAGCCATGCAGATAAAACAATGAGGTTTGAGGCTTAAATGAACTGACTGACAAGAACAGAGGACCTGAAGGCTTCATGAATGTGGAGTGGCGAGGTCTTTGAAGGAGCTGTGATGGAGTGTTCAGAGGTCAGAGGTCAGCCTCCGCTGGAGTATTTACTGTCTAGAGAGAGCGAGAGAGAGAGAGAGAGAGAGAGAGAGGGAGGACGAGTCTGTAGCCCGCCGCTCTCCTTAAATATTAATGTCTTTCCTGACAGTAGTGGGGGGGGCGGGGCTAAAGACAAGACAAATGGCTGCAGGCGACGGGATTTTATGTGGAATCACTAAAGTGTGCCACAAATCAGAATGCAAACAATTAAAGAGACGCTGCGCTCGTCTCCCCCCGCTTCTTCCTCCTTCCCAGAAATCACTTCCTTCCTTTTCTCCTCGCTTTTTATTCCCTTTCTTTGCATCTTTAATGTCCCTTCTGAACATGTGGAGAATAGGAAGGTGAGATTTTTGCAGCTCAGAATATTGTGAATGTGAAGAGAAGAAACACCGTTACTTTGAAGTAACTCGTGTAAGAAATTACTCCAAACCTACTTAAAGTTTGAAGTACTTTTTAATTTACAAATGAATCCCATTTCAGACGGTGAAAGATATACAAGTAGAAAACACACAAATCCTCAACATGAAAATCCTCTGCAGACATTTGGACTTAAATTGAAGTTGTGAAGGTACTCGACAGTTACTTCTGATTTAAAAGTAGATTACAGATTGTATTTACATATGAGTAACGACGACACTGCGTCTGAACAAAGCATACGAGACGTCGTTCTTTGTTTTCATCTGGATTCTCCTCGTTACTTCCTCCCTTCCTCACATTGTCCTCTCTCTCTTCCTCCTCGCTCCTCTTCATCACGCCGTCTCGTCTGACAGCAGTATCGTTACTCCAGGGACCGGCGGCCGCTGATTAAGACGAGCTTTCCATGAATCCTCTGTTCTCCTGGGAGAACAACCTGCTGTGTGTTTATACCTCTTCATCTCTCTCTTTCTCATACCTGTCTCTCTCTCTCTTTCTCATACCTGTCTCTCTCTCTCTCTCTCTCTCTCTCTCTCTCTCTCTCTCTCTCTCTCTCTCTCTCTCTCTCCACTAGCTGCTAAATTACACTCATTTAAAGAGGAAAGTAAAGCAATTCCCCCTCTCTATTTTGTTTTTTCTTCCTATTATCTGTCTGAGCGTTCGGCTGCTCCGCTGCTTCTTTAGGAAGATGAATTTGCTAAAAAAAATCACTTTGGATTTATTGTAGAACTGCCGGTCGTGACACTTCCTTAAAACCAGAGTGAGTGGATTCATCCTCCTCCTCTGGCATCTTCCTCCCTGCATTATTAATACGCCCTAAGTGAAGCTGTTTTAACCACCATCAGCATCATGGCGCGGCAGTTTTACCCCTCACCTTCTTCTTTTTGCATCGTTTCTCCTGTTAATGGACGCTGATTTGGAGCAAATGGAATGAATATGGAGGGAGAAGCAGGATGAATAGATCCAATCAGACCCGGTGGGGAGACCTGTGTTCACGCTGGGTGTTACAATAAAAGAAGAGGCTGTTATTGGCTGGCCGGGGTGTCGGTGGGTAGCGGGCGGCGGCGGCGGCGGCCTGGCGTGACCCCGCCGCCGCCGCCACCTCCGGGCGACCATCCACTTGTAGCCCGATCCGCACTTCCCCGAGGAAACCTCCCCGCTCTGGAAGAGCGCCCGTCCTCTATTTTCTGCCCGACTGTTCCTCCGTCTATTTGCAGCCTGGAATAGTTTCCGAGCGCCGAGCCCCGTGACGTCACACTCCTCCGTAGTGTTAATCTCTCACTCCTTTCTTTTCTTCGCTGCAGAACTCCAGTGCGATGCGAGCGCTCGTCTCCAAATACATACAGAGCAATCTAATTACTGCGATAACAGTTCTGCTGGGCTGATTAACGCTTCTCTCTGAACGCAGCGCCGCTCCTGCTCCACGCTTCCTAAGCTGCTTTCTCCTCCCCGGCCGAGCTCCGGCGCTCCTCTTCTTCTTTCTTCCTCCTCTTCTCCTGTTCCTCCTTCGTCCTCCGAGGCTGATCGGCCTTTTTAACCAGCTCTGCCTCATTTAATTCTTCCTTTCTTTTCTTCTTCAACATTTCCTGTCTTCCGTCTCGAGGCGTTCGGGGCAGTTTTTCTTCTTGTTCCTTCAAACTCTTCTTCTTGTTGCTGGTTTCCATCCTGAGCTTCACCTGGAGGCTCGTCCAATCAGCTTTCAGCACCACTGGATTATTTAAAAGACGCCATTCCGGTTCTGAAGACTCTTTTTGTCAAACATGCAAACAATCAGTCGTTAAAAACTGGGCTGGACGAGGTGTTGGTGTATTTCCTGTTTGTGTACATGAGGTTTGTGTACATGAGGTTTGTGTACATGTTGATAAGCAGCTGTTATTGTTTACGTGCTCGTCAATATGTACCTGAGCGTTTGAGGGCTTTTCCTTTTCCAGTAGCGTAAGAACTTAAAAAGTGAGAGGACGTTCAGATCCACTGGATCCTCGACCGTCAGGAGCAGCTTTGGGTTCCATGTCTTTCTTTCCCAGGATGATGGGAGGTGGATGTTTGTCAAACTTTCCCCCCCGAAGGGAAACGAGCCGCAGCCTCCCACCACCTGGACAGATTAGCAAACAGCTTCTTCTCCTCTTCACGTTGAAATGTTGGCAAAACGAACGTGAGTGATGCAACGTCTCGCCAACGTTACACATGATTTAGCATTAATGTCTGAACACTCTGCTGCGCGGCTTCAGCGCCGATTTAAATGCTCGTGCAGTTTTACTCGCTCAAGTCCACCTTTTGGTATTTTAATGTGAAATCCTTGCCGCAGTAAGAAGAGATAGAAACCAGTGGAAGCAGCAAACATAAGCTCACTGCGTCTTTATCAGAAAACATCACTGACGTAGTAGATGGTTCATGTTCAGAGGAACTATTTACTACGGCGGCGGTGCACATGTGCAGTAGCAGCATCGTTGTGTAAACAGACACAAACAGTTTTGTGTTTTTACTTGAAAACGGGGACATAATCCCACATCAGAGACTCTGGATTTTAACCCTTACTGGTCATTTTGAATATGAGATTTCTGTAGCGTCAGGTCCTCAGCTCAATGTCATATCGTGGAGCCTCGTAGCGGCGACCTCGGGGGATCAGGTTTCACCTGCTCCATCACATCAGGAGTCAGAGTCAGTCCAGAGCAGCTCGTCTTACTTCCTCTTCTGATTTCATTCTGACCACAACGCTTTCTAATATTGTTTCTTCATCCCTGTAGATGACGAGATCCTATAGTGTGTGTGTGTGTGTGTGTGTGAGTGTGTGTGTGTGTGTGTGTGTGTCACCTCACGCAGCGTATGGCGAGGTGTTCACGAGTGTCACCAAGTGTGTGAGCTCACACAAGTAATGTACACACACAGGTCAATTATATCCTTGTCCTCCAAGCAAAAACAAGACAACACACACACACACACACACACACACACACACACACACACACACACACACACACACACACACACACACACACACACACACACACACACACACACGATGCTGGTTCTGTCTGGCGATAACCGTACCGAGGCTGTGAAAAGGAACACAGTGTAAGAGTGTGTCTGCTACATCCACCTCCTGTCGGGCTAATTGCCCCGGTCAGGTCTGTGACATCACCACCAGGCCGGCTCTGATCTCACTGGTACATATAGAGCCTCATTAGAGAACCCCCCCCCCCCCCCCCCCCCCCACCCCCCCCACTATAAAGACAATGACAGCAGCAGCAGTAATTACACTCAGTCCCACTTTCTTTCCTGCTGCAGCAGATTCCTGCTGCGTTTTGTCCCGCTGCCGTTTGTGATTTTGATGAAGTGACTCGTCGTCGTTGATCAAGGAGATTTGGGCCAATAGAAGGAGACGAAGAGGAGCAGAGGAAGACTAGCAGAGGAAGAGGAGCAGAGGAAACGGGCCTCTGACAGTAAAATAGCTCCTGACCTTTTTAACCCTGGAAAAATAGTTTTCTTCCTTTTTTTTTATTTCTTTGGGTCAAAAGACCATTAAATTGCTTTTCAAAATGACAATTTAAAAACATATTATCTCGGGACATTTTTCAGTAAATGGCTCAATCAGATGAGTGAAGTTCCACAAGGTACGAAATGTGGTTCCAACAAAAAACAACCTTCATATACTTTCCCGATCTCCTCGTTTCCATCCAAACATCTTAATCTAACACCAGACGAAACAACCCGGCAGGTGTGACTGAGTCCGTGTGAAACCCGTAAGGTGTGTGATGTTATTGTGTGACTGTCGGAGCCATTGCTGATGTTCAGTCGTGACGTATTTGCAGTGTGTCTCCACACCGGGCCAATAAAAACCCCACATCTTCGCTATACGTTACATAAAATGACACGTCGGCTGCTGGAGGCTCCCGGGCCCGACGGGGTGACGGCAGGGCGACGGCAGGCTAATGATGACAACGCCACGGTAATAATGGTTCCCAGTAGCTCACATGACAGTGGGGAGTGTATTAAGTGGGGCACCAAAGCAGCCGGAGTCACCCGGACCCCCGACTTCCCCTAATGAGAGTTTGATGGAGTGGCTGTGGAGGTAGATAATGCTGAGGTAATGAGATGTCCTCCTGCAGGAGACTGTTTGCAGCTCCCCACAGACTTCCTGTGTGTGTGTTTCCTGTCTTGATGTATATTGCTGTCTCTTCAGTGTGTGTGTGTGTGTGTGTGTAGCCTGTATTTGTGACGATCCTGTTTCTTCCTGGATTTCTGTGAATGTGATGCGTTTCTATCCAGCTGCAGAAGAAGAAACTCGACAGGAAATTAACTGTCAGATTCCTGAAAGAAAGAGGAAAAAAAAAAAAAAGTGTCCTGAGAAGAGACGGAGTTAATAAACAGAATAATAAAAATGAAAAAGAAAAGGTACGCAATGCGACATCTTTAACAAACATGTGGCTCCCAGTGGTGTTATGGTGAAGAAGAAGGTGGGGGGGGGGGGGGGGGGGGGGGTAACCGGCGCTCTCATGGCAGGTACACGTCTCTAATTGGGAGTCCCATCTTCTCTCCTCCTCCTCCCCCTCCTCCCTTTCTTCATCTCTCCTCAAGACAATGCAGCGAGAACCAGAGGCTTTCCTAATTAATGCAGATATAATGATCGGTCCAACCGAGGACCTCTGCCCCCTCAGAATGTTGATGAAGGGTGTGTGTGTGTGTGTGTGTGTGTGTGTGTGTGTGTGTGTGGACTCGGGCTAATCTATTTACCATAATCATCCACGTGGAGCTGCAGAGACGATGTTTCTCCTGCAGATCCTTCAGATTTCTTGGTGGTCGCCACCGAGCTAATTGCTGCTCTGCTGTCATGTGGGGAGTGTTTAGAAAATCCAAACAGATCCAGGAGGGTAGAAAAAGGCGATGCCGCGGCGGCGGCGCTCCCACACTGGTTCTGTGGCTGAAGGATCTGGAGGTCGTGAGGTGGAGAAACATTACAGCAGCTCAGGAAATGAAACGGCGACAGATTTAAACTAAAACCGGCGGAGACATCACTCAGCCAGCGCCGCTCAGAGGACTTTACTCACCAGGCTCGTGAGCTCTGTGTATAACGTCGCCTGGGACCCCAGTGGCGTCTCACCAGATAATCCTCCAGGAGGTGAGGAGGGCGAGGCGGCCTCCTCTTCCTCTGTTTGCTCTTCATCGTGTCGATTAAACGTCTGCTCAGGTTGAAGGTGGCGAGGGCGACGGGAGGCTCGCGTGTGAACGACACCAGTGTGGTTTGTTCTTTCCTGTCAGATACAACAAATGTAGAAGCAGATCATGTGAGTTTAACCCTTTCAGAGTCTGGGTCGATGCTTCTGTAATGTCACTGTGAAACGCCACAAACACACCAGTCCCTCACTGCTCTGCTTCCTTCTTCCACTGATCACACCACGACCTTTTGAAATCCGTTTGCGTCGTGTTTTAAGGGAGGCTCATGTCTCATTAAGAGGGACCGAGCCCCCCTGCAGTTCACACCCTGGATGTCTGTATTATGGAGACTGTCCACCTACTGAGCATGTGCAGAAGAATGTGTTTTCAGTGACTTGGTGTAAACGAGGCCTGATAGTGGAAGGAATATTCTGGTAAAGACTCGTCACACACACACACACGCTGCATGTTGTCTAGCTGTTGTCATTCATGTCAAATACACTTCAGTACTGAGAGGACGTTCCTCCTGATTGGCTTTGTGCAGAGAAAAGAGTAAGAAATATGGACTGTGCTGCATAAAGCTTCAGGAACACCCAGCGGGGGGCCACGTAAAGGAAATGTGTCGATTAAATACACCTGAGAGCAGGTGTAATCACCCAGCGTGTGCGTGTGTGTGTGTGTGTGTGTGTGTGTGTGTGTGTGTGTGTGTGTGTGTGTGTGTGTGTGTGTGTGTGTGTGTGTGTGTGTGTGTGTGTGTGTGTGTGTGTGTGTGTGTGTGTGTGTGTGTGTGTGTGTGTGTGTGTGTGTGTGTGTGTGTGTGTGTGTGTGTGTGTGTGTGTGGTTGTGTGTGTGTGCGTATTAAGCTGCAGTAATTTGATTTGCCACCTTTATTCCTGCGTTCTTCACAGCCAAACACAAGTAGCGTGACTCTGCCCTGCTGCTGGTGACAATGACCCACGCAGGCAGACGTGAGGCGGTTAGATGAGCTAAAAACAAGACTAATTGCTGGGTGGACGGTGCCAGGCCGGTGTGGCGTCCACGTCCAGGTCTCCACTTGGCCCGGCCGGCGGGTTGCCATTCAGGCCACGTATCTGCCTGGAGCAGTAATGAGAAGTGCCTGGCTGTTAATGAGATAAACACAGACATTAGATTGGCTCAGCGGGGGAACGAGAGGGTGAGAGAGAGGGGAGAGGAGTGAGGTGCAGGGTGAGACGGAGATGAGAGAGATGGAGGGATATGAAATATTTAGAGCAAAAGAGGTTCGGTTAATTCCTTAAAAGTGTGAAGCGGCTTCGTTATAACTGGAGCGGCGGTGACGAGTGTGTTTCTGCTGCCGGACGGCGGACGAAGCTCCTCCAGGTCCTAACGACCAGTTGATAGGAAAAGCTTAACACACTGAACACAATGCTGAAGTATTCATTCTCCATATGCTGTGTGACGGCTGTAGCCCACACACACACACACACACACACACACACACACACACACACACACACACACACACACACACACACACACACACACACACACACACACACACACGGTGCAGATCGTCAGCGCCTGCTGTGACATTATAACCGTATCTGTCATTAGGAAGTCTTTTTCCAGGCGAAGCCGCTAATGAACGCAGGCGGTGGCTGAGCGTGAGCCACTGTGTCAACATTTGGAGAGCTGCTGCAGTGTGTGTGTGTGTGTGTGTGTGTGTGTGTGTGTGTGTGTGTGTGTGTGTGTGTGTGTGTGTGTGTGTGTGTGTGTGTGTGTGTGTGTGTGTGTGTGTGTGTGTGTGTGTGTGTGTGTGTGTGTGTGTGTGTGTGTGTGTGACATAAACCAAACAATATCTTTGTAACACGAGCAGAAAGTCCATTATTGGCCACCGGACGGTGTAGTGGTTTGCACTCCGACCTCACAGACAGAGGGTCGATGGTTTGAGACCCCTGACTGGGGGTTTAATGTTCTCCCTGTGCATTCTGAGGTAGACCGCCGACTCCAGAACCTCATTTTTTTAAATAAAAACACCAAACTTTCGTTGCGTTTAGTCGGTTTACGTGACATTGGTGCTGAAAACCGTCTCTCACACAACTTCCCTGCCACAGCTCATGCAAACACTGCAAATTTCAAATATACTTTTAGTAACTGAACCTTTCAACAAATAAAAGTCACACAAACTCATTTCTCATTCTCTTCAATTTGCATTTTCATAGTCCCACGATGACCCACTGTTACGTTTTCTTTTGTGTGAAAACTTCCGTTTTATGAACTCTTTTAGTTTTTCTCTCGGCAACTTATTGAAGCTGCTTCTGTGCTGAAAACTCCTGTTATGTTCTATCGTAAAGGTTTTTATCTTGACTACGTTGTTTTCATCAGAACAAGTGTCTGATTACAAAATATTCAACCGTTATATTCATCCATAACAGCAACAGATTTCTAGTTCTTTTGAATTAGCCGGTGTGACAAAACACCTTTAATGGAGACAAAACTCATTTTCTCAACATTATTGCAGATTTGCAATGTTTGTTAGCCGATAAAATCCTGCTGAGTGGAGGGAAACCACGAGGGGCTGCAGCTTCTTTCTGCAGACAATCAGCTGCCGCTGCTGGCTTCGTTCTTTGCATTTGAATTAAAAAACACCGGAGATAAACATGAGCCTCACTAGTCCGGCGTGGTGTCGGGGGAGGCCGCTGGCAGCATGCCTGGTGTCCGGTGCTCCGGGGGAAACTCCTAACGTGTCCTCCGTGTTGTCCAGGTTTGGCAGGAAGAAAGAAGACAAGAGCAAAGATGCAGCGAAAACATCCAAGAACAAACTGGAGGCTCTGAGTGAGGAGGAGCTGGACCGGATCCCGGGACGCCTGGACAGGTGGGTGGGAGAGACAGGTGTGAGCTAGAGAGAGAGAGAGAGAGAGAGAGAGAGTGAGAGAGAGTGAGAGAGCTTGGAATACTAATACTAGTTATCTGATGTCCTTTCCATGAAGTGCTGAGAAAGTTTGACGTTCATCCGTCACAGTGGTGAAGAGCGGTGAAGAGCGGTGACAGGCTGCTTCAGCTTCCCTGACAAGCTGTGAATCATCCTGTCGCCGCTTCCCGCTTCCGCCGGCGTCACTTTAGCGCCGCCAGTCGCACCACCAGGATGCGCCGTCACCTTGTTAAAACTATGACGAACATGAAGTTTTCCTCTTCGTCTTCCTCAGCTACGACCCGCGGTACGCCGAGGTCCGGTCCGGGCACGCCACGCCCGACATGGAGGACGACGACAGCGACCCAAACTACGCCCGCATCAACAACTTCCGCACGCCGCCGTCACCGCCGTCGTACCTCACCCGCACGCCGTCCCCAGCAGCGCCGATGGGGGGCGGCAACCCGACTCTGGCGTCCGCTGACGAGCTCGACGGGCTCTACGCCAAGGTCAACAAGTCCCGCCCGCCGCCGCAGGCAGAAAGGTGAGAGACGCCGGCGTGGGAACCAGACCTCAGTTATTCTTTATCAGCTGCTCCCGCATTGATTTCAGCTCGTAACACGTTTCTGTGTTTATACATGTGTGGAACTTGCTCGTATAGATAGAGTCTAGTGTGTGTGTGTGTGTGTGTGTGTGTGTGTAGCTGTGTACACACAAGGTCAGCGACCGTGACCTGCCTGGCATGAGTGAGACAGTGTTTCCTCATATCTGCATTCACGGTCTGCCAAACAGGATGATGCATTAAACATCAGGCCGCGGTTCCACCCTCGTGCTGCGTGACGTCCTCACTAACAACATGCATGATTCATGTCACTCCTCTTGTCCGTTTACACCTCTGTCACTCTTTAAAACCTCTCAAATCATCATTGAACTCTATATAAGATCCACTGGTCAGAACAGATTAAAGAGGTTATAAAAGTAGACTTTGTTTCTCTGGTTGAGATGTTGATCTATATATATATATATATATATATATATATATATATATATATATATATATATACTATTACATAGATCCGCGTCATGTAGAGTCCAGGTGCAGCAGCACAAATCCCTGAAAGCACAAGGTTGCCTCCATTCTGTGGAGTGTTTGAGTTTCAAGCCGCTGAATCCTCCTCTGTGACTCCAGGCAATCAGCCGCTCACAGCTCAATATACACACACGAAATGTAAACAATGCGAGAACCCTCGACGCGTTCCGAAGCCCCTGGATGTCAAACGGAGACGGGCTCCATGTTTTTCTGTCAGCTCTGAAGAGCTCGACTCTTCCCCTGCAGTGTGCTAATGCATAAACATTCGTCATCTGATGTCGTGGCTGTTTCCGCATTCCCAATGCAAATGTGGAGTGCTGAGCAGCCTCCATTAACGGGGTGGCGTCCCTCCTGTCATGTCCTCCACATGATACAGTCCAAACATGAAATTGCATCAATATCTGCCAGACGAGTCTGCGTGGAAGACGTATCCAGGGTTTGGTATGGCGGTCATGTGTCTGAGCCTCCGTTTCTAAACGAGTAGTCATTGTGTGACTTGGTCATTGGATCGCTCAGAGATCCTCCACCTCCACCTCCGTCACCCAACCTGAACCAGCACTCTGTCTGGAGGAACGTGCTGGAACTGGAGTCGGACTTTGGCCTCGGGATGGTGGAGCTCCTCTCCACGGTGCCTCCTCACGGTACGGAGAGGCTTTTTAAAAACCTTCTGAGAGAGAAGAGGAGAAAATCTGGAGCGGCTTCGGATGCAAATGTTTCATTTCCCACATGGAAGAAGACGGGCCACATTAAAACTTAAACCCTCCTCCAGAAGACGAGAGGACGCAGAACGGGAGGCTGGACGTGGAGACGAGGCAGATGGAGATGTAAGGAGGCGACAGACGGAGGAAAGCGAGACGAGAGGGAAGGAGAGCCAACGTGGAGGGAGAAGAAGAAGAAGAAGAAGTGACAGAGGAGAGGATGCAGACGAGAGAGGAGGAGGATAATTAGCCAGTCCAGGCTGACGGAGCTGCTGGACCACTTCAGCGCTGGCTACTTCATTACCGGGATGTTTCCTCCGCCGCTCTGCGGCTCTCACTGCTGACGCCACACAAAAACACTCATATCTCTTCAGCTGGTTGCAGGATGGTGGATCTGCACGTCTCATCATCATATAATCCATGAAATTAACAGGCAGCAGTAGAATCTCAACGCACATTGAAGTCAGTATCCACTGAAATGACACTTTTATAGTTTATTTCAAGCTCAATTAGTATAAAGACATGCACCCTGACTGAACTGAGAGAAATGAAGGGTTTATTTTAAGGTTTCGATACAAATCCACTGTGTTTTCCTGTTTAAAACCGTGTGACTCAGGTTCAGACAGTAGTTTAAATAATCTACTTTAAATCTCTGGTTCAGAAATCAAGAGTGAATGGATCCCATTGGTTGTTTCTCCAAACGGCTGTCGGACAGAGATGAGCTCCACAATGACAAATGACGAAAGACGACAATAAATAAGAACATAAGAGCAACAAACATGTAGAAGCCAGGCGGTAAACACGGGATTAGGGAGCTGGCAGTGCAGGGGGCAGCCGAGCTCCGCCTCCTGCCGCCATCACCGCGAAGACGGTGGGGAAACCCTTCAAACCCGCCGCAGTACTTTCAAAACACCTACAGATTAAATTCTAATTCACATGAACGGAGGAGAAGTGGCAGTTTTTACCATCTGTTTCTAAGATTGACTCCTTCAACTGGGGCTCATGAGCTTCTCAGCAGAATTCGCACCATCGACAGCTAATTGTAGCGTCGGGTTGTAACGAGCAGGAGTTTTCTTTTTTCGTTTAAACACCAAGACAGACCCCGGTGACATCGTTCACACCCTCGACGCCGTCTCCTCCCTCCTTCACTCCGCCACCTGCGGCTTGGACGGCGGCGCTCATTCACAAAGTCCGTGCATCTGCTCAAACACATGCGGCTCGCCGCGAGGTCGGAACCTCCTCGCCTTTCATTCACACACACACGCACACGCACACACACACGCACACACACACACACACACACACACACACACACACACAGTGGAAATGGACACACGCTGCCACCCACATGTAATATTTCAGTGAGGAAGCCCGGCGTAACCTAGCAACTATTCTGTGTGTGGTCCTCAGAGATTTATGGGATGGCACAGGAGAAAGTAGGAGGCGCACGCTCACCGATTTGTCTGTTTTGTAAGAAACACCATGTCTGTTTTTGGACTCGGTTCATTTTTAATGATGCTGCTGAAGAAAAAGAAATTATTGTCTCTTCTTGCATTGATGCGTAGCCCCCCACCCCCCACCGCCACGCCCTCCCTCCTGTCAAGGCCTCCACAGTGGACTTCCAGCTCTGTCTGCCTAATTTACTGTCGGACATTTTCATTAGGCCTCCTATGGCAGGTGTGCGCCGTGATGAGCGTCACATTCGATTAGAGCCGTGCGAGACGCTGACCTGTGGAGAAAAAAGGTTGGCTATGCTTGTCAAATTTTATTAGCCAGGAGGCGGCGTTTGTAGCCGGAGCAAGAAACAAGAGCGAGGAGATGAAAGGGGAGCGAGGGGAGCGGGAGGCCGGAGTGCACGGATGTGAAGTGCGCTCTGGAAAAAGAACCTCGGCGCTCAGAAAGAGAAGAAAAGGGCGAGTCGGTGACACATCTGGGAGCGCCTTCCCGGCTCTGAGGATTACATGCCTCTAAGTTTGCCTGACACCCACAAAGTCCGGCTCTTTAATCGCCCCCGACAGGCCTGACTAATTGTTGAAATACTCTGTAAAGATGCAACACGGTGTATTTTGGTTGTGGATTTGTCGGGTCGTCTGCTGCCTCCCGACTTCAGAGGCAGAGCGGAGCAGGCGCGGTGTCGAGCTTTAAAACAGACGCTCTAATGCACCTCCTCGGTGCGGCAGAGAGAAAACACATCATCCTGTTTTCTGCCCAGGATTTCACAGTCAGACGGCTCGAGCCCGAGGACGAGCTCAAAGACAGCCGACATGTTGTTCCCTTGAAAACAACACATCATTAGCGCACGCTCCACATTAAGCCGGTTTTGTCTCCGGCGCCTTGAAAGTGTCTTTTGCTGGAGCTCTATCTGAGCAATTAAAATGTTTCTTCTCTGTGTTCAAGCAGCTCGCAGCTTTTCTTTCCATAGAGGAGCAGCGAGCGACGGCAGGCTCGCAGATAATCAACTTATTCCTCTTGAACGACGGAAAACAGACGCCGGATGAGTAATGCGCTGCCTTACATTGCGGGGTTCTTCAGGTCGAGTTGAGCTTTGGGATTGGTCGCTGTTAAAACGTTCGGAGCCATGGCAGGAGGGTCTTCCTGGATTGAACTGAAGTTGAACTGTCTGGCAGCCATCAAGGTTCTGTGTGTGTCGTTTCACTGGAAAAACAACCAGCAGAGCCAAGTCCCAGCCTCGCACGCTCATTTTTAGTTTATCGTTTTCAAAATGTTACCGTGTAAATGGGAATTTTTTCTGAAATGAAAACGTGAAGACGATGCGTTTTCACTTGAAACTTCACCTATTTCTTCATTTTTTACTGTTTTTTCACTTCCAGACTACTTCTTCCTCTCTTCTCATGTTTATTAGGGTGACATAGATGCTACATAAACTCCAGACACCATCTTGTGGTATAAAGTGGTATTGCACACATGGATTAATCCAGATATTTTAGCTGTAAGTGACAGAAAAGTCTCGGTTTTGTCACATTTTGGGTGATTTTAAATCATTTACACCAGGTTGTGCCTTTCGGTGGATGCACCCGGCTGTACTCAGTCCTGTAGGTTTCAGCGAGCTCTAAAAATACTGATGACATGCTGGAGGATGAAGCGGTTTTTCCTCCTCCGTTTCAGGTGGGCAGCAGTAAAACGCTCTGTGTTCTCCCACTGCTTTCAGTTTGGCTCTCCACTGAGCTTCAGTCTGAGTCCGTTCCCCACAATGCACCGGGAAACCAAACATTGACCGTGCACTTTGATGTGTGCTTACCTCCAGCGCGCAGGCAGCAAAGACAAACCTGCCTGAGCGAGCGTCTCCCCCGGTGTGTTGTGTTTAAATCAGCTGGCCGCAGCAAGAAGCAGTCGCCGGAGCAGCCGGCGGCGGCAACACTTCCTAATTAGTCTGCCCTCACACCGCCGAGCTCCGCAGGACGGGAGCTTTCCTCACGCCGCTCTCAGACGCCACACACTCTTGTTCTGAGGCTCCTTCTTTCACCCTCTTCCAAGTTTCCATCTTGTGTCTTTCTGTTGCCGTTTTGCTCTCATTCTGTCTCCCCATCATCTTTCATTTCCCGCTCCGGCGTCTCATCTTCTCCCTCTCCTCCCTCCATCTGCATCCTCCTCCGGTTCGCCTGCTCTCATTTCGCCGCCACATCAACCTGCATCAGCAGAGACTCTCAAATATGGATGAACTGGGTCGTTTCAATGAAAAAACATCTCTGAGGCTGAGCTGATGTGGCAAAGTAACAGCTGATAGATTTTTGGTTTAGTTGTCGTCTCTAACATTTATACGTCTGGCGATCCCACTGTGAAGAGAATCACTACGGAGGCTGAAGGAAAGCTGACTTTCTACAGGAGATTAGATGGAGTCTTTTGTTTCAGTCACTGTATATATTCGCGCTTTGTTTCCTCAGTTTACACCAGAGTTAGTGATCCCACGCCGTCCTGGTATTTTCTCCAGCTCACTCAAAAACGTTTGAGCTGTTTTTTTCCCGCCCGGGGGGAAATTGGCTGCATGTCGTCGTCTCCGTTAGTCTGAGCTGATGTGCAGAAGAGACGAGGATCTGAGATGTGCTGTGTGTTCGGCCTCCGCTCTGCAGAGCCGGTATGAGCTGCTGATGACAGCAGGGCTCGCCATACCTGTCTCACACACACACACACATATTCATCCCTGCAGCTACAGTTTGGAAATCGTCCCGCTGCACCGTCAGACCCCCCCCCCCCCCCCCCCCCATGTCTCATCCAGCATCAGCTTCTGTCTTCAGCCATTAATATGATAATATTTGGCGATGTCAGTGATGGAGGCCGCGGCATAATGAGATAATTACAGTGTTGTTTCATTTGGAGAGCGACACGCACGCTCAATCAAAATGGCAGGCTTAATTACGGGCCCCGGGATTGGCTAATGGGATCTCTAGAAGAGAGGTGGCGTGGAGAAAAAAAAATTAAAATCCTGCAACTTGGCTGCGTGAAGGCGTTCTCTGAGGGTTTGTCTTTGTGTGTGTGGGGGGGGATGGGGGGGGGGGCAGTGGACTGCAGAGGGTAAGTCATAAAAAGCAAGTGGATGAATAAATAATTCAACAGATTAAGTGTGAATATCTTAATGGAGAAGTTGTCTGCAGGACTCGGGAGGGGAAGCGGAGATTAGTATTGATTAGCTGTGCGCCGAAACCAGCCATTACACCGATGTGACGGAGCAACAATTAGCACGCCGCCTCACAGATCCGTCTTTATCAATCTCGCTGCAGCGCTGCAGCTTTCAGCGGAGATTCACTTTTTAACGTCCCACATCAGAGGTGTCAAACGTCTTGTAGTTCAGGAGCCACATGCAGCCTCGTTCCATCTTTACTGAGCCGCTCCGCTGAAATAGCGTCATAATGACCTTCAAATTTACACTTTTCTTTGTTGTGGTGCAGAGATGACGATGGAAATGTCCATATTTTCACAAATATCGTTGCAATTAGTGCAGAAAAAGACTCTAATCTCAACTTAAAATCTTTCTAGTTTTTACAAACAAAAAGATTCTTCTGCTTCCATTTGTTCAAACTGTGCTTTAAGTTGTGTTTCTGAAGTTATTGAAATGTTCTCAAGTGTTTTTCTTACTTTGGTTCCACTCTTAACTGGACTTAAAATACATAAATGATTTTTTGTCATTGAAATGTTAAACTCTGGGATTATCTGGGATTAGCTGTACTGATTCTCATTCATTATTACATTTTGAGCAGTCACCCGTCGTTAATAATAAATGATTAAAGGGTTATAAAAGTCATCAGTTCTATTGCAAACATTCAGATTAACATGCAGATGTATTAAGATGCATGCATTGTGTTTCTGATGAGTAGGAGGCGCCGGAGCTGAGCGGGAAATAACAAGATCAAATTCAGAAATATACACAATCCTACCCGCCATACGCGCCGTGATTCACGCCAAGATTCAGGAGAAATGAAAAGGACAGGCAGTGGTTGAAGGTAAACGTTGGTCAGACTCACAGGTGAGAAAGCCTCTGCTGGCTGGATTAACCTGAGATTCAGTCGAGATCCTGAACCGTGCCACAAAACGCGGTGAGAATCACTTTATTCCAGCGTGAATTAGTGACACAGGAGGAACTGCGAGGCATCAACATGAGAAATACACAAACAAAGTTTGACCAGCAGAAATACACACTTTCTTCAGATTGTTTTCGCACACAGATTTTGTAATTAAAGCTGCAGGAGAGGCTTAAACGTGTGAGCCGTGTGTCTCACTAATGAAGCTCTGGACGGGTCGATACCTGCCTGTAGGTCAGGCCATTAGCCCGCCGGGCTCAGCGTGAGCGTGTTTGTGTGCTCACGATTCCCAGGCCGGCCGAGAAGTTTCCTTCATTTGTGTCTCCTGGATATGGTGCGTCCCCGTGTGGGCGGAGCCTCATATCGGTGTCAGTGTGAGATGGCAGCTTCCACTGCAGGCAGATCAACCGCGGCGCTGAGTCGCTGTGAAGGATTGTGTTCGCTCAGGCGCAGCCTGTTTGCCTGTTTTGCCTTTTGTGCGTCTGTTTGTCTGTCGCTTGTCTGACATTAAGGTCCAGTGAGCATGATGAGGTTTGTCTTTATGTTTTGTCCCCATTCTGTCCTCTTCTTTTCTCTTCTTCACTTTCACCTCCTGGTTGTTTTAGAGGTCGAGCCTCCGTCTGGGCGTCGATGTGTCCGTCCACATGTGATGAGACCCTCGTGAGAAAAGACACATCCATCAAGTGTTCTCCTCCTCCTCTCCTCCTCTCCTCCCTTCACCTCGTCAGCTGTAGGAAGTTCAGTGGAGGTGTGGATGTCTCCTCGGAGGCAGAGCTTTGTGGATATGATCTGTCTGCCTGTCAGGCCTGTCGAGGGTTGTCACTGTAGAGCGGCGGATTTAAGAGAAGTTCAGGGTGGAAACATGGTCTTCCTGCCTGTTGAGTCACAACTTCATCTTGTCTTGAAGTGATACGAGTTTGTTGGTTCTTCCTCTGGAACCTGGAGGTTCGTTTCCTCACTCCGAGGTGAACTCATCAGAGGGTCAGAGTTTCATGAGACACTAGTGGACGTGATGCAGGTTGTTTCAGTGCCTGATTGTCTCTGTTTGTCCTGATGGTGTCTTTTTGTCCCTGCAGTGACGATCGTGTCCAGGGACCGCGGCGGGAGTACCAGCAGCCGCGCGCGGCGCCGGGCTACGACGAGCTGGACGCGGCGCGGCGCCGCTTCCTGGAGCTGGACCCTCAGAGGGTGAGTGTTGATCCAAGACGGTCTGGAGAGACGACAGATTGGAGGATCCGCGGCTTTAAGGACTGAAATGTCAGAAGGAAGCCACTTGTCTCCTGCTATTTCCAGCTCTTGTTAACATTTCCCGGAGCCGTGTGGCGTGGAGGTGGCGCCCGCGCTCCTGCTCATTTAGTTTATGGAGAGATCTATTAGACCGGTGACATTTCCATCCTCCCGCCTGCTTTCGCTCTGCACCACGGCTTTATCTCACTTCTTCCACCGTCTCTCCTGCTCCTCTCTCTTTTTGCCTCAAACAGCCCGACCGTCATGGCCGCCTCGCCCAGCCCAGCCTTACTGCTCAGTGTCCCTGAACCGCTATTGATCCAGCCCGAGGAATCATCTCATTTGCCTTCGCGCACCCCCGAACTCGCCGCGGTAATCGATAGCCGTTCATCACGCCTTTTAAAACCGGATCTTCTTTAATCGCAGGAACCAGAGACGCAGAAAATCACACCTCGATCCAAATCAAAACGGCTGAATCTCGGCACGCGTGTTTGCGAAGGCATTTCCCCCGAGCCAGATTTATTTTTCATTAAGTAGCACGGCTGCACAACGAGCGAAGCGGAGGCGTCTGGGAAATACGGGACGGATTTACGACCGATGCCGTTCACCTGATGTCCTGCTGAGCTCGCCGCCTCGCTTATTGTGTTTATTGAGCAGTGAAGCTCGGCGAACCCGCCGCCGCCGCCGCCACGTTCGAGGCCCAGAAGGGCTTTGGTGCTCCCCGCGCGGCGCCGTCTGCGCCGGGACTCCGTCGGTACTGGAGGTCTGATGCAATTAAAGCGCAGCGAGCGAGAGGCGCTGCCTTCTGATCGGATTGTGATTCTTCAGCCAAGAAAACTGACAGCGGCGCTCGACACAGTGAAACCCAGCGTGGGCTCGTCCCCCGAGGAGCCCGATAATGAAACACTACACACACACACACACACACACACACACACACACACACACACACACACACACACACACACACACACACACACACACACACACACACACACACACACTCGCGCGCGCGGTGCAAATAGAAACACAAAGAAAGTAACACACTGAGGAAGTTAGAGGATATAAAAACAGATAATGGATGGTGGTGTTAGAAACACGAGTGTGAATCGTGACACATTCCAGACACTTTCAGCCAAACCAACACTTCAGGTCCTTCAACATGCAGATACAAACCAAACGAAGAGCGAAATATCACGACTGTACATTCCGTGATTGAGTACGTGAGGTTTGCAGGCGTCTTCCGCCTCCAGCAGCTTTAATCAAAGAAATGCAGCATCATGAAGACTCATTTTAACTGCGAGTGTCAAAAATCCAAATATTCTTTTTTTTCAAATTTTCACAGATTTCCTCCCTTTTAAATGACTGTTTTACTTTAATGGTGACAGAAGTACTTGTGAGTCGTCGTGTTCATGCTGAGGATCCGCAGCGGACGACGCCTATACGACTGAATTCACCTGATTTCTCTCTCCGGGCGTCGTGTGGGAAGATCCACTTGAACGTAGTACTCGCCCTCTCGCTCTCGTCGGCCTTGTT
The DNA here is from genome assembly GCF_963383615.2 of Lipophrys pholis. Classification (NCBI taxonomy): domain Eukaryota; kingdom Metazoa; phylum Chordata; class Actinopteri; order Blenniiformes; family Blenniidae; genus Lipophrys; species Lipophrys pholis. The sequence continues at coordinate 978,210 of NC_137645.1, read as the reverse complement.
TGATCAGCCTTTTAGTCGCCACCTCCACAACGCCGCGCTGCTCTTTTATACTCCGGCTTTTCAGGAGCCTTGAATGTTTAAAAAGCTTTTCTTCCTCTGCGTGGCGAGCTCTCCACACAAGGCCAGGAGCGCCGCTCTTCCTCTGAGTGGCTTTGAACGAGACGATGTGTGTGTGTGTGTGTGTGTGTGTGTGTGTGTGTGTGTGTGTGTGTGTGTGTGTGTGTGTGTGTGTGTGTGTGTGTGTGTGTGTGTGTGTGTGGTGTGTGGTGTGTGTGTTGGGGGGGGGGCACTAACCTGAGCTGACATAAACAGAAGCTGGTTGGGATCTTCGTGTCTCTATTTATTCTTCTGGTGGTCGATTGTCTGTCTGATCTGCAGCTGCAGCTCTTTGTCAGGGTGTGACTCTCTCCTGGTTTCTGTCTGCGGCTGGAGCAGAACAACTTCACCTCCCTCCGTCCTTTCTTTCCCCTTTCTTTCCTCCGTGTTCCCTGCCAGTGGATAGGTCACACTTGTCGCTCCGGCTAGTTTCTCTACATGCTAACGAGCGACTCTCTAACGTCTCCATGGCCAATTAAGCCGAGTGACGTCTTTTGTTCTGTGGGACGAGCCGGGACAGTGTCCAGCTCGGCGTAAAGAGGGAACCCTCCGGGCTGGAAGACTTTTAATAAAGAAACCACGCAGGTAAAGAAAGTGCGGTCGGGTGGAGGCACCGGCCACAGACGTTCACACCTACAGGCGGTTCTGTCACAAATGAAGCCCAAACACTTGTTCATTAAGGGAAACAGTTTTCTGAAGGGTTTTGGCTGTTGGTCTGACTGGAGAAGTCTCCAGGTTAATTTAAATCGTTTTTATTGTGTTCTTACCTTTCATATCACCTTTAGTGAACATCCAGTGAATTCATTCCAGGAAGCTTCAGACACACTGTCGTTCCCCCCGCGGGTCTGATGGCGTATTTATTATAATGTAAATCCGGCATTATATCTGACTACGTGCGTGTGACTCAACCGGCCACAATGACTGATGCCACAGTGAGCCAGAGACACACACACACACACACACACACACTTTCTCACACACACACACACACAAACTCACGCATCTTATCTTCAACTCATTACCCTGTGAATCGTAAACAACAGTGGCAGCACATGCGACACCTTAATGAACACAGGAGTCAGAGAATCCAGGCTCTCTCTCTCTCACACACACACACACACACACACACACACACACACACACACACACACACACACACACACACACACACACACACACACACACACACACACTCCGAGCCATTATGAAACTCTCACACGAGTCCAGATACGACTTGTCATCCGTTGCGCAGCTGTTTTTTGTACTTCTCTCTAATGTTGTGTGTGTGGACATCCATCACCTTGATGATATTTTAATGTCACATCCTCGGGCTCTCTCAATAACCACCCCCCCCCCACCCCCCACCCCCCCCACCCCAACCCCACACACACACTTTCTCTCCCTCCATCCCACACGCCGGCCATCACTTCATAAATAAACCCCCACATCATTAAGTAAACACGCAGAGGCCTGTCACAGTGATAGATGGCCGCTGCGCACACACACACTGGTGCACACACACACACACACACACACTCGTTGGTGATCTGTGTGTGGTGCTTGGTGCCCACAGGGTACAGGCTACTGCCCCCACCCCCCCCCCCCCCCCCCCCCCCCCCCCAATCGCTGCTCTGCTTCCGCAGTCCTGATCGACACACACACCTCTTCGTCTGAACGCCGCGCCGCCGTGTGACGAAGGAAGTTCACTAGTTAATGGCGGCAGGTTTCCACACGAGGCGTGAACACACTCCGGAGTGTGTCCGCCGGCCCGTCCTGCTCACACATTCATACGCAGTTTGTTTAGCGCTCAGACTTTACGGCGCAGCAGTGAGGAGGTTAGAGCAAAAAGCTTACGACAACCAACTCTAGCAGATAGTAAGAAAAGACTGAAAGAACTGGACTTGGTGGGATGGACCAACACAATGGAGCTGAAGACACTGAGCAGTATACTCATGTAGTTTAGGAAGTTATTGCTTTGAAAAGGTTGTTTTAATATCTAGTTCTAGAGGAACAAAAATCCTCCCTCAGAGAGAAAACATTCTATTTCGTTGCCGCGCTGCCTCCTCCTGTGCATTAACCGCTCCAAACGCTGTTGACTGCATTGATAGAAAACATAAGTTTTGGCTCACGGCCAGTCAAAACATTTCATTTGGGATCAAGCAGTAAACATGGCGGCGGTGTCATTGGCTGATGGTGACACTGGCTCAGTGCCAAACAGCAGCCTGAGAGGAAAACACCCGCGCCGAATCAGCTTGAAAAGATTTCAAAGGAGCACATTCACCAGATAATGTTGACTTTAAGTTCAGTTCATGTGTTGAAACCCGTTTCTCCTCTTCTTGGACTGAGCAAGAGCGACTCACGACACCACCTTGTGGTACAAGACGGTTTTACAATGAGTTTGGGACTCACACACCAGCGATGCCTCCTGATCGACACGATTAAAGACTCTGCCTACAGTTCACGTCGCGCAGTGTGTAGATAGACGCTACGCTCTGCGTTATGTACTCGGTATGAACAAGTAGCTAAAGGTTACTACTCCCACTCGTCCTTTAAAAAAGTGGTGTCGGGGCATCGCCACTGAAAAACACTGAACAGTGTCTTTAATTGACGGTTCTCATCTCGCATCCTCTCGCAAACAAGATTAGTTAGCGTCAGTGCTGCTAACAAACGGCCATATGTCCTCAGCTTGCAGGATATTGTGTCTCTGCCCTCCCGCCGGCTCGCCTGTCAGTCACACACATTCATCAGCGCGCCCACTCCGAGCACACAGGCTCCTTTTGCCTCTCAAGTCTATTAAAAATACATCGAAGAAAATCACCTGCGTGTCACTGCTGAGTGATTTTAGTTTGATTTAACAAGAGAGAGAGAGAGAGAGAATGAAGCCAGAAATTCCTTCCAACAGGAGTCCAGCGTGGCGAGGCTTCGTCACACTTCTTTCTCTATTTCCTCATCATGTCTTCAGTCTCTCTCTCCTCTCTGGACTATTTTGCTCATTTAATGAGCAACTTTTTCAAATAAAAAGTAAAAAAAAAAAAAATGCAGATTTATGAAGATCATTTGGAGCGAGTGGGAAGCAGAGACGTTAAGTCGTCACATATGGAAGAAGGTGAGAGGGAGCAGCTGGTCCGGGGGCGTTTCTCCGAAGGAGGCCGCACTAATGTTAGTGTAACGCTAGTGTGTGAATCAGGTAACATATGCCTCATCTGCGTGTGTGTGTGTGTCTGAACGTGTGTGTGTGTGTGTGTGTGTGTCTGAACGTGTGTGTGTGTGTGTGTCTGAGTTGATTTGGGGTTTTCAGGGAGCACCTGCACTGTTTTAATGAGGAAAGGAAGAGAAAGAATAAGTGACCAACACAATATCACTGTGTGTCATCCTGTCCATCTCACTTCAGTCCTCTCTCACACACACACACACACACACACACACACACACACACACACATACACACACACACACACACACACACACACACACACACACACACACACACACACACACACACACACACACACACACACACACACACACACACACACACACGCACACACAATGTGCTCCTTTACATTCATTTCCTGCAGAATGACTCTTCCCTGAGGAGTCAAACACGAGGCTCGAGGGCCAAAACAAGAAGCTCCAATCCGGCCGAACCGCCAAGAAAATGTCAAAAATGTCAAAAAAACACATTGAGTTTTTTTTAACACATATAAAAATAAAAACCAACAACATAATGCAGCAGCAATATGGGAAGAGTTCTGGACATTTGACTGTATTTTACCCCAGAGGGTTTCATTAGAATTGGTTTTATTTTGCAATTGGAGTCATTTTTGGTTGTAATTTTCACAAACACACACTCTGAAAATCTTTAAAGTTTAAATTGAAAACAGTCGAGATGAAATTTGGCTGAACTAAGATGTATTTGACACTCCTGTGGTAAACTAATTCTACTAATTGCCTCGCCTTAACCTCGGCCATCAACACATTGACTTTCCAATTTTTACGATACGTAAAGTAGGATACGTTGCTATAATGTGAGTGTATAAACAGATTAAAGTCCCCACAACAGTATTAAATACCACACACACACATGAACCACACAGAATAGAATTAATCATTAACCACGAAGAAATGCAGAAACTTTCACACGAGTGAATGCGCTCAACGCTTTTTAGAACAGACTTTAAGAGGTACCATACCACAAACACATTACAACACACAGTCCACAGTCAGCCAGCACACACACACACACACACACACACACACACACACACACACACACACACACACACACGGCCGTCATCAAAGGCCTGCAAACCTCAGCTTTTGTCCAAATGAAATCCGTTTCCAGAGTTCAGTTCGCTGCAGGAGGCGAATCCACGCCGCCAGTTCACACGTATAAAAACTTTTTTCAGGAAAATCCCTCAAATTCTGTAATTACAAGAAATGCCGCCTCCGGATCCTGTTTCCTCTTAACCCCCTGTGAGCTCACCCTTGTTCCCTTTCATGCACGACACACACACACACACACACACACACACACTTTCCATCTCACACACACTGCCTGGTTCAGCCGCTGTGCTGATTACAGGCTGGCCGTTGGTCCGGGCCCGAGTCGGGCTGAGCTTTATTCCAGCCTATAAAATTACACAGGCTCCACCACAAGTTAGTGTTTGGCTCATGCACCCAGAATAACCCTGAACGAGCTACTGTGGGCCGCCGCTGCAGAGCAGCAGCGAAATGACAGAGGAGGAAGAAGGCAGGCGGGAGTCTGTTCTCCCTTTAATGTAAGGGTTGAGGTGATAATTATAAAGCACCAGTCCTGATGCAGAGATTGTCCGTGCTTACAAGCCATTTAGGCCGGCATTCAATCTCGCAAGATCATTTCATTCTGGTCCAGTGAGGGGAGATAATTTCATGTTTCGCGATGCAAATGTGATTGCTTCTCGCACTAATGCCTTGAAATGTTCTGGAAGGAACGGCATTAGCGGGGGAATGAATATCCTGGAACGCACATCGATTGAGCGTTGAAACGGGCGAAATTAGCTGCTGTTATTTGTGTATTGATTGTTTTGTCTTGTTCAGGTCAAAAATGCAGCAGAAATAATGCCAAACAAATGACATAGTGGAGCTCCTGCGGGCCGCTGGGCGAACCATGGCCGGTCGATGCAGCGGTTCTGTTTGGTTTGTGATTCAGTGAGAGCTACCAGGAGCCTCGAAGACACTCCCTTTGCAAAAAGCAACAGTTCCAGATGTTTTGGGGAGATTTCACTGGATTTAGCGTCATTAAAATTGGCCTTATTGCAGGTTGCAGTCGTTTAAAATTTCTGCAGGGAGAACATGCAAACAGCAGAGAGGAAGGCCTCGGTCCATTAGTAGTGAACAACAGTGTTCACTGCACCACTGCGCCGACTCACCCCTCAATATTCCATGTTTATGAGGTCGACTGACAGTTTCTACGTTCAAACGCTGCGTCTTCATAATGAAAGTAATGTAGATTTCTGAGTCGCCAGGTGATTTCTAGTGATGGAGGACTTGGTGCTTTTATTGGTGTGAATACTTGGAACGCTCCACCTTCAGACTCCACGCGGTGTTGGAGATGACTGCAGGTTGTTATTTGGTGATTGTTGGTTGTTAAGAGATCATCTCATGCCCGCCTGTGGTGTTCTCTGTCATGTTCCTCCCTCTTCCTCCACCTTCCTCGTCCTCCTGGGAGACGAAGACAAGAGTGAACATCTCTTCCCAGCATTATGTTTCCACCGACCGCTATCAAGAGTTTTCACACACACGTTTCACACCTTTCTCTCCCTTTTCCCTTTGCAAAGTCACGATGAGTGATTCCATCCACGGACTCCTCCTCTCTGTCCTTGTCTCTCCAGCTCATCCCCGAGGCTCTGCCTTCCTCTGCCTCTCGCTTCGCTTTGTTTTAAGTCACTTCATTCCAATGCTGCGCGGCAAGCGCCTGCTTTCTTTCTCTTTTTTTTTTTTCTACCCCCTTCCTCCTCTCCCTCCTCTCCCTCCTCTCCATCTGGGCCAACAAAGGCCTTCAGGGACTTATTTGGTGTCTGTCTTTATCCCCACAGCTTGTCTGTGGCCTGCGGGCAAACTGCAGAGTGTGATCTGTCTGCAAGTTGATAGAAATCTCCCTTTCTCCTCTTCGCTCCAGCCTCCCTTCACTTCAGAGCACCTCGCCGTGCTGCGTTTGGTTCGAAGAAGTTTCAGCAGGTCAGGCATGTATTCATTTGGATTACAAGAGCATGATGATCCCAAATATTAAGCTCTGTTCGTGTTTTCTCAAAGTGAGTGAATTAACGGTTTTATGCAGTTTACCAGTTGTAATCAATTACCTTGGACTCACTGGAGATGTCCAGTCTTCTGCGCTTCACTTTTAATCAAGTAATTATATTCAAATTGTTGGCTCATTTGCATAAACACAGCTTTATTTATGGGCCTTTGCTCACCAGGGTTTGATGAAGAAATGGCAAAAAGATGCAAAGCAGGGTGTTTTTCAGCTTTACGGCTCCTGTGGGACGATAGCAGGCGTCACATCTGAGGTGGTGAGCCAACACATCGGAAGGCCTGGCATTGATTCGGTTACAGCATCGAGAAAAGGGGGTGAAAATCAAATTCATTGGTTCTAAAACTCCAGTCAGACAACTTATTCATAAACAAAATGGAAAGTTTGAAAGATTTGCTCACACAGGAAAAGAAACCCTGTGTTTGACACACGTGGACGTTTTCCTGTTGCTGGTTCTTCAGAAAGTCAAAACGATGCCAGCGGTGAGCTTGGAGGCAAAGGGACCTCCTGGGCCAGAAGGCTGTGAGGCTGGAAAAGGTTTTCAAGAGCCGAATCCAGCGGAGGGAGGAAGATCTGTGAGAGGAAAATTGTTGGGTAGAGTTGTTTAGTTTAGAGACGAGCCGACTGCCAGCACCAGACTGCAGCTCTGTAACTACACCACATTTAAGACACGTTGTTCCTAAACAGACAAAAACTGACACCAGTTATTCAGAGCGCCACGTCGAATCAAACACTATGTCCACAATAAAATCACTGGTTTTTAAAAGGATGAAGAATTAAGTGAAACAATAAGCAGAATCAACAAAATGCTTCAGCTTGTTCAGTCTTGCAATATCGCTTTCCTCCACTAGTTGGTGTGATGAGTTCCTGATTCAGCCCAAACAGCAGATTCAAACAATAAACTGACTTAAAATTAGACTATTCAAATTTGGAAGAAAAAAAAACTCACACAGGATCCTACATAAATAGATAAAATATTCCATTAAAGAAATAATTATTTAGAAATACTGGTTCTTATATGAAAACAGCCAATGAAGATACCACACTAAATAACACTAAATGAAAACATGGAGCCTCGGGGTGTCAAACACATTTTAGTTCAGCAGCCACATAAAGGTGCAGGTGAGGGAAAAAACCAAACGATCACGACTGAAAATGATTACAATCTCAACATGAAGCCAATTTTAATGAACAAAATTTCTGGTGCAAAATACAGTGGAAAAAACTGTTGCATTCTGGGTGTTTTTACAAACTGCCCCTTGCAGCTTGAATCTGGGGCTGATAGCAATGAAGGAGCTCGCTCTCACCGATTCCTCAGCTCAGGTCTCAGCGTTCTGTTGTGTCGCTACTCTTAAGGAATTTCTTTAAAAAAAGTCAACGTCTTCTCTGAAATTATCCCATTTGCCTGTTGGTTTGTCCGGACTGGAGCCGGACTGGAGCCGGACTGGAGCCGGACTGGAGCCGGACTGGAGCCGGCCGGGTTTGGCCCACGGGCCTGAAGTATCTGAAAACCGTACGACAGAGAGCAGATTTGTTGTAAGAGGTTTTGTCACATTGCGCCTCGGCTCGCCGGGAGCTTCTCCAGTTGGCCGGAGTTACTTCAAAACACGTGAAGGTCAAACAGACGATCCTCGCGACATTTTGCAGCGGGCCGTTGGAGAGCGTGGCGAGCCGACCGCGCTCATCAAAGCCTCCGTCACTGGCGGTGGCGTCGACCCCCCGCGCACGCAAATCTGGGACTTAACGGAGGGCGCGGTGGAGGACTGTTTAACCTGTGGGCGGGAGACACTCGGCTTCGATGGGAGGAGAAAGAGAGCGAGCGCAAGGTGGATTGCTGTTTTGCAGTGTGACATCCAAGCTGTGCACACACACACACACACACACACACACACACACACACACACACACACACACAGCTTGGTAAAGAAATAACGCTGCACACCTTATGAGGTTCCTTTCAGGGCATCATAACCCGGAGAGGCAGGAATGAAACCTGCCACACGTGCAGCTCGACTCTCACAGGGGCATTTGGATGTTATTTCAGGGAACAGTGGGGAGGCAAACACACTCGCTCAGGAAGACAGGAACAGGGACATGGCCCCAGTAAATAAACAACACCCCATGGCCACTGCCACGGCCACACACACACACACACACACACACACACACATGGAACAGGTTTAGGTGATTGCAGATCGGTGCGATAACAGATTGCACACATGCAGGTTCCTGGTCTGACATTAAGGGCTGTTTTCCAGAAGTTTAAGAAGTCACAGTTTGACTCCGACGAGCAGTTTGCCTCCTATTAAAGCTTATAAACAATCACAGTCCTATAATAACGTCCTGTATGTGTGAAGAACAAGCCTGAAAGTTAAAAGCAGGGAATTTAAAAGCACCATGGTGAACTCTCTTATATCTCACAAGGTAAACAGTCTTTTCCCTCCACCGGATTCATCCTCGTGGACGGATTAATCCACGAGCGTGCATGTACGTGCACGTGCATCCAATCCAAGAGCGAGCCCAACTGTATGTAGATGTAGAAAGGCCACGCCGAGGTCAAAGGTCGAGACCTAAACAAACACCAACAATGAAGACAATTACCAGCAGATTGGCCTATTACCAAAATAGAGCACATTCCTGTGTGTGTGTGTGTGTGTGTGTGTGTGTGTGTGTGTGTGTGTGTGTGTGTGTGTGTGTGTGTGTGTGTGTGTGTGTGTGTGTGTGTGTGTGTGTGTGTGTGTGTGTGCGTGTGCGTGTGCGTGCGTGCATGCGTGCGCCATCTGCTGCTAACGAGCTCAGAGTGAGCAGGGTCCAGGTGTGGGAGTGTTTAGTGTACACTGGGGGGCAAGAGGGCCTCCTGTTTCAAACACACACACACACACACACACACACACACACACACACACACACACACACACACACACACACACACACACACACACACACACACACTAATTCCACATAATCACGTGCCGGCGGGTCGGACTTGACTGAGGTGCTTTGACCTTTTTTGAGTAGGTGTTAGTTATTTGACGGTTTCCACGGCAACAAGCCGCCTCGTAGGAACTGTGGAAACTTTGAATTTGGCCTAAAGACGTCGTCGTGGAGACGCTCTGGGGCTGCAGGATGTGGGAGGGTCGGTTACTTTAGTGAAGCATGTTAATGTGAAATGTTTACCAAACTCTCTCTGATGTCTTTCATCGTGTGAGACGTGATTGTTTGGATCCAGAGGCGAGGAAAAGAGTCCGATGGTCGAGTGGCGGGTGGTTCGATTCCCGTTCTCACCCTTTCCATGTGTCCTTGAACCTTCGCCGTTTGTCGTGGAACGTTGCAGAGTTGTGTGAATATAAATGATCTCCATCTATACATGACCTTTCTCATCTTCGGTCCAGTTTACGACAACTTTTTGTAGACGCTCGGGCTCCGTCTCCATGGAAACAGGAAACTCTGGCCGTAATAACTAGTAGTTGTGCACATGCTCAGGAGAGACAATCAGAACAATGTTTCCTCCAGAGTTGGTGGTTTTACCGTTGACGGCCTCAGAACAGTCGTTCCTGTGGAAACTGACGTGGTTTAGAGAACGATGCTGCGTAAACATCACGTTTTCACTTGAAACGTCGTCGCATCCAACAGTGGATCAAACCTTCAACCGTCCAAATGTGTGAAACGTTGTGAGTTTTCTCCAGCGTTCTTCTTCTTTGGTTTGGTTGTCCCGTCTCCTCCGTCAGGTTTCTCTCCTCTGCACCAGAGCGCTGCTCGCCTTGGCGTCGGGGTTTGTGTCTCCGCCCGCCGGGAGTCAGCACAAAATTCATCGCAGTCATTTTTTAGTGAGGGGGGGGGAAGAGGAAGAGGAGGATGGATGGGTAGCGGGCGGGTTCAGGCTCACGGTGCCAGTCGGATGCGGGGCATCGGGGGGGGGAGGGTTGCCAACCGGAGGTGGGCATGCGGAGCCAGGCGTAGGCGCCACACTGGGACTCATGCTTAATTAGCATCCAAGATGGATGGAGGGAGGAAGAAAAGGATGGATGGGTGGATGGATGGCGATGCAGGAGGGTAATTATGCCGTTTGAATAGAGATGGCAGTGTAGTGTGCTTTGGAAATCTCAGCATCTCAGTGGGAGAAAGAAAGCGCTGCTCAGGCATTGTGTCAAAGCACTTGGACTCTCATTTGGAGCTCATTGTATCTACAGTACCAGCATCACCAGTCTACAGCGCAGCCCCAAGTGCTCCAAGAAATTAATTTCCTCAGCTCTGGCAATACTTTGTGATGAATGCGGCAGCTGTGCTGCCAGAGCCGAGTGCTGAGTGTGAGCGTTTGAATGCGTATCATCTGGCACCGTCGAGGCAGGAGCTTTCTCATTTGGAAAAATGAGAAAGTGACACTCTGCTCATTCACACTCGCACGCGGGCCAGCCGTCCTGTCGGCAGTGACTTGACACAATTATGCACTTTATGTGAAAGAGATTGTTGTGCGAGGGCGACGCTCGTCTGCTCTGGTCTGAGGAGGAAAGCTTCAGAGCCGATGGTGAGGCTGCAGAAGAAACCAACTCTGAGATTAACAAAGTCTTTCAGCTCTACACTTTGACTGTGTGACTCCCAGCGTGAGACGTAGGAAACTCCCCGTCATGTGTGGTGGTTTGGCTTCCTGACAGCTCCCGCCTGCAGTACTCTTTCCACTGATACAGCACACACACACACACACCACCCGGTTCAAGATGAGGACGTGAACCTGCGTGCGGCATGAGGAAGAGCGTCTCATCACTCTCTGTGCTCTTTGCTCGCCGTCCGCCTCCTCAGAAGTCCCACCACTCGAACCTGGATGCTTTTCATTTTGACGTTTTACCAGTTGCCATGGTGAGAACGAGATGTGTTTCGTGTGTTTGTTTACTGGTGTGTGTGTGGGTGTGTGTGTGTGTGTGTGTGTGTGCAGCCACGGCAGTATTTCAAGACACATCATTTGGCACTAAAGCCGACTGCCCAATCTAAAGGAAATGGGCTACCATCTGAAATGTGTGTGTGTGTGTGCGTCTTAATAAAGGGATCATACAGACCTATGGCTGCAGGCCGTTATGTTAATACAATCAATGGACAAAAGATTTCCCTCGTTTTATCCAAACACATTCTCATTGTCCTTGTTTTTTCAGTCACGACTTCAGAAGATGTATTACACACACACACACACACACACACTGACACACACACACACACACGGTCTTCCACCTGAGTCCCAGCTCCTTGCTGAGACTAATGCCCCCTTTACCTCACATTATGCATCTCTTTGCATAATGGCCCCTTCTCCTACATCCAGAGATGGAGCACTCACTTTTTGACATCATAATAAAACTGCACACAAAGACACACATCCCTCATGACCGGCACAGTATTAGCATAAGTATACTGTACACACACACACACACACACACACACACACACTCACGCACACACGTGGAGGCAGGAATCCACTTCAGTGAATAGAGTCGTAGCTTGGGCCCAGACGCGGCTTCCTGGCTCCCATTCAGGCTCACATTAGAGCTCCCGACATCACAGAGACATGCTAATGATATCTGGTAATGCGCCGCCGCTCTGACGTGCAGAATGAGCTTCAACTCATACGCGCATGAAAAACAGCAATTGCTGGTCCTGCGTGGAGTCATTTAGACTCTCGATGTGTTTGTGATATTAAACACTGTGGACGTCTGCTGTGTCGCTTCTCTGATAGTGTGTGTGTGTGTGTGTGTGTGTGTGTGTGTGTGTGTGTGTGTGTGTGTGTGTGTGTGTGTGTGTGTGTGTGTGTGTGTGTGTGTGTGTGTGTGTGTGTGTGTGTGTGTGTGTGTGTGTGTGTGTGTGTGTGTGTGTGTGTGTGTGTGTGTGTTACGCTGCAGTGCTGCGCGGCGTGTTTGACCGTAGAAACGTCCGCTGGGTAAACAGCCTGTGTTTGTACGTGAAGACTCTGCCTCGACCCGAGATTACAGATAATTGAAACGGTATGTTCTCTCCCCACGCCGGCGTCTCCGTGTCCTCGGAGGGACGGATTCGTATTGTCCAGCGCTTCGCCGCGTCCCCGCGTTTGAAGCCGGACTTGATTTTCACTGTAGTCCTGAAGGTAACCCCTCTTCCCGATTAAAATGAAATGATCTGCAGGTCGACGCGTCGCAGGAGAAGACTTCACCCCGTCTTCGTCTTTATGTGCTGCTTTTTAAATCTTTCCAGAGTCTGTTGATTCTTTTTAAATATAGCAAGAGTGCAAGGTATTGATACTGACTCACTACACCACCTTGTGGTACAGAATTATATTACAAGACTAATATAGAAATTTGTCTTTGCAGGGACATATGTTTCTTTTCTTGTGAGTTATGATGTCATACAGCAATAAAATGCCTGGAAAGGTGAAGCCATGTTGGATACGCCTCAAATGTTTGAGTACAAATATCGCCTCAGGCTCTAACACAGTGCAGAACTTTACCGCTTTCTCTTTTCTACCTCTAGTTCCTCTCCAACGCAAAACGAAATGTATTTTTAGACCGTGCATCTTAAATATCAAGAGCGTTTTCAGACGTTTCACAGTCAGACTTTTAGATTTATTGCAATGAAAGCATGCGATATCGTACCTGCTCACAGATGACATGAACTGCACGCACACAACTCCAGTCTCTCATTACTTGTTGTTTGTGGTGAGAACATACAGGCCACATGTCAAAACATGCTTTGGAAGCCTTTTTTTTTTTTATGTGACGGGGTTGTTTTCATAAAGCGTACACACACACACACACACACACACACACACACACACACACACACACACACACACACACACACACACACGTTTCTGTTGCCACATGTGGTTCACTCACTCCGCTGCGTCTTCATTCGGATTCTACTGAAACCACACGGCCGCACATATAAAAACACGCGTGCTTTAAATACTTCATCCAGCCGGTTACATTTCCATTGGGCTGCTGAAATATTGCTGAGGTTAAACATGTAGCCTCGGGGTGTGTGTGGTCTCTCCGCTCAGCTGCTGGGAAATGACCTGAAACCCGCCAGCGCTTCCTCTTGCTGCGTTTCTTTTCTAATCTCCGCTCCACCTGAGTTCAGAGAGGAGTTGGGGAGCCGCTTCACTCAGGCCCTTTTTCCCGTCTCTCCTGCCAGGTGGCGCCGAGAGGAGCCGAGTCCCGACCCGAGCGCCGGTACGAAGACGTCGAGCCGACGCAGCCCAGGTGAGACCGCCGTGTGTGTTTTATGTGCAGGAAATGAAGGGGTACCTTCCTGCCACTCCCTCGTTTTGTGTCTCCCCCACTGACTCACTCTCTCTCACACACACACACACACACACACACACACACACACACACACACACACACACACACACACACACACACACACACACACACACACACACACACACACACACACAGGCTAATCCTCTTTGGAGCTTATAATTAAATCTGGAGTGTTTGCCTTGGGAGTGTCTACTCATCCCAGGAATAGGACTGATCGGCTCTCCAGAGAGGAGGCACACACACACACACACACACACACACACACACACACACACATGCACACACTCACGCACACACACACACACACGGAAGAGGGTTTGTGTAACCTCCAGTGTGGGTTTAATGAAACTGCACGTTCCCCCCTGTTTGTTTAACCAGCCTTCTTGTCAAATGGTAAAGCACACATACATCCAGCACTGTCATTTGCCACGTTCACGGCCCAGCAGGTAAGTGGAGCGTGGAGTGGAAAGTGAGAGGAGGAGGACGAGGAGAAGAGGGGACACCGGAGGAGGAGAAGTGAGGAAAAGAGAACAGTCATTTCACGGGTTATTGCCCCTCCTGATATGACAGGCACCAGGGAGCGCAGACATCAGCACCGGAGAGACGAGACTCTGGGAAAGAGGAGCAGAGAGAAGGACGGACGTGGTGGAGGGACGGAGAGATTATCCAGCTGTAGACAAACGCAGACAGGCAGGATGAAGGAGATTTGGACGACCTTTGACAGCTCAGAACCGAACTCCTCTGTCTTTCACACTCGCTCTGCTCTGTCACCGCCACTCTGATAATCCACTAATCGTTCAATTTGTCACGTCAGAAGGTCAAAGTGGCGCAGCCTCTCCCGTCCCTGCATGTTCAGAATCATGTTGCTGCAAATGGAGAATCCCGGGTTCAACCTTTCTGTTTGGAGTTTGCATGTTCTCCCTCGGCCTCGCGTCGAGGTTAACACACTCGCACAGCTCCGATGTGTTCTGTCAGACCGTTCTGGAGTTTAGACGATGGATGAAACTGGCCTAACAAAGTAGATCAGCTGATAACAAAGTTCTGCTGCTCATCCCACAAATACATGCTTTTTACCAACGTGTCAGCATTTATAAGGGAGGCTATGCGAGTCATTGAAGGCACCGTTACAACGGGTTAATAATCGACCATATGCAGCGTTCTTTCACGGTTCTTTACTCGGTTGCGTAGCTTTCTTCTTCACGTTGAGTTCTGGGCCCGGCCCGCTCCAGAGGAGATCCCTGTCTGGAGTCTTAGAAGTGGCGCGATGGAGTTTGAAGGCATGGAAGTAAACAAATTCATAATGAATGCATTAGTGCAGGTTAGTGTTTTCCAGCTATTGTTCTAATGCGTCTCCCATTATGTAAATAATATCGACAGCGTAAATGTTTTAAAGTAGCAGCCATCAGTGTCTCCGGCTGATGTGAGGAGACACCAAGACAACGAGTCGGCCTGAATAATGTACCTTACCTCCAGAAATTCCCTGCATTGTTATTTAACTGTTATTCATCTGCTCTTTGAAGTATTTTTAGGCGTGGACCCGTCGGATACGAGCCACTTGTAATGCATATAGCACAGTTAACATGCTTCTGGGGACATTCGCCTCAGCAGAGCAACAAAAGGCAGATAGAGTTAGAGCCCATTCAACTCCCATGTTTGTGTTCTTGTTTCTGTAAAGATAAATCAGCTAAACTCCCGACGATCTCCAGCATAAATACTGGAGGAGGAGGAGGAGGAGGAGGAGGGAGGAGGAGGGAGGAGGCACGATTATTTTCCGGGAATGTTTTTTTCTTTTCTTTTCTATTTTTTTTTTACAGAGAGGAGGGCAAAAACAGGAGAAAAGGAGAGAGCAGACACAGCAGTGAATTGAATGCATTTTTCAAAGTGGAGCTGAACTTTGTGCAAAATCCCCCCGGGGGCCGCCATCATTGAAAGCCATTTCCTCTCAAAATGAGTGCGGCTCCACCATTGGCCTGGCTCTCATTAGCATACATTTGGCCTGCCTTTGTGTGGAGCCGGCTGGGGCTGCAGCTGGATGTGTGTGTCTGTGTGTGTGTGTGTGTGTGTGTGTGTGTGTGTGTGTGTGTGTGTGTGTGTGTGTGTGTGTGTGTGTGTGTGTGTGTGTGTGTGTGTGTGTGTGTGTGTGTGTGTGTGTGTGTGTGTGTGTGTGTGTGTGTGTGTGTGTGTGTGTGTGTGTGTGTGTGTGGATAGTACAGGAGTTTTAGCATCTCCCAGATGGGAGCATATGGAGGCGGAGCAGAGGTAAGAGTTAGAGGGACGGGGATGAAGTGACGGCAGAATCGAGGGAGAAATGTGAGAACTGGACATTCAGGATCGTGTTGCTAATTGTCCACACATCATACTTTTCCTTGGGAAAGCAGGAAAGGAGGTCATTGTGAGCCTCGAAGCTTACAGGAACACGATACTTCCTCTATTCCCAAACAGTCAAACTCACTCAGTTTGCATTGGGAAACACTTCTTGTTTTGCAATCGGCACTATATGAAGGTGATCCCCCACTTCTCAAGTCAAGAGTTTCCTCTGATGATCTGTCTGGCCAAGGCAGTGGAGTGGATGAAGCGAGGAGAGTTGTCAGCCTGGGACACGGTGCTGAAGGCAACTGTACCACCGCCAACCAGCTGAAGTCTGAGAAAAAGAGGATTTGGAAGGAGGACAGCGGGTTTGGAGAGGGTTTGCCCCGGGGAGGGTGATAGTGCTACTTTGGCTCTTACCTCTCTCTCCACCAGCCATTAACGCCGGGGTGCAGCTCAGCCTCCGGATAGGCTTTCTGCTTTGGGACAAACACACACACACACACACACACACACACACACACACACAATCGGCCATATGGAGAAAATTAACATCATTACCAATTCAAAGCAGCAGGTCATGGGCGCGGCGACCCAGCCCCAGGTTATCCAATCAGAGGACCCCGTGACCCACTCCCCCAAGGTGATTGGATTAGGGGGCCAGGTTGGCTCGCAGTCTTTGCTGGCCGAGGCCGATAATTGGCTGATTAATGTGCAGCTGATGGCGAACAAGCCGGAAAGCTGGGAGCTCTGATCCGATGCCTCAAAACGCTCCTGTCACATCTGAACAATGGAAACGAGCCGCTGAGGCCGCGGACGTCCTGATTGGTTCCCTCTCACCACAACTCAACAATGAACTCTCTGGTTCCACTTATCTGTGAGGTGGTGTCTGCTATGGAGACTCTGTCATCTCTTGGTGGACTTCTTGTCACCTCTGACGACCTCCACCTCCAGCCGGACAGTTTTTCTGTTTGTTTGAATGTTTGATTGTTTGAAGTCTGGCAGGTTTCATTTCCCTCTTTTAAAAACAAGGGGCCCTTTGCGACTGTCCTCGGCATGTCGAGTGGCTGAAGGCCTTGTGAAGGACTCTGGACTGACCTTCCTGAAGCGTGCTGGCGTGCTCCTCCCAGACTTTGCAGCCACTTGGCGTTCTGCACCACGTCTCCACATCCAACCTCTCCACCCTGGTGGTGGTTGGCTTCGGCCCTAATGAGCCTCTGGGTCGCCAGGACACAGGACAGAGGAGGATAAATGGCTTTTAGACAGTGAAAGACATCATTTGTTTGGATTAGGGAGAATTTTTTTAAATGACAGATTTCTAAATGTTAGATTAACGCAGTCACTTCACGGCGGGTCGATAAAGACGCTCGATACACAGAAGGGCAGAGTTCGGGGGCAGTTTTTGGTCGGACTAAAGTCGACTGTACACAACATCTCTTAGCTTCACATCTGCTTCCACTCTGCAGCAAAAACTGTAAGAAATCCTCTTCTTGTTCTTTCTGTTCATCAACAGCTGCCAAACCTGCAACGAGCAGCCATCAAAAGATCTTCAGCATACAACCGTGCAAAGCTGAAAAAAGAATCCAAATATAGATATTATATAGATATTTAAAGGGCTCATGTTATGCAGCATTCTAAAGGTGTACCAGCAGTACTAACGGTCCCCATACCTGGACTGACGCCCCAGAAGTGAAGACAGTCTGTCCTCTCGCTCCCTGGCTTGTTTCAGGTTTGAAAGAGTGTGTCCTGCCCAGGACGTCACCTGAGATGACCTCTCCTCCACGGAGACCCACGGTTAGAAAAAGCAGAATAGAAGATGAGTGGAAAGTCTCCAGACCTTCCACCGGGACTGTTGAGCCGCCGTGTTTATTGCGGCGGTCTGTTATCGCTTTAGTGCAGTAATATTGTTAAGGCTTGTGTTTCGGAGCTCTGGATGAATTCAGATGGCTTTTTCAAGGTCAGCGGAGAAATCAGATTTTCTCTGCACTCGCCTCGTCTTTATTAAAGCCCAATCCGGCTTCTCGCGGCTTCATAAGTGATCCCCCCCCCCCCCCCCACCCCCCACTGCTGTCCAGCTGTCTAATGACTCAGTCCAAACTCCGCTCAACTCAGTTAAACTTATTGTCTCCGTAAGTCATTTCATTTCTCAGCTCAGTGGGTGGCTGTAGTTTTTCTGCATTCGGCCCGTAGCAGCTGGTAACGGCTCGGGGTCCCAGGTGATTGGTTTAAAAGTTGAAGTGACCCTACTTTATTGTCAAACCGTAACAATAAATAAGCGACTGGGGAGTTTGAGAGGCGCTCAGCGTGGAGTGCGGGTTTGATTTCCCAGGTGGTGCCATGACCCCGTCCTCTTTTGACGAGGCCTCCATGGAGGCGTGGGCCATGTTTGTCCAGCTAACAGTGTTTGTGCTCCGACATGGAAGAATGTGATGGAATCAGCGGTAGGAAATGAAAGGGCTTTAAGCAGCTCTGCTCCATGCACAGCTGAGGCTCTACCTGTTTACAATAACCCGCTCCCCCCGGCTTCCCTCATTCCATCAGTCCTTTTGTCAGCGTTTCTCTGTCACTTCTCTTTATATCTCTCTTACGTCTCTTCGTGTCTCGGCCTCCCTCCCTCCCGCCGTACGGGGAAATGAAATCACCGCATTATAAATAAAACAAAGGGAATACACTTTGAGGCCTCTGCGCTCCCGAGGAGCTCGGCGAGGAACACGAGGACTGTCGTGTACGGGTCTCCTTGACGTTCAGTACACAAACACAGGCGGGCGGAGATTCACACGTTTCACGTCTCTGCAGGAGAGTATAAACCTTCCTGGCGCTGGTCAGAAGATGCGGGTTTGGTTCTCGACGGTTCAGCATCTGTTCCAGTCATCACGTCTCGTTCTGCTCCCCCGGCACGGATCTGTTACACGGTTCCGTCCAGTGGGGAAGTCTGACCTTTCACCCCCTCAGTGACGGCTGCTTCGCCTTCGCTGGAGTGATTTGTGGGCAGTCCGGCGAGCGAAACGCGAAATCAGGGGAGAGGAATGAGGAGAAGGAGTAAAAGTTGAACGCTAAGTGACGTCGTTAAAGTGTCAGACGAGGGACCGGTGGTTTACTTGAACCTGGAGCAGGTCCCGGTGGAGGCACAGCACCGTGTGTGTGTCGTCCAGGTTCATGAAGCTCCTCCTCCTCGGACTCATTTTCATCAGTAATTGTTTGGTTTTGTGAAATTATAGACATTTTCAAAATGTATACTCTGAACCACGACCAAGAAAAACCCTTTATTTTAAAGTGAAAGGTTATTATGGCGCCGTGTTCCCACTCGGGGTGAAACTGAACAGGAAAGTGTTTCCAGCCGTGACCTCACTGTTACTGTCAGTTTCTAGAGCGGGTGCCTGTTCCCAGTTTACGTCCAGGTCTCTGTCCCCGGTGGCTCCCGTCTCTCCTCGCCTCCAGGCTCCCATCCTGCACTTTTCTACCCGCCACCGACACTGTACACGCTCCCCGCCGCTGCTCAGTGTTCGCTCTCACCCAGTGTAAACACGGCGCCATTCAGATGAAGCGCCAGCGCCGAGGTGACAGTCGATCTCCACTGCTGTTGTCGACATCGGCGGCTTCGACTAGCAGAGCGGTCCAGACGGCTAATGGCTTCTTCTGCAGCGTCTGGAGCCGCGGCGTCCTCGCCGCCCTGCTCTGTATCGGCGGCACTCGGCGAGCACCATTAGCACTCTGTGTGCGTGCGTGCGTGCGTGCGTGCGTGCGTGCGTGCGTGCGTGCGTGCGTGCGTGCGTGCGTGCGTGCGTGCGTGCGTGCGTGGCAGCAGGCTTTATTTCTTTCCCAGTGTAATTAATGTATTTTGCATGCGACGCCTTTCTGTCGGCCGACAGGTGAACTCGTACCAGGCAGATGTGCCCACATGTGTATCTGCATGTTTTTTTCATCTCTGGAATCACATTATCATGAACCCAGTCTGCAAATGACACTTAATTGATATTCATGTCAGTTAAATGTCTGAGTCTGTTGAGCTTCAGGTTGAAAACCTGCCTGCCTGTCTAACACCTCTGCAGTTCAGTGTAAATACTGCGCATTTATCCTGAAGTAATACCTGTTCCAGTATTTATTTGGGACTTTTGGTGCAGTTCTTTCCTCTTATAATAACTGGAAATAGATTTTTTAAATAGAAAATACCTAATATTCATCCAACATTAATGATAATAACCATTTATTATGATAATTTGATCAATAAACAAGAGCTGTTCATTAAGCTGCTTTAACAGACAAAATGTAATATATGTAGACCCAATTACATAATAACTTGCATTTTATAATAAATACCCTGAATATATTATGAAGTACATGTTCCATTTTGTAATAATCACATATCGTGGTGATTTCTATACATATATAAGACGTTATGATAAGTCACATGATATAAAATCCAGTGTTCATCCATTAAAATCAACAAACTTTACAGTAACTTTAATTGTGTTGATTCTCGCTGGAATAATGTTAAAACTCCTGTTATACCAGTAACTACATCACCGTGTCCTTAACCTGGATTCACCTCCACACACAACAATCAGGTTTATACAAATCCAACATAGAGAAGGTTGCATTTAGATGTTTTGACATAACCGCTGTAAAATCAAATCAAATCTAACTTTATTTATATAATAATAATATGTAAAGTTCTACTACAAATTGAAATGATTTCATATTGTGTTCAGGCCACTTATTAAAATTGGTGTCATTACCTAATAAAATGGACGTTCCTGATTCCCACAATGTTTTGGAGATAAAGAATACTTAAATGTGTGTAACGTCAGCGAGGGAGGATCTTCATTTACAACCTTCTTAATGCAACAAAAACCAGATCAGATGTTCATTCAAGACGCGTCTCCAGAGAAAGGAAGGAGTTTCTTTACATGTAAATGACGTCTGATCACTAAACTGGCTGCTAAACTAGATTTTATCCCTAATTTTCCAGGTCGTAACTGTTCTGGTTCTCCTCCGTCTGAGACCCGATTTCCCACTTTAACCAGTTTGCTTTCCTGTGTGTGTGTGTGTGTGTGTGTGTGTGTGTGTGTGTGTGTGTGTGTGTGTGTGTGTGTGTGTGTGTGTGTGTGTGTGTGTGTGTGTGTGTGTGTGTGTGTGTGTGTGTGTGTGTGTGTGTGTGTGACAGAGACACATGGTTGTTTTCCAGCTGGTTAGCGTAAAGCACTTACGAGAACTGGGGGTATTTGGGATCCGGGGGGGGGGGGGGGTAATAAGGAATCATGAGTTTTGGATTGGGGGGTGGTTTAGTAATTTCCTCCTTCCGCTTCCTAGGGGCAGGTGCAGGAACCCCCCCCCCCACCATACACAGAAAATTCTTCACTGTCATGAGGCGGAAGCTGTGCCTAAATGGCAACACACACACACACACACACACACACACACACACACACACACACACACACACACACACACACACACACACACACACACACACACAGGTTTTTCTTTCACCCTGTAATCATATCCCCTCCCTGTATATATTCACATGCATAGCTGTGGATGTAATATTGAGTCTATCATTTGCACACACACACACACACACACACACACACACACACACACACACACACACACACACACACACACACACACACACACACACACACACACACACACACACACACTCTCTCTCTCTCAGAGCTGTGTGGTACATGGTGAGTCAGACGTATTCACCAGCATGTCGCTGCAGCTCTCCGCCGCGGGTCCCGGTGGTCCCCGTCACACCTGCGCCGTCTCGACCTCGGCGGGGGCTCGTCTGTCTCTCCGCCCGTCTCTCCGCCCGTCTCTCCGCCCGTCTCTCCGCCCGTCTCTCCGCCCGTCTCTCCGCCCGTCTCTCCGCCCGTCTCTCCGCCCGTCTCTCCGCCCGTCCCTGGCTAAACATAGCTCTGGTGACTTTATGGTTTCCCTTCACACTGTCTCCTTTTTCCTCTCATGACTTCTGTGAATCATCGACTCGTCACTTTTCAAGTCTCACATGAATAAAACCTGCTTGTACCTTGAAACCACACAGAAATACTGATTTTAAAATAGATCCAAACTGAATCATTGAAATGTTTTGCCCTTGTGTCAAATCGTCTGAGGCAAATAGTAGTTTGATTAATACCAGTATGAAATGATAACACTGGGAAAAATAACTCCTTACTGATTCTCATTCTTTATCTGTCGTGGAAAGACTCATTTGCATGTGGTGTTTTAACTTTATTTAGTGTTTTGACGTGCATGTGAAACTCCACTGACAGCTGAATGAAAACACAGCGACTGTCTGCTTGTCTCTTGTTGTCATAAAACCTTTTCAAACTAGATTAGCGCCACCGGCGGAGCTCCTTTAATTGTCATTACCGACGGCAAACAGCGTTTTAATCCGGCAGGGATCTGCCATGTTTGGCATGTTTATTATGCGTCACATGTGGCAGCCGTGGAGGAAGTCGTTTTCGTCGACCCCCCCCGCCCCCCCCCCCACCCAGGAAAGTGTCTCACACTCCTGATGGTTTTTGGAGGTGATGAGTAAAACTGAAGTTGCTCTGAAAGCGTCTCTCGTTACGTAAGATAAGAAGTAAACAGAGTCGTGGATCTACACGCAGGAAGTCCTTCATTTGGCTCGACACGATGGATTTATGATTCATCCGATGTTTTTGCACACGTCGTGTTCCTGAGGACACTCTCACTCCGGTGAGGTGGAGCCGGCTGCAGCCAGCTGTGTGACCCCGAGAGGAGGGACTCCCCTCGGGGTCACCGGGGCCTGGGGACCCCCTAATCCCCCAGCTGCTCCGCCGGACACACACAGCTACACACAGTTACACACAGTTACACACAGTTACACACACGCTTGTGGCTGCAGGCTGTTATGCCTTTAGCCACAGAACCTCCGGGCCTCCTCGTGTCGCCATTTCTCCAATAACATCAGATATTAATCATTTTAAACGTTGCAAACAAAAGAGCTTTTATTTCTTAAATAAAACAGTTTTCAGACCAGCTGCTTTTTCTCTCCAACCTTTTTTATAATCATTATGTCTTTATAAAGGCTGATGCATCACAGAACTTGTGTCCCGTGTACACATCAACGATGTAGTTAGTATGCCAGGCCACTAGTTGGAGCTGTTGTTTGTTTTAGTACTGAAAGCACAAACACACACATTCAGCAGAGGACAGTGAGCTCTAAACATGAACACTGGGAGGACATTCTAGTGGACAGACCCAAGTTGGATTGTTATTATGGTGACTGTCAAAATAAAAGTACCAAGTCCAGGAGAATATGGGCTGAGAGTCATGACACTATGGCGGAAACATTGTTCTGACTGGCTCTACTGAGCATGTGCAGAAGAAGGAGTTCCTGCCAACGTAGTGACCAGGAGCAGCGATTCCAGATGTTTTCTCCCGTTTCCACGGAGACTGAGTCGGGAGCGCGAGTGTTTCTGAAAAGTTCAACCTCGGGAGCCATTTTCAAAATGTTGCGTTTTCACTGGCTCCAAGCTCCGTTGTCATGGAAACGGACCCCGAAAACGCAGTAAAAGTTCTACGTTTCCACTTGGGGCCTAAAAGCTGCAGCCTGTAACATTTACTTGATTCCACTTTGGCCATGAGAAGGCAGCAGTTTTAAACATTTCAGTGTTTTAAATGAAAAACATTCGACAATATATCTTTAATAACTTGTCCGGTGGTCTTAACCTGCAGGATTTAGTCGCACCCTTAAACAGTCAGACGTGAATGTGATGGACGACGCGTCGAGGCCCTCAGACGTCACGGCGAGAGAATCTGTAGTTTCTGGTTTGGGATCCGTCTCATCGTGCCGCCGAGTATCGCCTCACCTCGAACAGACGAGGAGAGGACGGGGAAGGCATTTAAATAAGAGCGAGCATGAAAAGATGATGAGGGGACATTAAGGAACGAGGTGGCAGAGGTGATGGAGAGACGAGCGGAGGGGAAGATGAAAAGCTGAGTGGAAAACGGAGGAGGATGATGAGAGAAGGAAAGAGGGGAACCGTGGTGGTTCCTGTCTGTCTGGGTGGCCCTGAGCACCCAGGTGTTCACCCTCTCTCTCTCTCTCTCTCTCTCTCTCTCTCTCTCTCTCTACACATCACTCTCTCACTCTCTCTCTTCCTCCCTCTCTGCCTCCCATGGTGGCCTTCACCCGTTTAATCTGGATTAATGAGGAAGTTGACCTTTGCCTCTCTCTCTCTCTCTCTCTCTCTCTCTCTCTCTCTCTCTCTCTCTCTCTCTCGCTCTCTCTCTCTCCCCCCCATGGAGGAATATATTGTTTCTATCCACAGCTGATTTTGTCTCCACACATCTTCAATTTCTGCCAAATCTTTCTCGATCCCTCAAATCCGCATTTTTGCTTCCTCCAGTCATTTTCCCTCCTTATCGCCAGCGTCCGTGCTCATGCACGTGTACGTGCACGTTTCCGTGCACGTGTCTGGACACGGGCACGTGCATTTCTTCATCTTCCTCTGCTGACTGACAGAGCGCTGCTGTTCATTGTTGGGACCACCTGTGTTTCCTGTCCTCTCTGCTCTGTTTGGGTGGTCAGGCCTGCAACCACACACACACACACACACACACACACACACACACCCATAAAGAACTTTGCGTCACCGGTCCATATATCCCCGGGGGGACGCCCGCGGAGGCCCGAGTACAGACGCAGACTCGCCGCCGAGCTGCGCCGGCTAATCTGCGGTGAGTGAGAGCTTCTAATTGGCCAGTCAACAGGTGCTGAGCCGGACCCCGGGGAGCGCACGCCGGAGACGCCGGGATACGATTACCGAACACGGGAGAGGCTCAGCTCAAAGCTTCTGTATAATAACTACAGTGGGAGCCATTGTTGAAGAGCGGGGAAGTAAACATCCAAATGTGAGCTGCTGATTGAGACACTGCAGACGTTTGATCCACTTGATATTGAGGCGGCGTCCGCTGACAGACGCACATCAGCCCCGCACAACCAAAACGTCTTCATATGCATTTAATTAGCAGCCGGAATCTCAATTCAATGAATTTTAATCAAGGAGCTCATTATCCATGAAGGGATTAGAGAGTTTTAGATATCGACGTCAGACATTAAACTATTTATGTTGCTCTTTAGAAACACTTTAAGGTGCTTTACATCATAAAATAACAAAACAATTCTGTGAAGAGATGAAATGTGAACTTCAGGAGACAAAGAGAGTTAATAGTGTATTTTAATAAACCTGATTCGACTGAGGACGAGACACTAATAAGGACATAAACAGCCCCAACAAACACAAAATACATATCGCACCCACCAAGGTTTTTGTGACATTTGACTTTATTTATTTCATTAAAATTGACTTTATGTTCAGATAGTTGTAATTTCTATTAGTAATTGTTTGATTTTCGTCACATATAGTCTCCCCCACAACAAAGGAAAAAGTTTAAAGTTTAGATTTAAAGCTTATTGTGGCTCGTGGAGATGAAACTGATCTGGATGTGCTGTGGTGACTCTCCGGCCTTACATGGTCCAAACAGGGAGGTGAGAGAGCCCCGGGAAGACGTGTGTCAGAAAAGAGCCAAACGTTCTCATTCATGATGTTGACATGACTTCTGGAGATCACCACTTTTATAAATAGGAGTGTTTCCTTCACGCTGATTTGCTGCCTTGCTTCAGGAGAGTCTTGTGTGTCACTCCACACTGGAAACAGCACACAAGACGGAAAACATTTGGGCCTGAATGAAAGGTGAGCAGCCCCCCCCCCCCCCCCCCCCTCCCCCTTTCTTCTCTCCTCCGTCTCTTCTCCTCCCTCACTTTCTCCCTCGCTCCTCCCGCTGCGTCTCCCCGAGGCCGGCGTGTCGCCTTACCCGGGGGTTTAGCCTCTAATCACCCACAGCGAGTGGGAGGAACCGGAGACTTCCAGCTGGCTGCCTCGTTACTGCGAACCCCCGGGACACACACGCATTCCGACACACACAAGCTAAACACACACACAGCCTCATATATGCTTACCAAGGCATTTGCTGTTATCTCTTGGCATCTCTCCATCACCCCCCCCCCCCCCCCCCACACACACACACACACACACACACACTCGATCCTGCCAAGGCCACGTAAAGCCAATAACAGACGGAGGCTTCCCAGGAGGGAGGGCCGGGTCTCTGGCACGTCCTCGGTCCAAACCGGTCCAAACCGGTGTCAGACATTATTCTGAAGCGCCTTTATGTGTGTGTGTGTGTGTGTGTGTGTGACGGTGTGTTTCTCCACCTCTTCCTCCAGGAGGGATCCGTACGACTACCCCACCCACTCCAGACCCGGCCGGCGAGATCCCAGCCCCTACTCCGGTGGCCGCTACACCGACCCTCCGGCCCCGGCTTACCACGGCCAGTCCAATCCCCGCTACTACCCCCAGCCCCCCCCCACGGCCCCGCAGCACCGAGCCGCCTCCAGGGAGGACATCCCCCCCTCGCCCGGCGCCGGCAGGGGGCGCCACTTCTACGAGGCGGCGGGGGGGCGAGTGGACGCGTACCGCCAGGCCAGCCCCGATCGCTACGGAGACGAGGGGCCGGCGAGGAGGAAGAACCCGGTGATAGGTGCAGTTTGAGAGGTAGCCCCTCCCCCCCCCCTCACATGACGCCACACTGGAGATCATCACGTGACCTAAATACACTTCTTTAGTCAGGTTTCGTCTCGTTTCATGTTTTCACTGAACACGTTTATGCGATTTGAAAACTTTTCTCATGTTCTCGTGATTAAACCTTCTTTACATCCAGTCCTCCCACCAACAATCACGTAAACGTCCATTTATATCACACGAAATGAAAGTTCACAAACCTGAAGAAAGTCTTGAACGATCCCGGCTCGTTGGTTTGACGCCGGCCTGAGGCGTCTGCGGCTGAACTGCCAATAAGATTCTTTCTTGTTAATTTATGTGATCATGAACACAGCTAGCAATGAGCTACAAGCTAAAAGATATGTACTAAATGATGTGTGCAATTTTTATATATGTTGGTACAGCTTGTAAATATCCGCAGAAGTTATAAAGAGTTTATATTATAATGCTGCAAAATGAAAGATGAATGAATGAAGCGGCCACGTCGGGAGAACCTGGTGCCATATTTAGTGCAAAGTCGTGGATTTCTGCTCGAGCCGATCAAACCGAAGGAAGCGAAGGATCCGATCGCCTTGACCAGGCGGGTGGTGTTCACACAGGACGGAGGTGGAAGTGGACAAACAGGAAAAGGAAGTAGCTCCTCTTCAAAGTGTCTTCTCCTCCTTCATGTTTTGTCGCTGGGACTTCCTTCACATCCTGCTGGGTTGTTTTGTTTTTTTTTTTTTTGTATTTTTGTCTGTGATGATTCAGATAAACTCGCTGTGCTTTCGTCATGTGTGCGTTGAAAATCACTTTGTTAATGATGTTTTCGTGGTGTTTTGAATAAAATGTACAATCCCCGATGTGCACACGCCGCAGAGCGACGTCGAGGCGTTTACCTCCATCCTCCAACGTGTCACTGCTAAAAGTCGCTGCACTGAAATCCGGACTTGTCGGTGTGCTCCGCGTCAACCAGCTGCCAGAGGATTTTTATACACTTGTTTTGCAATAAATAGAGAGATTGTCACTGTGTGCCGCGCCGATTCATTACTCCCTCAATCTTCCACGAGGACGCGAGTCATCACTTTAAAAAGTTATCAGCGAGTGCAGCCTAATCTCTGCCGTTTGCCCCGTTAGATGACTGATAAGAGTAGCCAGCATTCTGATAATGACTAAATCATCTTCAACAATTAGAGGCTGAGAAATCTCCTCCAGAAAATGATTACCGCCCAATTTGCTCTGCGAAGTAAAGATGGCACTGATTGGTGAAATTAGACTTGAAATGGGGAATAATTAGAGTGTGGAGGAGGCTTTTTCTATCAGTTAATGTTTAATTAGCGCCTTGGCCAATGGGGACCGGGCCTCCGCCGACGTGTCTGGTCTCTGCATATGGCCTTGACCCTTTCACTGTCCGAGGCAGAATCCACCGCATCCACCACCAGCCGCCGTTCAGAACGAAGCCTTTTCTCAGGGTCTGTCGGCGAGACGGAGGCTTTTTATAACACGTTCCATTCATACACTGCTGTTCAAAACAATAACAGGAGCCGGAGAGAAAAGGTGGATAAACATGTCGCGGCGGTCTGCAGACCTTCCTGTGGTGACCAATCCACACGGCGCTGCTGCTGCTGCTGCTGAAGCCTGAACTCACGAAGAAACACCAGCAGAACGCGGAAGTGTCACGTTTTCACTTTAAAACCTTAATCCAGTCACTGACTACTGTATTGAACGCTGTTTGATATCAAACTGAAGGTCCATGTACTAGTAGGCTCTTTGTCTGCACGACTACAACGACTGCATCTTACTAGAATAGTTTTTTTCACTACTGGTGCCACTGTGCTGCACTAGTAACAATACTAATACTACTAGTAGGCATGTATCACTCACTAGTACCCTCCTAGACTCTACAAGTAGCACTGAGATGCCCACGAGTACCACTAGTAAGCCATTTTTGACTTAACTAGTATGACTAGTGAGCGCCAAAATGTCCACTAGTGGGCATTTTGGCGCTACAAGTAGAGTCTCGGCGGATACTAGTGAGTGACACATGCCTACTAGTAGTACTAGTAGTGTTACTAGTACATGGACTTTAAGTTTGATATCTAGTAAATGTTCAAACGACTTTCCATACTCATGTATTTATTCCCATTCTGGCTCCTGCTGAGGGAGTTTTGTCATATTAACGGTCACAAGGTGACGGTCTGGTAATACTACTCTGCCCTGGTGATACATGTAGTACATATGGAGTATTGTGAAGTGTCTTAGTTTAAAGAGTGCGGCGTGCCAACTTTTGTTTGTGTCCTCTGTCGTTCACGCCGAGGCCAACACGGCGTGCAGCACTTAAGCCGGCCTCGCCGGCCATCCGCCGTACTTAAAGGAATAACTGCGCAGTAAACAGGCTGCTTGAAGTGCTTGTGGTCAGTCGGCTGCCAAAGATAATAAACAACCACAACCGAATATCCAAGAATTAATTGCGTTTTACGTCCATTAAACAAAAGCTGTGGAGCTGCTGTCAGGCCGGAGCACATTACTCCACTCTTTATGTAATCAGTTACTCTCCTCGGCCGGCCGCTCGGCTTCCTTCACACTCCTGCAGGACGAGTCTGGAGAGTCACATGATCGAGGCCGTCGATTCGCTGACTCGTCAGGTCTTCATGTCAGAAGTTTCCCCCTGACCTTTGATCCCAAGGAAGATCCTCCACTTCCTGACGTGCTTCTCTTCCCTCCTGGCAGGAATCCTTCGCCGAGCAGAGTCGAGCTCCGACGCTCCGACGACTTTCACCGGCATGTCACATGTTTACGGACATTCTAGTGGACAGACCACCAAGTTAGATTGTTATTATGGTGACTGTCAAAATAAAACCACCAAGTTAGATTGTTATTATGGTGACTGTCAAAATAAAACCACCAAGATAGATTGTTATTAGGATGACTGTCAAAATAAAACCACCAAGATAGATTGTTATGGTGACTGTCAAAATAAAACCACCAAGGAGAATATGGACTGGGAGTCATGGCACCACGGGGGAAAGCTTTGTTCTGATTGGCTCTACTGAGCATGTGCAGAACCACGCGTTACGATGGCCGTGTTGGGCATGCTCAGTAGCGTTGCGGTGTGAACGCTGCCTCAGTGTCACTGGAGAGTTGCCAGATATTTAAAGTCCAAGTGGAAAAAAGGGGGCAGAAGTTTCTGACACTTTTACATCCATCAAATCAAAGTCACTGCTGCGGTCGAAGGGTTAAAGTATTTAACCGTCAGAAAACTCACATTTTTCTGCCGTGGGTTCGTGTGAATTAATGTGACACCTCGTAAGCCCTGCTTTTTTTGGGGGTTTTTTTTTTTTTAGGAAAAGAAATGCATGCGCCCAAACGCTGTTCCCCGCTCGACTCGTGAACCGCGGGGTAGTGGGAGTATTCCCTGGTTATGTTCTCTGAGCATTACCGATTCCGCCGGCGCCCCCGTTGAACACCTCGGCTAGTTAGCATGTGTCAATCAAACGGCGAGCTCTGGGGAGGGCAGAGTGGAGAGCCGGAGCAGTTATCTCCCCGGCACAGCTCCTAGACAGACGGAGGGGGGGGTACTACAGTAGATAGAGCGCCGAACGGAGGTGCGGGTGAGCTCCCTCCATGACCCCCCCCCCCCCCCCCTACACCCCTTCATCCTCTTCATTAAAGGCACATTCCGCCACATTAGCCCGCCGTCCTCCCGTCCTTCACCTGCTGCCATTCGTTTGCCTCGTTAAGGCTTCGTGCTCTGAGTGGAGTGGAGTCCGAGTGGAGCTCCTCATTTAATTATACAGTTCATTACAACCCCCACCCCCCCCCCCCCCCCCCCCCCTCAGGTCTGAGACGGGCCACGGGAATAACCGGTGGCGAATGTGCGGATTAAACGGGCCAAATATGGAGATTGGTGGAGTTCTGGATGGTGTTCCCCGTCAGCCTTCCCTTCACCACCTCCTCCACCTTCTGATCCGGTATCAGTGCAGGCGGAGTTCTTTCAGCCGGCGTGTGTGTGTTTGATATTGTTCACCAGCTGTGAAATTGAATTTCCACAGTTGGGCTGATATTGGAAATAATTTCATATCCTGCACGATACTCTTGCTTGGTTTCACCTTGTGTTGTGTTTAAGACGTCCATTTTTACTAAATGCGTCTCTTTTCTTCTTCTCCTGCAAAGAGCGACGCAGCGCCGCTGCTCATTTCCACCATATTTACCCTAAAAGCGATGCCGGCTCGCTGGCTGCCTCTCCCGCTCGCCCACACACCGCCGCCAAGCCACCAACCACCATGTTTTACACCAGCCGTCGCCATGGCAACGCGGCCGCTGCTCCTGGCACAGCGGCGCCTTTCAGAGCTGATGACATCGTCGTGGCAACAATGAAAGGTTCACACGTCTCATCGTGGGCAAAACGCAGGATTTCTTCTTCTCCTTCTTCTTTCGGGGCGTCGCACAGATCCTGTATCCTCCCCGCGGCGACGTGCAGCCGGGACGCTTCTTTCCTCGCTCTCAAACGGCTGGCTGCGCCCCGGCGGTTCGTCGGGCCGGTTTCCCGCTGCCGCCGGCCACCGGCCGTCTCCCAGGATGGCGAGGCTGCATTGTTTACTTGGACCGATCCCCCCCCCCCCCCCTCATATCTGCCCTCTCCCTCTCAGTGTTCTCTTTGCACCGATGCTAGAGAAACGCCAAGACTCGTGGCTCACGGCGTTGCATTGTGATGTGGCCAGCAACAGCTGAAGTCCGTGACCCCCGTGACCCCCGTGACCCCGTGACCCCGCCCATCAGGCTTTCAGCACCAACACACACTGGACTCCTGCCAGGGGACGGAGGAGCACAACTGGGGAACCATATAGAATCAAACACACACACTTTGTGTGTGTGTGTGTGTGTGTGGTTTCCAGAAGCACTGCCGTTGCCAAAAAGTAGTTTCCCGGGCGTCCAGACTGAGCTGCCTGTCACACACTAACACACACACTCCTGGTATATTAACTTCTTATTCCAACATGAACACACACCTGCTGGGCTCCGACACACACACACACACACACACACACACACACACACACACACACACACACACACACACACACAGAGCGTCTTCACAGTGGCAGAGCACTTCCTCACACACATGTTCACAGTATGTGTGTGTCGCAGGCTCAGCTGACCGCCTGGCGCTCGCTGTGAAATTGGCGCCATTCCCATGCAGATGCTTGGTGTTTAGCTTGGCGTTCGGGGGGGGGGGGGGGGGGGTCTGGTGTCAGGACGAGCGGCAGGAAGAAGATGGAGCTAATATGTTACATGTCCGTTAGCCGGGCCGCTCAGCAGGATGGAAGGCGGCGTGTGATGAATGGTCCTCGCCGTTAGCTGAGCGCGTCCCCGCTGGTTTCTCCAAATAACATGAAAACGCCACGTTGTGGGGCAACGTTAGTCTCCATCCAAACTCACTGTTAAAGTCGGTTTTGATTCACTTCCTGTTGCAGACCTGCATGCAAATAGATTCTGATTCATCAAGTAAATGTGGATTTTATTGTTAAAGGGAATCAGAACCAGAATCATTGTTCCTCTTACAGAAGCACAACGAAATTAAAAATAGCTGCTCTCATAATGAAACAGTGCAAACAACCGAAAGTGCAAAGATAAAAGACTGAAGCCAGTGATCGCTCTCGCACCGCTGTAGCGTCCAGTCTGTCCTCACTCCCTCTCATGTTTGCCTCATCATCAGTAAATAGCATCGTTGATGGCTCACTGTCCATCTAGTGGCCACCGCTGGTAATACCACCAATCAATCCAATCAACCCGTTTAATTTTCCAGGACCTCCAGGACCTGCAGGACCAGGAAGTCTGTCAGTCATCTATCCCATAAGGCATTGACTAGTTTTGCTTTTACACCAATTTCCCCTCAAAAACTGCATCATGCGACGCGTCACATGGTCGTCCCGTCGTCCCACCGACTCTGACTGGATGATGGCGGCGGCGGCGGCGGCGGCGGCGGCGGCGCCTCGTCAGTGACAGTGGAATCAGACGGAAGTCTTTACTTCTCAACATAACCGTGGCTGCCGACGGTACAAAGGATGTCTTCATGCATTTCTAACTTTAGTGTGAGGAGTTCCTGATGAGCTGAATGTGAGGTTCTTCCTCTGCCCGCCTGCAGAGCAGGAGTGTGTTTCCTCTTCACACTCTGGACGGACAGTAGAAGTCCCGCAGCCTCGGTAGAGCTCCGGTGGAATTCAACTGGTCGCATGTCGATTCATGCGGCTGCAGTCGGTCATTTGATTTCCAGGCCCGGTGTTCATTCTGCAGACATGGCCGTTCCAGTGTGGATTAGATAAGGTTGAAGACAAAGTGGAGCCTCATTGGAAAGTGGCTGCAGCAGCCAGCGGAGTAATCCATCCACACATTCCTTCCAGAGAATGCCAAGCAGCTCGCTGCCGGCCCGACTCCATTAGATCCGTCGCTCTCTGCTTTCTATCGTTCAGAAACACACACTGCAGAGATCCACACACACGCTCACACACACACACACGCTCTCACACACACACACACACAGTGTTTTTCTCTGCGCCTGCCACCGGCTTCATTAGTGTTAAGAAATGTCCTGTTCGTTAACGGCAGGCAATTAGCCGCTAATTTAGAAGCAGTGAAGACAAACCAGCTTCTGTGTGTGTGTGTGTGTGTGTGTGGGGGGGGGGGGGGGGGGGGGGGGGGGGTGTTTGTGTGTTGACCAGGTCTGGATTCCACCTCCAGCGTATTTTTTTCAGGCAGTTGTCAGCTGCAGAGCTACAGAGCTCCAGAGCTCCAGAGCTGCAGAGCTGCAGAGCTACAGAGCTTCTGCCTCCAGGAGAAAAGCAGCCAAACACCAGGAAAAAAGAATTTTCTCCTTTTGCTTCTCAGTTTTTATGCAAAATGTCGTTTCTATTGCAGAGAGCGTTTTCCTGCAGAGGAGCAGGACACAGTGTGATCGCTCATTCTTCCACTCTGGAGCGTTTCCTGGGTTCTTCAGCTCTTTGCAGAGTTCAGTGACACAAAAGGCTTAATGGAGCTTTATTTTTTTTGCAGAGTCACTCTTCATTATTCCCCTCCGCAGACATAACAGCAGATCTCCCCACCAAAACACACCAGACCACCAACTGCCTGCCCTTCTCACTCCACAGCTCCACCTTCCATCCCTCCCAGTGTCTCTCCTCCGTCTCCACTTTCCATTCTCCTTCTCTCCCCCAATTCTTGGCAGTCCAGAGATAAGCTCTGTGATAGGTAGGAAATGACACACACACACACACACACTCACACGCATGCACTCCGTCCAACAGGGGGCAGATTACTTATTGCCCCTCTGCACTTGTTTGACCTTTTCCCTGATTTAAATACACACTCGCTGGCAGAGGCTCCAACTTGAGTGGTACACAGTCTTTCCATCAGATGCAACAACATGACTGTCATTCAGTCCTACACACACACACACACACACACACACACACACACACACACACACACACACACACACACACACACACACACACACACACACACACACACGGACTTCCCCTGTAAACAGCGGAGCTCTGAGGCCAGGCCGGTCCGACCACCCTCAGAGAGACATTGTTTTGGTAACACGCCTTATCTCAGCCGCCCCACTTCAGAGGGTGAAGGACAGGGGGATTCCCTGTGTGTTCTGTTTAATTCCCAGCTAACACACACACGCACACACACACACACACACGCACGCACGCACGCACACACACACAGAATCTTGCATATTCAGCCAGATAGAGTTGCCATTGTGGCCTCAGTGTGTCTGTTCATGGAGTCACATGGACGATCAGAGGTGAAGGTCTGGACACATGGAAAGCCTGAGGCTGACTCCACTGGACATCTGACTCATCAAGGACACGGACACACACACACACACACACACACACACACACACACATGGAAAAACACCAGACCAAAAGCAGAGGCGGCCTGGAGGGATGAAGGCCAGCGGGTGTCCATGAGGGCAAGTCACATCCTTCTGCTCATCCTGTGTGTGTGTGTGTGTGTGTGCGTGTGTGTGTGTGTGTGTGTGTGTGTGTGTGTGTGTGTGTGTGTGTGTGTGTGTGTGTGTGTGTGTGTGTGTGTGTGTGTGTGTGTGTGCGTGTGTGTGTGGGAATTGAGAACGTTTCTGGTAAAGCCTCTTAAGGATTTTTGTTGCCTGCATTACATTAGGAAACACGTTGCGATGAAGATACTTCATCTCATCATCAGGTCCTCATCAAGCTTGTTGCTTGTTACTGTAGTTTTTTTAAAT
Source organism: Lipophrys pholis (assembly GCF_963383615.2). Taxonomy (NCBI): domain Eukaryota; kingdom Metazoa; phylum Chordata; class Actinopteri; order Blenniiformes; family Blenniidae; genus Lipophrys; species Lipophrys pholis. The sequence goes on along the minus strand of NC_137645.1, from coordinate 943,380 downwards.
TGGTATTCTTGTGTCTTCCTTTCTGGGACTAGTACAAGGATGTGGAATGCCTACCATCGATAAAGGTTCATCCCACCACTGTAACGGCTGTTAAGTGTCTCCCTGATGTTGTTTTCTCTCCCTCAATATGCTTCCTGGCGTCTCATCAAACCAAGCCCCGCCCACATGGACATCACTGACCGTCACGCCGAATAATTCAGATTGTGCATCATTACACAATGAAACACCTACATCATATCTCTCCCTGGATTTGTGTGAATAGGATTAAAGATGAGACTTTTCACTGCCTCTCCTCGCGGCTCCTGAGTTTACGATGCGTCGCGCTCCCACACGTCCCCAGTGAACGCCGCTCCATGGTTCCTACTTACAGAAGCTCCACTCGGGAGGCATTAATTGGTCCAACCTGCATAGTGACGTCCCAGTTTACACAGGAATCTGTCAGCCTGTGCAGCAGCGCCACAGTTCAGAGTTTTCATTTCTTCTGGGCTCAGGCGGCATGTGTGTGTGTTTTTCCAGCATCGAGCGATGAAGTAAGTGATGAAGGTTTTACACCAAAATGATGGCGAACAAGTCCAGGCTGAAATTCAATCACTCGTCTTCCACATTCTTCCTCTTCTGAGTCTCGATCTACAGTTACATTTCAATGTTTGCATAAAGAAGTGCCTGAAACCCTGGCAGGCAGTCTGCATCCTCCTCTTCCTCCTCCTCCTCCTCCTCTTCCTCTCCAGTGAGGCATATTGATGCAGTGTGAGGAGGTTAAGCCTTCGGTTTAGTGCCCGTGTGGCCGTGACATTCTGCCTCGCCGGCCTGTAATTGATTCATCGGTGTGTGTATCAGTTAACGCTGGCCTCACCTGCTCGGGGGGGGGGGGGGGGGGGGGTCATGATGGACACGCTGCTCTAATGGCCCGGCTCTGTGGTTTGGCAGGTAGTGTTTTTCCTGCGTGGCTCTTGTCCTCACGCTTGTTTTGTTTTTCGCCCGCTCCGTTTCTCGGCCTGTTCGCTCCTCATCCCGCTCAGGTCCCATCATGCACCTCTCTCCTGCTGCAGGGAGCCGCCGTGTCACCTTGTGTTAGCCGAGCGCGGCCCGCCGGAGTTCCAGCGCTCTGCAGGGACCAGCTGGGGGTCTCAGTTTCTCTGGAAAGTTTGCTGCTCATGCTGCAGGCATGCCATTCGGCCTCTGGCTGGGGTTCAGCTGTCCACTCCTGTTCATGTACACACACACACACACACACACACACACACACACACACACACACACACACACACACACACACGCACACGGGACCATATGCTCCACTTCCCCCTGTGAGCGGACCCCGGTACAGGAGCATTATCTATTTAAGGCCACTAACTGCAGATTAGATGAAGATTGGGCTGTAATGGCTTCTCCGGGTCCTCTGGCTGCTCTGGCCGCTCTGGCTGCTCTGGCACGGCACCCTGCGTCAATTAAAGCCAGAACAGTGTGATCTCGCTCTCACACACACACTCGTGATCACAGTTACTGTAAAACATGCCACATCTCCGGCTTTGTGTTTTCAGGATTTTCCTTCAAAAGTGACATTTACCTCATGTGGAAACATCTGAGAGGAGAAGCTGGAGCAGGTCGCAGGTCATTACCAGCAATGGGAGACTTATTAACACCTTCAGCTTCAAATAACTCGCCATTAACCCACCGCTTCATGCAAGTTTGAAAACGGCGAGCTTTCCCACCGAACGCACAACAAGCTCCTTGAGTCTCCCAGCTCGGAAACTTTTCTCCATCCTGGAGGACGAAGATATCGGAGCTCGCTCTCCGAGGTGTCGCAGTAATGAATGTGATTTCTCCGCGAGCGCTCATTCTAAATGTCAGCACGGCTGATCATATAACACAGCCAGCAGATGTGTGTGTGTGTGTGTGTGTGTGCGTGTGTGTGTGCGTGTGTGTGTGTGTGATAAAAACCAAGCGAGCTTCTGTTAGAAACACACGGCGACGCCGAGCCAACTCATCTCACTCCCTCTTTGTTTTCTATCCAAAGGCGGAAATTTAATTTCACTGTTGGACGGAACGATAAGCAGAAGTTTGTTTTTATTCTTTTTTCAGTTATTTTTCAGTTTGCATGTTTCACCTGAGCCCTGGAGGTTTAGGAGTGGATACACACACTCCAGGGATCAATGAACACATGCATATGTTGTAGTTTTAATCTTTATCTGCAATTAGAAAGTTTATCTTTGATATTTTGCTCCTTTTCCCCTCCAAGTCAAAAAACAACAATAGAAGGAATCTATATTTTTCCATGAATCGTTGTGCATTTTATTGCTTTTGGTATGAATCTCGTGTGTAATATGATATGACGTGAAAAACACGAGGAACTCCGACACTACATGTGCAGTGTGAGAGTTAGGCACGTTCCCAAACTTTTAAAAAGACGAGCTGCACTTTTAGAATTTACAGGCACATAACTGTCACAGACTGGAGATTTAGAATTCACTCGTCCTCCGTCGTCGATACTTGATTCAGCCAAACGTTGCGCACACTCACAGTTTATGTGCGATGAGAAAAAAAGCAAAGGAAAAGGTCTTTGACTTGCAGGAGGAAGCTCAGGGAGAATATACAAAGAAATCACAGATTCTGAGCCTGTGTTGAAGCGTTTGGTGGATTTATTACACAACTACAGTCAAGTTACGGTTGTCAAATAACCTGTAATGCAGGGACGTCAAGGTTAAGGCCCGTCGGCCAAACCCGGCCCCCAGAGGCTCCAATCCGACCAAAGCATCAAGAAAACCGTCACAATTTCAAAGAGCAAACTGGCGTCAGCCTCAACAGTTTATTGGAATATTTCACAGTATTTTACACCAGAAGGTTCATTAAAAGTGTCTTTATGCTGAGATTGGACTCATTTTCTACAGTAACTGTTAAACATTTTAATCTGGTATATAGAAGAAGAAAAGAAAAACTTTTAAGTATAGATTTAAAGTGTGTGTGTGTGTGTGTGTGTGTGTGTGTGTGTGTGTGTGTGTGTGTGTGTGTGTGTGTGTGTGTGTGTGTGTGCGTGAGAGCTGAATGTCATCATGCGCTCCATGTCTGATTCTCTGGAAGGATCAACTCCAGTGGGAAGGAATGTAAACATGATAAACCCCAAAACCTGCAGCAGGCTGTCGTCATCCTCAGCAGCATCACCGTAAACCTCCACTCACACAAGCACACACCAGAGCGATGGCGTTGGTTCGCTCTCAGCTCCCGGGCTGTATTGGTTTGTCTGCTGGAAGCGGCTGTGTGGAGCACTTAGAGTCAGGAATGCTAGAATAATGAGGCAGACCCTGTAAATAATGAAACAAAGGATGTTGTGCATCAATTAAGAGCCATTTGCCGCCTCGCATCCATCTCATCTGCATGTTTGTGCCTCTGCGTGCGTGTGTGTGTGTGTGTATGAGTGTGTGTTTGTGACGTCGAGTGTGTTTCATGTGTAGGTTTTTCCAAACGCGTCCTCCTGAAAACAGATTAATCAAACTGGGAAACATCACAGTCTCCTCTGATATGAAAATTAGACGTCTGCAGCCGTGTTGAGGACATTGTCACCGTAATTGCTCTTTGACAGCCACACACACACACACACACACACACACACACACACACACACACACAATCTTTAATTGCCTCCAAAATGTTTATGTCAAGATGGCGTTGCTAAGATAATGGCGGGGGCCCGCGTGGCCACACTAATGGCATCCTGGTATTTAGCGGCTCACATCAGCGGAGCCCATCAGATATTCAGCGGCATTGTGGGTAATACGGTGCTGCTGGACGGCGGCCAATTCATTAAAAAACTTATGGCTCCGGGAGGAAATGTGGAGTACAGCGTGGCGGATCAGGAAGGTTTGAACGTGACGTCGTCAGTCCTCCTCCGCTCTGTTTCATCCCTCCTGTCGCTGTGCAGCCGAGCTGCTGCATCACAGAGGAAAACTGAAAGGATCTCTGAACTGGAATGAGTTTGCATGTTCTCCCTTAGTGTGTGAGAGTTTTCTCTCACAGTCCGAACACATGCATGTGTTTGTTCTGCTAGAAAATCTAGTATTTTTGACTTTATCAGCCTTAACAGCTGATTAAATAGCAGCAATATGAAGTCAGGAGCCATCGAATGAAGGGCTTTGTTACTCTTAGGCCCCGTTTACACGATAACGATGCTCCGAGCCACTGGAAACAGAACAAAGTAATGTTACAGTACAAAGAGGTAAACTGCTCTGTGGTCCTGCTGAGCTTCACCACAGCTGATCGTCATGATCGGCTCGTTATCGGCTGCAGCTTCATCATTTAGTCACATTCAGGTGGAACGTTGCAACGCTGCAGGAGCCGGAACCTTTAAGGTGTCGAAGCGAACGCTGTGAGATTCTCAGAGTGTTTGTGATTCTCCGAAGACGAGGAGGAGGAGGAGGAGGAGGAAGGAGCACCTGAGGAGCAGCTGTCAGGATCTGAGCCCACAGGTACAGGCTGTTTGCTTCCTGTTTCTTCTCAGTAGAATGACTGTGTCCGGGGGGGGGGGGGTCGTGCTCCAGCCTGGTTTTCTTTTTGTTCTGGAGGAGTTAAAGCTTCAGATGGACTCGCACACAAACATGTAACGTGACTGATGAGCTGCTTTGGCTCTGATCCCAGATCCTGTCCTTCCAGGATCCAGCCAACATGGGTCGTCCTGGAAGGTGGACGCTCTGCTTCCGGGAAACGCTCCCTCCCTGTTGTTTTGCCCCATCAGCTGTCTGCTGGAGCTCGTCCAACCAGCTCAGCCTGATGTTTCACACGCCACAATAATGTCACTGCCATTTATTGGAAAGTTAGAAAAAGTGCTGTTAAAAAAACGGGATGAAAATGTAGATGTGCACTGCCAACTCTCTCTCTCTCTCTCTCTCTCTCTCTCTCTCTCTCTCTCTCTCTCTCTCTCTCTCTCTCTCTCGCAGCAGTGATGACCTTGCTATCATTTACAGCAGCTGCCAGTCCATTGTGTACCGTGCATCAGCTCGGTTACCTCTCTACACACACACACACGCAGCCTCGGCCTGATTATCAGTCTGCCATCGAAGCCTCTCGAGGCCACGGGGAAGAAGTTTCCTCACTGGGAGATCTTGAGATCCACTAAGATGGAAAGTTGCTGTGGGACTTTGTCAGGAGAGTGACGGGGGAGCGATGCATGCTGGGAAGCTGCAGGCCGCCACGTGTTCATCTCCTCTGAATCTGGGTTGCAGAATAACAAGTGAATGATTTATGAATGTGAGCACTTTTCCCACCGCCGCTCCGGGTTTGAAGCGAAGTGACAGCGAGCTCCGGCTCATTGTTGTATTTACTCAGCAGGGAGTCGCAGCGTAAACTGGAGGCTGATCTGCTGTCCTCACTGGAGCTGCTTGGTAGAACTTCTTGGTTGCTGCTCGGTGCACATTAACGCTGTGCGTCGACCTCCTGGTCAGATCTGAGTTAAACGATACCAGTAGAAGTATTGACTAGTTTGACTTTAATCTTTTCTACACTTTGAAATCGGGAGATTTCACTTATTGTTGTTATGGAATATCTGAAGACATTTAAATCCTAAAGAAGTTATATTATCCAGCTTTTCAAATCTTTCACATTTTCACTAAACCTTCAGTATTCTAAGTTTCTAGCTCCTCCTTGATTTTCCTCATTTGAATATTGGATCATAGGAGCTGCATTCAGAATCTGCTGTGTCTGTGTGAGCTGGACTGGCTCCGCCAGGGACAGAGAGGACAGACTGTCTTCACTTCTGGGACGTCAGTCCAGGTATGGGGACGAGTAGTACTGCTGGAGAACCTTCGGATTGTAAAGAAAAAATTTATAAAATCACACGAATAAGCTTCATATCTTCAAAATCATTCGAAATATCAAAGAAATAAATTATAGATGGATATCATTCAATTTTACATGTTTCAAGAGAAAACCTTTTCTTTTCAGAGAAGTTTAACATTTACACAACGACTTTACAAAGTCGCTCCATTGTCGTGTAAACATCCAACATGCAACGAATGGATTCGTTTTACTAGAGTTAAACTAGTGAAACATTTTCCCTTTTTTGCAGATCAGAACTGGTGTTAGTTTTCATGAATGTTATGTAAAACCTCCCGACCATTGCATTGATCCTCTCTAGTTAGTTTTAAATTGGATTTTGAGTTAGTTCACCTCATGCTGGTGTTAAAAAGTAATTGACCCGCCGATCACAGGTTCCAGCTGTTAAACACCCAGGACGTGACTCCCGGCCGTCATGAGACCAGAGCCGACTTGTTTGATCGGAGGAATATCGACTCGTCTCCAGGAGAGCAGTGAGTGCAGCTCCGTCTGGAGATCCTCCATCCTGGAGTTTTGCAGCCGCCTGCTCCTTTTAAACCTTCAGTTTTATGCTCCAGCTGGAATGGCGCTGACCCCGAGCGGGCCGTGACACCCTGCGGCACCGCCGCCATTATTGATAATGAGTGTGACACGCGAGGTGCCGTCGCCGCCGTCGCCACAAACCGCCGTGCGACCCCACAACAACTCTTAGAAGCGATTGTTGTGACCTTTTTGGACGGGGACCACCCTGGAATGTGGAATTGAAAATAATGACTCTGGCTGCAATCATTACCTGGACAGGATGTGTGTGTGTGTGTGTGTGTGTGTGTGTGTGTGTGTGTGTGTGTGTGTGTGTGTGTGTGTGTGTGTGTGTGTGTGTGTGTGTGTGTGTGTGTGTGTGTGTGTGTGTGTGTGTGTGTGTGTGTGTGTGTGTGTGTGTGTGTGTGTGTGTGTGTTCATTACTGTTGCAGAGACCGAGATCTGCTCACACACTCATTCTGATTTGTCGTCCTTGTGGGGACAAATGAGGAGAAGTTGTAAAGTTCATGAGTTAATTGAAGAGTCACATCAGTGATACAAGTAATGATTGGGTTTGAGTTTAGAGTCTGTCTGCGTCGACTGAACGCTCCTTAATCCAAAATGCTTTTGTTCCACGGCGAGTTCCGTGGATTCAGGTTGAGGATGAGGTTCAGGACTCGGGTGAGGTTGTTGGGATTATTAATCCGTCTAAACGGGGCCGGAGATTAGCAGTTATTTATGAGTTTAGAGGGAATCCACAGGAAAACAATGGAGGTGTTGATCGCTGTCGTGTGTGTGTGTGTGTGTGTGTGTGTGTGTGTGTGTGTGTGTGTGTGTTGTTTCCCATCCATGGAGCAGGCCAGTGGGCTTTGTTCTTCCTCTCTGCTTCTCTTCCTCATTTGCCTTTGACAACATTGATAATCCCACAACAAGATCAGCCACATTCAAACCTCAGTCTCTCCACACACACACACACACACACACACACACACACACACACACACACACACACACACACACACACACACACACACACACACACACACACCAAATACAATCATGTTCACATGTACTAGGTGCCAACTGTCGCCATGGCAACTCCAATCAGCAGAGGCTCTCTTCCCCCTATTACAGTGGAGATATGACAGTTTCTCTCTCCGTCTTTCTGGCCTCCTCGCAATATGATTGTTTCTTCTCTTTCCTCCGTCGCTCCATTATTTTTTATTTTTCTATCATCCAACTGCTGCTCCTCCTCTTCTAGGCCCGCTCTCAAGCACACACACACACACACACACACACACACACACACACACACACACACAGCGACACAAATCATGACCATAACTCAGAAAACAATATATATTCATTTTGCGAGGACACACTCATCTGAGTTCGCTTGCGGCTCAAATCTACTTTTTCATTTTAGACAAACGGCGGTCTAATACTTCACATTGGGCTCTTCGGCCCGTCCTGCGTGGCGCTCAGACGAGAGGCTTCCCGCTCCCCGTTGGATGTCCCATTCCAAACTCTGGCTTCGCGATGCTCCGCTGTATTTCACCGTCTCTGATGGACCGCGCCGCCGCGTGATTGACGGCTTATTCGTTTTTTATTGAGAGCTCTTTGCTTGTTGGCGGATGACTCGGGGCGATTTTGACACTGCTTGACAAAGTACAAGAGATGGTTCTGCACTGGGGAAATTAAACTTAATGGGGAGACAAGAGCTGAGGGTGTGGAGTTAGGGTATTTACCATATAGCAATCAAAATGATTGTCAGACAGTTTTGTTCTCCACATGAAAATTGGGGGGATAAAATACGATTTAGAGCACCTATAGACTGACAGGAGAGTCGGTTTCCTCCAAAAACTGCAGAACTAGAAACCTTCCCGTGGATATTTACCTTCAATCGGTCATTTTGAATCATATGCTCGCGCCAAAAAACACTTTTTGTCGTATTTATGGATCCGAGTTTATAATACTAATAGTAATGTACAGCAATCACACAGTTTTAGTGGCTGCTTGAATGGGAATTTAGTCTGAATACACACACACACACACACACACACACACACACACACACAGCAGAGACCATTCAGCTCTAAACATCAACAACAGGAGAACACAGACATTCTCGTGGACAAACAAAGTTAGATTATTACGGTGACTGTCAAAATAAGACTATTGTCCCTCCACTTGTGCAGAAGAAGTATTTGCTGACGGACTCAGTGTTTTTCAAAAAGTTGTTTCCAGTGGCTGTTGTGCAAAAACAGACGGAAAACTCAGTGAAAGTTTTGTGTTTTCTCTGAAAGAACCGGCCGTAACATGTGACCCTACAGCCCATTGTGGTATTTTAGTGGCTTTCCCTTATTTAACGAGCTGAAGTTGGACTGAAGAAAAGCTCATTGCACCTTTTTAACGCCTCCTTCCCTCCATGAGCGGCGGTTCAAAGCCCCAACATCCATTCACCTCAGAGCCCCGCCCCTCCACACACTTTACAGCCATTGTTGTTTTGTCTTCAAAGTGATCGGCAGAGAGAAAGTGCCCCTCGTCCCCTCAGCCTTTCACCCCCTCCTCACCCCCTCACCCCCTCACTCCATAACTCTCTCACTCCCTCATGTCACACAAACACACTGCAAAAGAAACAATTTAGTAGTTAATTTGGTCCGGCAGCGTCGCCTCCAATCATACACTCATCTTGAAATGTTCAACTAATTAGATGACCCCCCCCCCCCCCCCCCCCCCCCCACACACACACACACACACACACGAATCAAGTTGACTTTCAAAAAGAACTTATTTCACTGGAGTGACATTATCTCCGTCAAAGATGGCCGCTTGGTTAGCAGCCCCGAACTCCATGTGACTGTCGACTGGGCTCGACACCACCGAGCCACACACACACACACACACACACACACACACACGTCCCAGCCAAACCAACAGAGGAGCTTCCAATTCACGAGCCTGCTGCAGAATAATCTCCAAAGTGAAGCTGACACACATCAGACTCTCGCTGGATTTCAAGAGTATATTTAGCAGCTTTGCACTAATGAGGATGCTAATTGGCAGCCGCCTGTCTGTGAGGTTGGAGCATCACGGCGCTCAGTCGGGAGGCGCTGGGGAATAATTGCTGGTTTACGACTCCTTTCTATCGCCTTCTTTTTTTTTTTTAACACTGAAACTAAACACAGTTTTGAACATTTTAATGAGTGTTTAGAACGGAGTCCCCCGGTGGTCAGGAGCGGCGGCGCAGCAGACGGAGGCGTTTACGATCACAAAGGAACGGCGGGTTAGCGTGAACCCGGGCGCCCGGCCGAACAAAGTGGTTTAAATCCACCTGTCAGACGAGCGACGGCGGCAGGAAGCAGCAGCGCCGCCGTGAAAAGACACACAAAGAGCCGAGCCTTGACGAACTCTTCTGCTTTTAATCTGCTTTAAAGTTCAGTGAACTGGATATTAGGTCAGTCAATCAGCACTCGCCGCCTGAGGAGGCTCCTTTAATTACTAACTAATTGATAATTCATTAAGAAACAAATACTATTATTTCAGGAGACTTTTGACCTCGGGACAGATTCCCATTATGTCAGTTCTGCTGCTGAGAAGGTTTATTTTAGTGTAACCCCTCAAATCAGAAAGAACTTTTCTCAAACTTAGTTTGAAATGACTTTCACTCATCGGCCACTTCATTAGGAACACCGTGTGCAACATGATTTACTGCTTCAGTCACACTGTGAGGTTGGAGGGGTGCACAGTCTGCATACATACTGTATATAAAAGAAATGCGGCTTTGCAGTGGAAAGATTTATTCAAAACAGAGAAAAGATCTCACAAGGATAAACCATCGCATTATATTTATAAGAATATATTCTGCTTAAAGCTTTGTATTTCCTGAAATCATTATGATTTATTTTCCTTCCATTTCTACATATCACACCGTGATTTTAAACAGAAAAACTTAATCCGGGAGACCGAACCCGTGGTCGACCTCTTCTTGAGCGGTTAACCTCGTTTCAGGCTGGATTTCGCCGTCGTCCCCAGGAAGGGACAGAAAGTCAGAACGTTGAGTTCTCTTAATTACATTTGATAATTAAAGCAGAAGAGGATTCTGCTAATCTGGGAACAAAGCTTCACTTCTAAAGCTTCTCCTCACTTTAGAAATACGAGCTTCTCGTTTGACACTTCCTGCCGATTCAGGAGAAACAGTAATAGACCTGCAGTGTTTAAAGCACACGTTCACTGCTGCCGACTCCTTATTGGAGCACTTATTGAAATTCGATAAAGGGTCAGCGAGCGAGCCGCTCTTATAGAAACAGGTTTGTGTTTGACGCTTCAGAGAGAAATTTCAAACACTAAATGTCAGCCTATCTAGGTCAGAGCGGTTCTGGCGCCGGTCACATGTTCACCATGGCGGCGGCGGCGGCGGCGAACCCCCTGGCGGCTCGTCCTCGGTGTGATTAACGGGAAGCGGTCGGCGGCTCTGGTTCAGGGCAGATCGGGGACGGCGTGGGAGCGCCCACTCTCCACGCAGTCTGTCCGTGGCTCATCTTCCATCCACACGGCGTCTCGACAGACTTGCTGGAATGGCGTTCATCCATTCATCGGGACGTGGGTGGTGGAACAGGGGGAGGAAGTTGGCCAAAAACAGTCGCAGCCAACAGTGAACTGTACATGCCGTTTCCCTCCAGTGGGAGCAAAATCAATTTTCTCTGGAAGTTGGAGGGAATCTGTGGTGATGAGGGAGTTCACATGAGGGGAAAAACACGCTGTGGTCAGTTTCATTATTAATGTTCTCAACGACAAAACTTTTTAACTGTACTTCTACTGAAATACATGAACTGATCTGCTTCAACCTCCTGTTAGAGTGAGACAAAGATGTTTATGTAAATTCATTCAATAGCTTGTTTATTCTCACTACTCAGACTTTCTGGTTGTTTTTTTCGGTGCTGACTCAGCAGATTACAGACTAACAGCCTCTTGAGGTGCAGATTATTTAATGATCTCATGTTATCCAGATGTTCACCTCCTCCTCCTCCTCCTCCTTCTCCTGTCCTCCTCCTCCTCCTGTCCCCTCCTCCTGTTCACCTCCTCCTCCTCCTGTTCTCCTCCTCCTCCTGTTCACCTCCTCCTCCTGTTCTCCTCCTCCTCCTGGTCTGGTCGCTCCAGAAACCTTCAGTATTCTAAGGTTCTAGCTCCTCCTTGATTTTCCTCATTTGAATATTGGATCATAGGAGCTGCATTCAGAATCTGCTGTGTCTGTGTGAGCTGGACTGGCTCCGCCCACACATGCCCATCCTGGGAAGAGGAGGAAGTACTCCCTCTCGTGGTGCCATGTGCCAGAGCAGAGCTGCCTAATTGTGGGAGGAGTCAAAGGGAGGGCCTACCTTGATTGGGATTGGCTAAACCCCCGATGACACTATATAGGGTTTGATTTCTGATTGGCTGCTTGGAGCAACACACTTTTTAAAACCTGAAACAAGCCAGGGAGAGAGAGGACAGACTGTCTTCACTTCTGGGACGTCAGTCCAGGTATGGGGACGATTAGTACTGCTGGAGAACCTTTAGGAAGTGGATTTTACATCATATGATCTTTTAAAGAACATCATCCATTGGCAAAGCTTAAAATCTTTCATTTATTAATTTTAAGGACTCATTTGATCTGCATGTCCCATGATGCAATTGAAGTTTTCAGATGGTGAGAGGTCACATGACTTATTGTTGTAACTCTGGATGAAGAATGACGATGTTCTCCAGACCAGCCTGAGTCCAGCTTCAGCCGGGTGTTGCAGGGTTGTGTGAATTGGACGGCTCGTCTAAAGCCAGTGAGCATGATGGAGTTCTGAACGGTTCTGAAGTTGTTTGAGCTCCAGGTTTCTGATTCGGACGTGGATCCTCTGGAGTCCCTGAAGGACCAGGACGTAGCGTCATCGCTGGCAGGCTCAACCTGTTGAGTGACATTTAGCAAAGCGAGGCTCATCGCCTCAACATTTCTTCCTCCTGCGTTCCGAGAAACCCAGGAAGGTGATGTTCAGAGCTTTTAACCCGATGGAGGCCAAACCCGGTGTGACGGAGGTGTGAAACGACCTTTTACCCCCTGATAAGCTTGTTTGTTGTGTTTTTCGCTGTCACCCGCAGATCGTCATCCGTCTTCACCTGGGTCGAGCTCGGTTTCACCCGAGCCTGATAACGCCTTGATATCTCTTCTTATCGCCGGCTAAATAACAGGCCGCCACCTCGGGGAGCTGCGGGACTGCATGCCCTGCATACCGCCGTCACCCCTCCCCGCGTCCTTGTGCCGCCGAGTCTCGGCTTGATAAACACTGACAGTTGAAGCAAAGTATTTCCATGACTGACGGTTATTGACTCAGCAATATGGTGATTTGTTTCTTCGCTGCGGCACAATTGATTAGCCATAAGGAAACTCAGGAGACGTTATTGGATTGCTATTCAGAAAGATTGAGTGTCAGTCTCCATCGGATTCCATATCTCATCCATCTGGCTTTCACTCCCTGACTTTCTCTCTTCAGAATATATTAGTCATTTTCAATAATGACGGGCTGATGTGGAGGCGTCTCCTGTCCTCCATTTGATATTCTGAACCCGTGGCTAAATAATGGCGGATCCTCGACTCGTCTTGTTCACCTGTCAGCCGACTCCTTCCTGCTCGCTCTTTGTCTCTCATCCCGCCTGCTCTGGAATCAAGGAGAAGATTTTACACAAGCGCTGCAGCTCCGCCGGTGAAAACTGATTTCTGTCCTCTGGAAAATAACAACCTCTCAGAACACGGGACTTTGAAGTAGGAATTAGGAGTCATTAGAGGTGAATTGAGTCGAGTTGAGATCATATTGATCAAATTCACTTTATTAAAGTATTTTATTCTATTTATTCTGCACGATGTTGTCGCTTAAACTGTTGGCGAGGGAAATGAGGATTGTAAAGTCATTAAAATGACCAGAACTGAGGAGCCTCTTCTTAAGTATCACTTGTTTCCAGTGTTATTTATGTTTGGACGGCGCAGTGGAACAAATCAGTGTTTTTCATCTTTTAGCTCCAAAGGAAGTCCAACGATCCAAATTACTACTTTTCATGCGAATAAAAAAAGCAGCAGGTGTGTTTGGCCGTCGTGCCTTCTGATCCAGGAAACGACTCATTGGGGGGAAAGTGGAGCTAAAAGGCGAAGCCGCTTGGGTTTTTCTTTATCCTGCGTTTTATCATTTATCATGAAAACTCAAAGCTACTTAAGGAGGATTAAAGGGACGATCCTCCAAACCTCCTGGTTCCTTCTCCGTCTCCTCTCAGGAGCCGACGTCCGACCAGCAGAGCAGAGCAAGGTCACTGTGTGTGTGTGTGTGTGTGTGTGTGTGTGTGTGTGTGTGTGTGTGTGTGTGTGTGTGTGTGTGTGTGTGTGTGTGTGTGTGTGTGTGTGTGTGTGTGTGTGTGTGTGTGTGTGTGTGTGTGTGTGTGTGTGTGTGTGTGACTGTGTGACACGGGACATTCACTCACACGACTAACACAGATGTTACCTTTGTGGTCAGAAAAGCTGTAAGTCAATTAGGTTTTGCTAATGGGGCCGAGCTGTCTCACACACACACACACACACACACACACACACACACACACACACCGTATTGATGAGATTACCATGGTAATGTGAATGCATCCGGGTTAAACCACATTAAGCGACCCGCCTTCCTCAAAGATCATTTCTTGGTTTTTCTATACCGTCGGCCATCTTTTCCTCTGTCCTCCGCCGCCACTCGTCTTTCTGCCTCTTCCTCCTTTTGTCTTTTCCTGTGCCCTCCGTTCCTTCACTTTCTCTTCCTGCTGCTTCTCCTGCAGCAGATGCGAAGCAAATCTCCTGTATTGTGGCTCTTTACATCCATAACTTCCTCTTCCCATCTGTCCCCGGCTGTCTCTTCATCGGTTCCCATTTAATTGAATTATTGGCGAGCTCCATGCAAAATGTTTCAAACCCGGCACAGTTGGCCTCCCTCCTCCCATCCCTCTCAGATTTGACATTTTTGTTTGTTTTTGTGAATGTCACGGATATATAAATGGGACGACGATGGAGAAGCAACAAGAAAATATCATGAGTGCAATCAAACGATGAGGATCTATCTGCCGTTATTTTCTGATTGTTTCAACACTTTGTGACGATCCGCAAACAAATGAAAAGGATCATTGATCAACATGTTTGTCTCAGTAAACCGCAGGTCTCACAGCTGTAGGTAGTGGTTAGGTCTGTCACCTCACAGTCAGGAGGTCCCAGGATGGATTCTGTATGGCGTCTGCATCTCCTCCACTGTTTCATCGGGTATCGGCCAACTGTCAGGCCTCGTTCACACAACGCTTCTGAAAAGTTTCACATTGACACGACAACGTTCTGTCAACGATGAAGACCGAGAATCGGGACTGGGAGTCACGACACTCTGGAGGACACATTGTCCTTGTTGCCCCTCTACTGAGCATGTGCAGAACGACTATGGCTGCAATAGGAGAGTTTCCGCTGTTTCCACGAGGACGGAGGTGGCGCGTTGTCGAAAAGTTGCATTTTCAGTTCTTCTTCTCTTTAATGGCAGTTTGAATTACCGTCATCTACTGGTTCCAGCTAGTCCATACCGTTCCTACCACTCAGGAAAGAAAGAGAGAGATGTTGCGTTTCCATTTTGGATTTTATTGTGAATTTTATTCCCAATGAGGAGAAACTCTGAACCAATCTGTCTGTGCACAGTCTGAATGCTTAGTGATGTAAAGGATGACGTGTACAGTACGTCTCTGGTCACGGTTAAAGCCTGCATACATAATGTGAGCGTGGCTGACTCCCGGGGAGAACGGCACAGTTCTTCTTACTCTTTATGGTATGAGAAACCAAACTGTAGCTCCCGGCCGTACGACCTCTTTAATCTCCCTCCAACTACCCGAAAAAAGGAAGTCTCTCTCATTAGCAGGCTCTTGTCCTGCAGTGTTTTCTCTCCCCAGTTTGTGGAGTTGATCTTTCCCTCCGAGGCCCGGTGATAAAGGCCCCGCAGAGCAAACAAGGCATGGAGAATGGCCCTCTTGTCTTTTTATTATTGCCTCCTAATGCAGCTCTCGGTCCTGCTGTGATGAAGCGGGGCTGGAGCCTACACACACCTTGCAGAGGGCGCGTGCACACCCCTGACGTTAACGGCGGAGAAGAGCTCCCTCGCGGAGACAGACTCGCTAAAATCGGCTCATTTACATGCAGAGCCGCCGCTGAAGTAGATTTCTCTCACTCTTTCTGATCTCAACAACAATTTTCTGTGTCAAGCAGCTGCGACGAGGCCGGGAGAAGCTGCAGTGAAGTTGGTATGTGATTTTATTCCAGCTGCAATTTGAAAACAACTGTCGGGTTTTGTTGTCTGGAAAACACGAGCAACCCCCCCCCCCCCCCCCCTTGTCCTGCTTTCCTCGCTCTCCAGACTACAGGGGAGGGTGTGGGGGGGGGGGAGACAGGGTGGCGGAGGTCACTTTGATGTGACTATAAAGACGCACAGCAGGCCAGTGGAAAGAGATGAAAGGGTTCCAATAGATCTTGGTGGAGAAGCACAGAACAACGGGATCTATTCTACCTTTTGGAGGATAATGATGCTGCATCATAAACAAGAGGCGAGCGAGGAGCCGAGGAACCGAGCCGCCGTCTCACAATTAAAGTGAGCAAACAACATCTTTGAAGCGGGATGACAACGACCGTGTGGGAGAGCGACAGCAGCACGGCCATCTTGACTGTGAAACGAGCAAAAAGCTCATATCCCAGTCAAAGACAACAACCTTTTAAGGAACCATTCAAGAAAAGACTGATCATTTGCTCTTGTTGATTTATTTAAGCAGGATGAAGATACTTGAACTCATATTCACTTATTCTGCATGGTGCGTCATCAAATGTCCTGAAGATTCCAGAGGCCTGGCTTTGGCCCATGTTGGCTGGGTGCGGTTGCCTGCCCCCGTCAGGCCGAGGTGTGAACTGCGCAGGAAGTGTGGACTGATCACTGGATCCTTCACCAGCAGCCTACAAGTGGCTGTGTTGGTTTCTCTTTCGTTTACATGGATGACAAACAGATTTTAGCAGCAGCTCAGAGTCATGAAACCTGGACCAAAACACAAAGAACGACACTTACATCTTGTTTTTCTCTCTTTCCCTTAAACTAAATCACTGCATTCCTGCGCCGCTCTGCTCTGCTGTCGGTCTGCAGCTCAACGTGTTTTGATGATTGAGCCGATTGTGGATTGAAAGTAGAGCGCAGACACACGTCGGGAGGAGGAAGACCGACAGACGGCAGATGTTTCCATACAATCCAGCCACTGAGCCGGCCCAGCTGTGGCACGATGTGCCTTTACAGTACCGGGAGTTCAAGTGTGTGTGTGTGTGTGTGTGTGTAATTATTACCTTGGCTAGAGCATGCCCATAGCTTGGGTGGCCCGTCAGGAATGTGACGGCGGCAGTGAATCTGGAAATAGCAGCAGATGGTTTGTGATGGGTGCTGGAGTCTTACAGGTTGGCTCTGTGTGTGTGTGTGTGTGTGTGTGTGTGTGTGTGTGTGTGTGTGTGTGTGTGTGTGTGTGTGTGTGTGTGTGTGTGTGTGTGTGTGTGTGTGTGTGTGTGTGTGTGTGTGTGTGTGTGTGTGTGTGTGTGTGTGTGTGTGTGTGTGTGTGTGTGCAGATCAGTTGAATTTTTAATGATCCCGTGGGGAAATTGGGTCACTGCAGCAGCGCTGATGAACAGCATGAAAATGAAAAACAAACGGAACGTGTTGGAGATTGAGGACGCAGTGGTTGTAATACACTGATTCAATATCTTCTCCTGGAGCTGACCTCGCTGACCTTTCAGCAGTGAGGGTGTCTCGACAGTTTGACCCCTCTACTTGATGTGCTCCCACACACACATCCACACACACACACACACTCTCTTCAGATGCTGATAGGGTCAAGCCGAGGCTATCTCCAGCTTATCTCCCTCTGCCACATCTGAAGCTGCGTGTCGCTGATGAAGAGGAGAAAACTCAGGACCTCGGCTGGGATCAGGACGGCAACTGGACTCTCACCGCTTCCTCCTTGAACCCAGGGAGGGAGGGAGGGGGGGGAGGGGGGGCAGCGTGGAGAGCTGTGTGACAGAAATGGGGGTGAAAAAGAAAAAAGGAGAGTTATCACTCACGCTGTCAGTCTCTGGGGCAGGTTGTGATAAGAGAGGCAGTATGCTGCTGGTTGGTATCTATCTCCACCCCCCACCCCACACACACACACACACACACACACCTACAGGGGGAGAAAGACCCTGTTGTGTTCCCCTTCACCACCCATGAGTGAACACAGGCGCAGGTGTGCTGAGGTGAGGCGCTGCACTGTACGGCGGCCATTTGTCGACTGTATTCGGGGGCAGAGGGATGACAGAGTGAATGCAGATGGTGAGACGGGGGGGGGGGGCAGGAAAACGGGGTTCACATACTGCAGCTGCAGGTTAAGTGTTTGATTTCACTGCTGAGGCTCTGAAACAGCCTGTGACACTGAGACATGAGGCGTCCTGAGGCTTTTTTAACCGGCGGCTCGGATCAGGTCGCATGCTTGCAGGATATTAGTTTCATTTTAGTCTTTTGCAGCGAATCTCTCTCCCTACTCTGTTGTAAATGTCAGTTTGCATGAAGCCTCTTGATTCTTTTTTATATTCATTACAGTACAAGTTGGTTAGTTGGACTGAGGGAGCAGCCGGCATAGTTTACAGGTGCAGAATGTGATATTTTAAGATTCCAGCATTCCAAATATATCATAGAGAACACAGTATGGGGAACCATGTGTTTTTATGAGCTTTTAGGTGGTGTTAGTCTGAACACCTGCGAGGACTCTCTGACGGGGAAGTGGGTTTTTTTGGTCTGTGTATGTACCACTAAAGAGGACTCAGAAAATAAGCAGCTCACTACTATAAAGACTTCTTGTTTTGGTTGAATTGAAGTCACGTGTGGATGTAAACTCTTAATAAATCCCAGAAACTGCAGTCGGTTTGCTTCGCAGCACAACTCCGCACCCTCTTAACTCACTGCTGGTGTTTGGCAGCTAACTCCAACAACCCCACCACGCTGTATAATGACAGTCCAAATGTAGGAAATTCACCCAACCGTAGGTTTTGTAATGTGAATTTCCTGCTTCCAGTGTACTTGGTATTTTAAAGATGGAGGTCACCCATTCCCCATTGACCTGCAGCCCAGCAGGAGCAGGCTTTCAAACATCGGACAGCCATGCACTGTAATTTCGACCAAACGTACAGCCTGTAGAAACCTTTAGAGTTAAATTTAAAAGGTCTATAGCCTTGTTTACATGGCAGCACTTTCGTAAAAGTGGAAAGTATTTTGGGCGTCATGTTTTCCTGGGACTATCTGTGTTCTCCTGTTGTTAATGTTAAGAGCTCATTGTTCTCTGCTGGGTGTGTGTGTGGTTTCATTACAAATAATAATACATTCATTTCTAATGCACATTTCATTAAAAAGAAAAAAACAATAACCAAGAGCTCCAACTAGTGGCCCAACATGCTCACTACATCATTTTCAGTGTTTCCACCTTCTCTACGGACTTCGTTTTCACATCGTTGCCAACGTGAAACTTTTCTGAAACAAAAGTGGTTTCTCTTTAAACATTGTCGTGTAATCTGGGTCTCAATGCTCCCTGAACGTACCGCCTTCCAAATTAGTTCTACGGAATGAAAGGTAATAGTTTCTTAAACTATAACTATTACGACGTCTTGTTGTACCACATCATACCACAAGACGGCGTAGTGAGTCGATGAAGCATCATTATGTCTCCAGGGGATCAAGAGAAGAAGCTCTTTTAGCAATATTGTTTTTGAACATATGTCATCCAGTGATGTGTCATCAAATCAATAGTTTGATTGACAGGCGGCCTCTGTACTATAGAGTCTGTATCCCCCGGTGAGAAACATGCCCCCCCCCCCCCCCCCACACACACACACACACACAACATTTCCTCTGCGTCTCCGACAGGTCGGCCTTCATTAGCCATGCGTTGACCCAATATCTGGAGGTGTGGGGGTTGAAAGGAGGTGGGGGGCGGAGATGTTGACAAATGGGAGAGGAGAGTATCAAATGACCCCTCGGGACTCGGGTGGGGGTGTGGGGGGGGTGTGTGGGGGGGCAGAACAGAACAGAAAGTGACCCAGTGTTGTGTGAAGGTTTTTTTTTCCTCTCTTTTATCTCGGGGAGGGTCACAGCAGAGGTTAAGCTAAGATCACTGGCGCTCATCAAAAACGGTTTAATTGGCGCTTTCACCTCATATAACACACACATGCTGCACACATGGGCGGCATTAACCACAATAATCTGACCAGAATATTCTGCATGTGGCCGACTGGTTCATGCCAGCGTCGACAACGACGCCCGCCCAGAGGCTCAGATTAGCCAATCACATGGAGCCTGACAGCCGCCGCACCCTGGAGCGAGAGGAGGGCTTCCAGTGAGTGACAGGCTGGAGGAAAGCTGCAAGAAGATGGCATCTAGTCAACCCGAGGGGGGGGGGGGGGGGGGGGTGACAGTTGACTGAGGTGACAGACAGGCAGGCAGTGACTTACAGACCTGTCATACAACCTTCTGTCAAGGGCACCAGGATCTTTTGTTGACGGTGTTTACGCCTCACAACTTGCACTCGGTGGAGGAGGAACAAACAGGATGTTTGTGAGAGCTTCCCTCTATTCTGCGTTTGTCACTGCAGCATAGATCCGCTCCAACGTGCATGCACCCCGAGTGCGAGGAGTAAAAGCTCCTACCGGGAGGCGCACAGTGTGTTACGTTGCCTCAAAAAGTTTCCCCGTGTCCTGACCTTTAGGAATGCACCTAGCTGTTCCAAATAAAGATGGCAGCAGGGCGACATACTGTACCTCATTATACGGCGGGGCCTCGGCCAGTCCGTTACATTACAAGGTAATACAAGCCAAAGGCAGGGCACATGGGCTGGACGCTGAGGCCTTTCTCAGCAGATTATTTTGGGCTCACTCCTGTGTCATTACACAGCCTCCCGCTCTGTATTTAGGCCTGCTGATTGCAGGGCAGAGATTGGGCAGGGCTGAGGTGGGCTCTCCCTCCACTCACAGCGCTTTGACTTTGGCCTTGCTGTTTGATGTGTTTTTGTGGCGAAAGGCAGCGTGTGCCCTCTTTCTGTGCCACAGCCCCCCTCCCTTTATCCCCCTAGTTTAATTCCTCTGCTGCTCTGAAACACACGGGAGGAGCTGGACTGTTTTATCTGAGCTTCATCTGCGGGAGAACCCAGAACTGTGGGGATGCGTCTGTTTATGTGTGTAACGAGGAGAGAAAGAGGGAAAAGAGGGGTAAGAAGAGGCAGATAGAAGGGCGCGTGGGCGCGTGCACGTGCCTCCTCTCTCCCTCCCTATAATCGGCGACCAACGGGAGGAGGCGGAGCCGACGCGCTGACTGTAACGCGATAGCTGGTCCGCTCAAAAGCCCGATCCCTCTCTCTCTCTCTCACACACACACACGCACACACTCCACACACACCTCGCGGACGTACGCAGGACACGCTGGTGGTGTGTGAACGGAGCGGAGAGACGGAGGAGCGCGGAGCGGAGCGCAGGCTGCAGCGGCTGATGACAGTCTCCACTCCTGACAATCTCAGCACTTTTTCTTCATTGTCTTGTTCCTTTAGTGCTTCGTTTTAAAAGCATCTTCCGACACCCTGGCCGAGGCTTTCGGAGCTTTGAGACTTGTTCCCGCGGACTTGAAGCCTCCGCCTGCAGGAGACGCGACCCTCGTGTGCGCAACATTACGCGGGGACTGTGGAGGGGATCCAGAGAGAAGGACACCTCCGACCGGACCTTGGCGCACCCTGGAGCCGCTGTCCAGACTCTCCGCTCATCGCCTGAAGCCTCCCGGCAGCGGAGCGCAGCAGTATTGATCACGGAGTTTGTTTATTCCCTGGTTTCTTGGATGAGGTTTAGCGGCATCTCGTCGCCAAATGGACAGACTTAAAAAGGCAGCGTTGAAAGGAAATTATTCATTTCACCAATGACATGTAAAGGGAACGGAGTTTTCTCCAGCAATGGTTTAATTAACATCGGGGATCTTAATTAAAGTGGTCCGGTTTTTCCAGCGGCTTGTAGTCCGACTCCGGTGTGGATTTTTGGGAGGAACCGCAGCGCGTTTTTGCTCCGAGGTGGCAACAGCAGATACTTGAAGCTCTCCGCAAGTTTTCGCATCATCCAAGATGGATTTTGTGTCATCGCTGATTGGATTTTTAATGGCAATGTGTCATCTGGCGTTGAGAGTCAAAGGAGACGCGGGTGAGTTTTAGTTACTCCTTCATTTTGACGCACGCGAGGTTTCCCAACCACAACAAGCCAAAGGAGCCTAAACGCTATTCTACCACTATATATTTACTCCAACCGCTGGATTTCATTTAATAGTTGGTCTTAAACATTGTACATATTTTTCACCCTTTAACCAAATATATTTATTTATTATTCCATGTTATAATTTCATTACACATCTGGCACAGCGAAGGATTTCTGTGTTTATAAATCTACACGAGGGGTGTTTATAACGTGTGTACAGAAATATTCTGTTTGAAATCATGTCGACACTGTGTTGGTTTTCTACTCAGCCACTAATTAAAACCATTTCGACATTTTAAACTGAGGGAGTCAGATGTTTTCATCAAATATTTAGAAAACGGAAACAGAGATCTGTGCCTGTGTAACTGAAGCTCAGTGGCCTGCAAATAAGATAATCTACCTTATCAGGGACGTGGAGCATGCGGAATTTGAAGCACGGCGTTTATCTTTTTTGTATTTGTTGATTAAAAAGAGTAAATAGGCGCATGTCTGATGAAATAGACGTCCAGATCAGGTTAACGCGATGTTCGTGCGTAATTTACGGTTTTCCTGGTTCCCAGGACGTACGTGCGTAAAAGCTTCACCATCGCTGTAGAATTCCAGTGATTCGATCGTCAATGTGATTTCACATCATCCGGCACGAGACTGTCCTCGTGCTCTTTGGGGGTCGTGTGTGTGGGGTGAAGACTCTGCTGCAGGCGGCAGCACTCCGCCACCTCCGTGCGCTCTCACGGTGAGATTCTCACCGATCAAATAATTGGCACGAATGTTTCGGAGCAGGGTGAGCGGTAAGAGAGGATCCATATGGTCTGGATTTAGAACCTTGCTGCCAGGCACTTCGGCGCACGTCTATCACGTTGTAAAGGACGGGGAGTGTCTCCCTCAGCCGAACGGATCTTCTTCCAGGAGCGCGAGAGTCTGTGCGTTCTGCTTGGTCACTCCACCGAATTGATGTCATTCATTAAGAGCTGCTTTGTTATGTCACCACAGGCGGTGGAGGAGTTGTTGGAAAGTCTTGTTCTCACTGCGTTACTACGCAGAAAAGTGGCAGGATGACACATGGCCCCTCCGAGTGCCACTTCTGGGTTTTGCGTCACCAAGTGAAACTTTTTTCGCACAGCACTCATCCGTGCGTTTGTTTATTTATTGCTGAGCCAGTATTTGTAATCATGTCGTTTAATGTCACAATTTGCACGACAACACATCCCGCATAACGCGCAGAGTAACGATGAAGGACGGGATGTGCGGTTTTTATTAGCGGAGCGGTGCTGCGCCTCTTCAGTAGGCGGAGTGAGGAGCTGCTCATGGTCTCGTGATGACTGTTGAGACTTTACAACACCACCCGCTGGCGTGCCTCAAAACAAAGCCTTCACTTCACATGGGCTCCCCCTCTTTTTTAGGCTACTTGTTTTAAATAGGACATTGCTCTCGAGTGTGTGTGTGTGTGTGTGTGTGTGTGTGTGTGTGTGTGTGTGTGTGTGTTTTTCACTGGCTGCCCATGTACACAGTGATCTGAGACAGATGTGGGCCTCTTGGCAGTCATCAGGCAAGCTGCATCCTCCTTCTCTCTCTCTCTCTCTCTCTCTCTCTCTCTCTCTCCTGCCAAGACACTGCACCACATGTCCCTGCCTCCTCACTCACTCCAGAGCCACATCACACACAGATGCCAGGAGGAAAATAGACCAAAAAAGAAATGGACAAAGTGAGTGTGAACAGGGAGGCTCGGAGTCGGAGGAGAGAAAGTGGCTGCAGAGAGAAGTGAGGGATGGCTGCAGAGCTGCAAAGTCACCGAAAAGCAAGTGAGACATGGGCCAGAGAGCCAGGCGGGGGGTGGCAGGGGGAACAGATCGGGGGAGTGGATTGTGCCTCTAACAGAGTGTGAGAGGAAAGGGCAACTTCAAAGCAGGCAGGGGTCATGGAGTTAAAATGGCACTGGACTGAAGGGGGGGGAACAGATCACATTAAGGGTTTATGAAGTGACACTACCATCTTGGGTGACACAGCTAAAGTGGGGTAAAATCATAGCCGGAGCCTGACTGGGAGGCCGAGGGTAAAAGAGGTGAAGGGAAAAAAAAACAAGCTCTGTTACTGAATGATACTCTCATGAAAGTCAAGTACATTGGCCTCACATTAAAGCCTTTCACTTTCCAAACAGTTCCAGCTTTTCCTGATGATGGACTCCATCTGGGTTTTACAGATTTGATGCTTTTGCAGAGCAGCAAAAATATTTCTTTTAAAATGCGCCTCTCACGCAGACGCACCTCCAACAGCGTGAAAGTTTCCCATGACGTGGATGAAGCGAGTCCCTGAAGGTGCCTGGAGCTGGACTCGCTCCAGCTGTGGCCTGCTGTTGTCTGACTTTTCTTTGCCGCAATCTTTCAAAGCCACACAGTGAGACTTCGCCTCCACTTGTACTGTAATCCCCATAGTTTGACTCGGTGACATGTACATTAATTACTCCTTACCACAGGCATTAATATTCAAGCCATTAAGCAGCTCATTTGCATGTTTATTGAGTGGGCGGCTGTGCATCCTCTTCACCCACAGTATCATCTCCTTCCAGTGCTGCGTTTCTATTTATTCCATCATTTCCTGTCCAAATGTTTGCTCCTCGCTCAGTAAACTTTCTCATTTTTTTCCACCCCTCTTAGTGTTTTGTCCTTCTCTTTGTTTCCTCTTGGCCTCTGCAGCCCACCCTTTAATTCCCCGCATTTCTCCGTATTTTAATCTGGCCGGCCTCAGAGGTATCAGCTGAGAAAACAAGGTCACCCATTAGCATTCATAGCCCAAGACAAAGTGAGCGCTGCTGCGTTCGATACCAGGCAGGTATGAGAGTCACAGGCTCATGCAAAGCCCTGCAATAGCCTCCCGCACGGGGGGTGAAATTAAAAACAAGACCTCCATAAATAAAACAGAGCTGGGTCTTTCAGCCTGTCGCATTAGATGCATTGGGGGTCTTAACGGGAGCTCAGGGACAGGTTTAGATGGAGGCTGGATGGATGGGGGGGGGGGGGGGGGGGTGTTTGCATTGCATTGTCAGGCTGTGCAGCATTTACTGTGATTCAAAGGTTAAAGAGGAGACGGTGCCATAGGAAACCGTTTAAGGTGGGAAGTTAAGAGAAAAGTCAGTTTTTTTTCTGCAGTCAGTCGGGGGGGGGGGGGGGGGTAAATTCTTGTGTTTTCCTTCTTCCACTAGACTGGAGCAGGTTTGATGCCCCTGAGGAGACTTGACACCGTCGTCAGGTAGTGTTTAGGATCAGGCGTCCTGCTGCACCGGCAACCATCTGTCTGCTGGATTGATTCACTGATCCACTGATCAGGATGACCAGCTCCGTGCATTCAGCTGATTAGCACAGGGCACTTATCCTGTTAGGGAGGGAGGAGCGAGGAGGGAGAGACGAGGGGAGGAAAAGAGGATTCCGGGATATTATCTGCTTTTGATGTGGCTTTTGTTACTTGTTAAAAGGAAAATCCCTCTTTAAACACGTTTAAGTCTGTTAAACTAAAGCCTCTTGTGTGTATAAGTTGCATTCCGGGGCGGACTGTGTGCTGAAGTTTGGCTGCAGAAAACCTTTAACAAAATGATAAGATTACAAGGTTTTAAGGGAAACAATAGATTTAAAATCTATAACAACATGTAAAGAAGCTCTTAAAACTCTCAGCTACTATTTTAGATTACACTTCCTGTTCCGTGTCGGAGGACATGGAAATCTTTTTGTTCAAGATTTTCCAACACGGAATGAGTAAATGGAAAAAATCTCTTTCTGTCATTATACCACAAGTATGGCACAATTTACTGAGGATTCCCATTAAATAGCATAAAAAAGATTAAAAATCGCCCCAGTGGAGCAGCACTGATATAAAACGCAATAAAAATGATTAAAATCTTTAGAAGAAGACTTTCATTGTACAGTTTCATTAAACTCTGAAGCAGCGAATACTGGATATCTGCAGCTCTGATGTCAGCCGTGCAAGATTTCACCCACAAGATGTTTATTTTTTGCAGTATAAGGTCTCTAATAATACGTCTGTACAATTAGCATAATAATGCATGAAGATTTCAAAGTTGCTCATTTATTTTTTTCCTGATGCGTCCAGAAGTAAATAACATGGAAGCTTTGCTGAAGTTGCACAAATGCTCATAACACCACCTTCCCTCCCAACATGTCGTCATTTATAAATTTATAAGTGCAACAAAAAGAGCTTTCTCCCCCTGTGTTCCTCCATCTCTCTCTCTCTCTCTCTCTCTCTCTCTCTCTCTCTCTCTCTCTCTCTCTCTCTCTCTCTCTCTCTCTCTCTCTCTCTCTCTCTCTCTCTCTCTCTCTCTCTCTCTCTCTCTCTCTCTCTCTCTCTCTCTCTCTCTCTCTCTCTCTCTCTCTGGTCCAGTCTAGTGTGGAATGGGTGAGATTAAAAGCAGTGAGAGAGAGAACCTGACTGAATGGATGAGTGCTGCCCACTCTCCCCTCTTATTCCCTCACTCTGGGTGATAGCACTTTTTAATTAAGGTGGAGAAGAAGGAGGGGAGGGTGGAGGGAATGGTGGGGGGGGGGGGGGCATAGGGATGTTGGGGGGGGGGGGTACTACTACGAATGATGGAGGGATTTATCAGCGCCTCTCCTCACAGTCGCAGCTTATCCCAGAGCGTGACGCCATGCTTCCCCGATAAGGCAGCTAATAGAAATGAGAGCGTGCACACACACACACACACACACACACACACACACACACACACACACACACACACGCACACGCACACACGCGCGCTGCAGAACGTGAACTAAGACATGCAGACATATGCACATTTTCTCAGATAATGAAGATAAAGGAACTCACTGTGGCTACAAAGACATCTGTGGGTTCGACTTGATCATGAGCGACTGGAAGAAATGTGCTCTCACACACACACACACACACACACACACACACACACACACACACACACACACACACACACACACACACACACACACACACACACACACACACACACACATTTGACTAAACTCATTCCATTTGTACAACCTATGCAAAAACTGCATGTAAAGATGAAAATATATTTGCAGTGTTTGTTGTGGGTTTCAGCTTCATGTACACAAATCTTCCCCCAAAGATAATGAGTCCTGCAAACACTCCACACACACATGCATAGAAGTGTCCTTGTTCTCATGTAATAAGGTTTTAGCTCCTTGCATGGCTGGAGTGTGTGTGGCCCGCGTGTGTTGGTGTGTGTGTGTGTGTGTGTGTGTGTGTGTGTGTGTGTGTGTGTGTGTGTGTGTGTGTGTGTGTGTGTGTGTGTGTGTGTGTGTGTGTGTGTGTGTGTGTGTGTGTGTGTGTGTGTGTGTGTGTGTGTGT
The DNA here is from genome assembly GCF_963383615.2 of Lipophrys pholis. Lineage (NCBI taxonomy): Eukaryota > Metazoa > Chordata > Actinopteri > Blenniiformes > Blenniidae > Lipophrys > Lipophrys pholis. Next base: position 916,352 of record NC_137645.1, on the reverse strand, counting down.
GTGAGAGTGTGTAGACAGATGGGCTCTTCTAGTGGAAGAGACAGTACAATTCATGAGAGTCGCTGGCAGCTCCTGAGTGCTTCTCCTGTGTTACTCATTCAACACCACAACTTCTGTTCTCACACTCTGCTTGTCATTGAAACACACACACACACACACACACGCTGTCACACACACATGCACATCCATATTTTGTGTACTAACTACCCTCCAGTAATTAGGAAGAAGCACACATATCTAGAATGTACAGTTCCTGTGTGTGTGTGTGTGTGTGTGTGTGTGTGTGTGTGTGTGTGTGTGTGTGTGTGTGTGTGTGTGTGTGTGTGTGTGTGTGTGTGTGTGTGTGTGTGTGTGTGTGTGTGTGTGTGTGTGTGTGTGTGTGTGTGTGTGTGCTGACTGACAGAGGTTTCCCTGTGGGGTCAGCGTCTTCAGGGAGCCGCTGGATAGCAGGCATGTCTTAATGAGGCTCGTCAGGCTCTCTGCACAGCGCATCCACACCGTCGCTTCGCTCAGTCTTCTCCTCTCTGCAGCATCCTCCCTTCCCTCCCTCCCTCACTGTATTTCTCCCTCCTCATCACCTTTTGTCACCTCCCTCCCTCCCCGTATGCCTGTCACTCGCCGTCGCTCTCCCGCTGATCAATCTCCTCTTCCTCCATCCGTCTTTTATCCTCTCTCCTCCTCTTCAATCCACCTTTCCTCTTCTTCCTCGTCGTCCCTGTTTTCTGCTTTCATCCTCTCTCCCTTCCTCTCTTTCAGCTCTTCCCACTCTAATCCCCTCTCTCCCCCTGCTCCGCCTCTCCACCCATCCTCTTCATCCTCCTTGGAGGCCATTGAATGGGCAGCTCAGGAGGAAGAAAAAAAAAAAGTGTTGAGGCTGCAGGATTCTCCCCAAATGGCTTAATCTGCCGAGGCTCGGCGCGCTGATAGCCTCCATAGGCCTCCCAACAATGACTGTCTGTCTGCTCAGCCCAGCAGATAAAGACACGTGTGTGTGTGCGTGTGTGTGTGTGTGTGTGTGTGTGTCATTCTTCACCATCCCTGCTATCTTTTTGAAAAATGTCAGTTTGCTGTTTTAGCGCCTGGAGATTGACAGGCCCTCTGTGTGTTTTTGGAAGAGAGCTTGCGTGGGTGGGCGTTTGAACACAGCACAGCCGCGCCTGGTGTGTGTGTGTGTGTGTGTGTGTGTGTGTGTGTGTGTGTGTGTGTGTGTGTACGCACACATTCATAAATGTGTGGGTGTGTGTAAAGCGCGCATCCCGGTGCATGCAAGCATCTTCATGTGTGCCCCTTTAAGATGAACCTGGCCGCTTGTTGTATGTTTGTGTAACGAGCCTGTGTGCAGGCGTGTGCACGTGGGCGGCCGGAGTCACGCACTCACATGAAATCTCTCCGGCAGCCGAGTGTTCGCCCGATGCGCGGGTGTGGGCGTTGCTCCTCTCCGGTAACAAAGTAAGGAAGCCATCGCAGCTCTATCAAATGTCAGAGAATCTTAAGTGAGCCTTTTAAGCACAATAGGCGGTGGAAATGTCAACACTTGAAGGGTCTATTACACTTCAAGCCTTTGGTGCTGCTTTTTTTTTTTCTTTCTCTCTGTTTCCTTTATTGATGCTTTCACAGAAATCTGAAAGAAACAGGCAGAAATATCAACCCATTTATGTCAAGAACAGATTCAGTTCAGCAGCTGGGTGGTTAAGCCAACCATTTGGTTGTGTATTGTTTATGGCAGAGCTCTATAGGAGCGATGATGCTTTTCTTCTTCTCCTTCATATCTGTGTTGCTTTTCCCTTGTTTGGTCAACAAATGCTGGCTTCAATATTAAGGATATTATAGATATTGTCCTGCCTTTTCAGTTCAATATCGCCTGGTTCATTACATTTAGAGATCCCACAGGAGAATCAGTGAACACACACACACACACACACACACACACACACACACACACACACACACACACACACGCACGTACAGTGTTAGGTATAGAGTTAACCCACCCCCTGCTGTTGTCATGGAGAACACATTTCGCCTTTGCTCCTGTAAAAGAATAATAATAATCCCTGAGAATCTATTGCAATGCCGGAGTAATAAAGGAGCCGCGATGCACAATGGTGCGTGTGTGAATGCTCATATACATGTTCCCTTTGTGTGTGCGTGTGAGTTTATGTGTTTAGCGTGTTTATGGGAGATAACGCCGAGCGCGGGAGCTGCCGTCGCTGTCGGGGCGCAAGCAGAGAATAGGGCCTTTGTTAATGTGCGAGCTTCTCATTACAGAGTCGGGGTGACCCCCCAGAACCCCGCTAGACTGGCCGTCTGTGTGTCACTTCCTGCTGGGGCCTGCTGAGCCACGCCATTGGCAGGCTATTGTTCCTGGGAGAGCGTGATAGGATCAGGGAATGTGTCCTAATGTTTGCAGATTGGCTTGCCGGAGCAACAATTACACTTGGAAGAACGTTCCCACCGGGGGCCGCGGGGAGATAAGAGCCTGGGTGTGGAAGAGGGGCGTGTGTGTGCTTGTGTGTGTGTGTGTGTGTGTGTGTGTGTGTGTGTGTGTGTGTGTTCACCCAGATGCAGCAGTGATGATCTTTTATTGTTTTAATAGCTCACCCATGTGGCCTCACTCGCATTGAGAAATCCACAACGGAGAAGTTTTTCCAATTTCCGCCTAAATTGCTTTCTTTGTTTCCCCGTGCGTTTGTTGTTCATCACGTCTCCATATAGCGGCGCCGTGTGGCGTCGACTCACAGGAGCAAACGTGCAAATGACAAGACGTACGGGGGATGAAAACAGACTGGGTTGTTGCTGCGTTGCTGGAATTTACAATCAATAACGGCCACGCCCTTCTCTGTCTCCTCCACAGTGCGGGAGTGCGGCGGCGTCCTGGACGCCAGCGAGCCCGGTTACATCACGTCCCCGGGCTACCCCATGGAGTACCCGTCGCACCAGAACTGCCACTGGATCATCACGGCGCCGGAGCCGGCGCAGCGCATCGTCCTCAACTTCAACCCCCACTTCGAGATCGAGAGGCTCGACTGCAAGTAAGAGTTCTGACGCAGATTCTGAGCCTTGTTAAAAACGTTTTATTCTCATTGACTCTCATCACAGTTGTCGTGTAAACAGACTCCAGAAACGCTCCGGAGGTTTTCTGTCTTCTCTTGAGAACGTGGTTTTGTAAACCGGGTCTGAGGTGGTGAACCGATGTTCTGTCTGACTGACGCCCTCATTAGCATCCCACTTCCACAAAAGCATTTGTATCCCAAATAAGTCCTTTCCTGTTGCGGCGCACAGATTTTTACATAATATTTTCACTCCCGGCTGGCAGTTTGGCTTGATCCCAAGTTGCTGATACATTTTCCACATTTTAACCACAACAGGTCAGTTGAAAAGGAAATTTTAATTGCAGAGAAGCTTTCTGCAGAACGAGGACCGTTACCTCCACTTTTTCTTCTTGGGAGATAATTATTTATGGAGCAAATGGAAAACACGTCCTTTTTTTCATTTTTTTCCATTCGTTTGGCCCTCTGTGCTGCAGAGTTTAACCACAGACTCTCCAGGCCAAGAAGCAGATTAAATTCCTTGCTCAAGGGCACGTCAGCGGCAGCGCGAGCAGGAAATGTTGCTCATTTCCACGTCTCAGGGTTTTCTGGTCTTCTTGGTGGACGCAGGCGAGCGAAGCAGGTCACAATGGAAGACCGGATGGAAAGAATGATCCCGCTGCTTTAACTGATGATGCTCGACAAGAAAACAGAGGTTGTATGCCAGGGGATGTTTTTTTTTTTTTTTTTTGCTTTAGTCCTTAAAATCGATGTAGATGAGGTTGTTTTTCACAGTTTAGAAAGTCGCATATGGATTTTTTTGTAGGGAAAATATGGAGAAATTTAGAATTCACCTCACGTTTAACAGGCAGTCTTGTATTATCTAGTGTGTGTGTGTGTGTGTGTGTGTGTGTGTGTGTGTGTGTGTGTGTGTGTCGTGCCACAGATCACAGCGATCGCCTGAGATTGAAAGACAAAACATAATCAGGCACTTCCTAAAATCTAAAGCAGATTTGAAAATGTTTTGTCAAACTCGAGCTGGGAGAAGATGAGCACAGTTTTGTTTTTGTGTTTCTTAGAAGGAAACGCTGATCTGGACCATAACAAGCTGGAATCTTCCGTCTGATAACCAAATGCCAAGCAGGACTAATGTTCAGGTCTGAGTGCTTCTGACGAGGGAAGAGATGGATTGTGAAGTTTTGGAGGAAGGGGGTAAATGAGGCCCAGCTGTTGATCTGGATATAACCATGCTGGTCAGCTTCCTTTCTCAGAAACATGAATAATCCAAATCATATGTTGCTCTATTGTGTTTGACCTCAGAGGAAGAGGGAAGGAGTCACAGCCTCTTTTGTTTGTTCTACTTTTATTCAGCTGAATCAGAGGGAGCGCTGCGCTTTGTCGTCACTCAGCAAATTAAAGAATTAATAATTCCAGATGGTTGTTTCCTCCTCTCGTTCTGCTTGTGTTCCCTGACAAAGCGCCCTGTCTGGCCAGGAGAAAAATGTTGCTTTCATGAGCACATCAATGGCTGCTCTAGTGAAAGGCTTTTGTAATGACTGTCGGTTCTTTTCACGCAGCTGAACCACAAATGTTATTTTGATGCCTCGGCTTGTGTGTCTCCAGGTTTAATGTGCTGAAAAGGGGGAGAAAAAGTTGCATAATTATCTCCTCTTTGCACTGCGCTCCTCCGCGTTAGCGCCGGCGTCACGGAGCCGTGGCCGGCGAGGAGGAGGAGGAGGAGGAGGAAGAGCGGCTCAGCTGTCGATAAGCAATGTGGCGAGCAGCTTCTCGCAGCCTGAGGCGTGCAGGGCAGGAGCAGGAAGGCTTACTGCAAGGCCCCCTCTCCTCCACCGACAGTTTTGCCGGGAATGGGGCTGGCCTGGAGGGACCGAGGCCTTCGCCTGCCCTCCAACACTCACTCCCACTCATCCTGCTTTCATCCTGTGGAGGAGGAATCGTCATGGAGCACTGGTGGGCGTCTACGTGTGAATAACTGTGGAGACGAGTGTTGATGGTGCTTCCCTCCATCCAGCCGTCCTGCCCTGATACACCCCATTAGAGGGAAACATTTATTTATGCATATTCCCCCACGCTAATGTGTTTGCCCTTCTGCGTTTGCCCTCCAGGGCAGAGAAATGGCAGCAGAAAGAAGTGTAGAAAGGCAGAGTGTGGCTCAGTACTCCTGCTCTCTCTGTCCTGCGTTATGCTTCTTCTCCGGATTGATCCGAGCCCCGTGGCGGCGTTATGGGTTGCTTCCTTTCTCTGCCCGCCCGATTAGCCACGGCAGTGTGAGCGAGCGAGCAGCCAGTAGATTTTTGCATGTTTTCACGGTCCTTCCTCGAGGATGGTGTGTGTGTGTGTGTGAGAGAGAGTGTGTGTTGTGGGGGTGAAGAGGTGGAGGGCCGGGCATCTCGGTCAGGCCTGAAAATCTGCATGACAGCTGGGATTACAGAGGAAAAGCAGAGCTGTGTTACCTGAAACATGTGGTCCAGACTGCTGATAGTGGAAACAGAACGCAGGGCGATAACGCGGTTATACGGACTGTGAATGGACATATGTTTTATTTTTTGTTTTTTTTTTTGTGACTGTGCTTCCAAAACACGTGCAACCTGTGGGTGTGAAACCGCTCATCTGCCATCGTTTCCCCACTTGGTGCGTCAAGCCCATCTAAAAGTGAGAGAAGTGCCCGGTCAGCTCGGGGCTGCTGTCTGAACTCCAACATCCCCGGCCAGCTGCTGCTTTTCTCTCGGCCGGTTCAAGCAGGCAGCGCAGCCAAACCGCGGCTCTGCTGCAGCAATCAAATCGACGGCCTTATGCAGGCGCTCCATGTCTGAGGTGGCACTTTAATTCAGGATTTCATTTCAGGGGGAGTCCGGCCATGTGCCAAATAGCTCTTACCTCCAGGCTGCCAGCCGATTGATGTGAACTAAATGTAATAAAGGCTAGATGAAATATCAGGCCCATATCTCTAATGCAATCTGCCATCACCAAGCCCCAGGATGCTACCTAGTGATATACCAGGAGCTGAGATCTCTCTCTCCTCCCTCCTTTCTCTCCCTCCTCAGTCTTTTTACTCTTTTGCTTCCTCCGCCTCCGATTTTTCTTGATATATCTCTTTTCCTCCATCACTCTCTCCCTCCTCCAGCCCGAGGAGGTGTTTTATTTTTACACACTTGAATTAAACATGGAATAAAGAAGAATGGCACATATAGACACACACACACACACACACACACACACACACACACACACACACACACACACACACACACACACACACACACACACACACAAAAGCTATAGTCATTCTAGAAAATCCATTTATTCCACGGATGTGGTTTTTATTTTTCTCACTTTTATTTGGTTATTTGTTATTGAACGCAGCCCGAGGGCCGACGGTTTTATGATCTAACTTTATAACTTCTCGCCCACACACCCACACACACACACACACACACCCACACACACACACACACACACACACACACGGCTGTGAATCCTGTGGTGTCACCGACACACTGCAACACACTGATGTTTGCACAAGTGTGTGTTTGCAGATCCCGTCTTCCTCCGAGTACTGAAGGGAGCTCGGCGGAGAGGTGTGGGATCAATGTCTGTATTCCACCAGTAATGAGAAATCTATAGATGATCAGCCTATAGCCGAGGGGAAGGTGGATAAAGGAGGGATGAAGAGGCGGAGGAGCAGGAGGATGTTCGGAGACTGACGAGTTCCCGGAGGTCAAGGCTAAAGGGAGTTGTTCAGCTTCTAATCGGTCAATATTTGGCACCTGGCCGGCGTTCAGGACAAGATCATGGTCGTCCACGTCGAGCAGTCATTACAGCTACGGGCACATAATGATGATATAACGAGTGGCCCGCACAGTTTAAAATAAAAAACCATCATTTTTCAAAGGAATCCTCCGATCAATGGCGGCTGGAAGGAGACGAGCCTCGCTGGTGCAGCTGCAGCACTTCTGCGTCTTTCACTTGTAGAATTAATGAAAGCGAAGCGGCGGCTCTAAGTTGCGCAGCATTTGGAGAAACCCTCGACTGCAATCATGTGCTGATGGAGGTCGATTAGAAAGCATCCAGCAGGGCCGGCGGGGTCGCGGCTCCGGCGCAGGCCAGCAGCTCTAGTCTGGTGTTTCCGATCGATGCCAGCACTAGAAGGTCCGGGGCCGAGCCCAGACCATCTGTGGTCAGCGGTTTTGCCGCCGTCATCTGTAAGTATGAGCTGGGGGTGATGGACGGCAGAGGAGGGCGGCGAGGCATGAGCAGAGCAGGAGGAGGAGAGCAATTTGTTTTGGGGCTCGATTGGAGATGGCAGGCTCTGTGGATCTGTAGGGATTTTGCTCGCAGCATCTAGTTAATATTTCAGAGGCACTTATAGTTTATTAGAGTCCCCTTTGAGGGTGTGTGTGTGTGTGTGTGTGTGTGTGTGTGTGTGTGTGTGTGTGTGTGTGTGTGTGTGTGTGTGTGTGTGTGTGTGTGTGTGTGTGTGTGTGTGTGTGTGTGTGTGTGTGTGTGTGTCTACTTTTGTTTTTGCAGATCATCTTGAGGGAGTGGAGAAAAGCACAGATCCTCATTGTTTACCAGATCCAGATCTTGTGAGAGCGGAAAACTGGGAAGAAGAAAAAAAAAAAAAAAACCCGAGTTCAGCAAAGAGGAAAATCATTTCAGCAGAAGCCCCCAAGTGTCTGAGTACAGCCAAGTTTGGTTTGCTGATATTCAAGAACAGCTGTTGCTCTTTTATCGGCATAAACAAAATAAATCAGACGACTGTGATGCACCCACAACAAATTATGTGTTAATCTTTTATGTGATTTTCCGGTTTCCCAGCGAATGCTTTCCCTATTTACGTAAGCATGTAGATTAAACTAAATGAAATGTTCCCAGGCTGGGTCTTTACCTCAGACTGGTAGTCAAATGAAAAGCCAGAAGCAGAAGAAGGCAGCAGCAGCAGCAGGTGCTGTTTATTACAGTGAGATAACTTCGCTGTCTGGAGAGTGACACAAGCAGAAATGGTCGAGTTCGACGAGCTAAAAATACTCGTACAATCATCCCAGTGTCTATTATTAAAGCCGCCACAGTCCAACAAACCCCGGATAAAATACAAGTTGGTGTTTGTTCCAATAAATCAGCAACTCGTCTGACGTTTGGCCTCTGCTGCTAATAAAACGTCACGCCAAGATCTGAAAGAAAGGTTGCAGATGCCTTTGAATCTGGAGAAATGATGGAAGATTCATTCTTTCACTTTGAGCAAAACGATCTGCAGGTGGTGTAGATTTCAAACAAACTCCAGCCGGCGTCATGCAGAGGGACCAGAACCCAGAAGAGCAGGCGCGACTGTGAAAGGGAAAGGAAAGACTCATATCCGCCTGATCTCTGGAGTGAAAGATCAGACGTGATGCTGCTTCTCATAGTGACCAATCATGAGGACGCATGGTCACGAAGAGACTTCTAAATATACATGCAGTGTGTAAATATGAATATATATATTTGATATATGTGCTTCACTGGGGTTGGACTGGTGTGAGGTGCAGCTCGCTGCAGGAAATGCCTCTGGTCCCCAGCAAACGGCTAAAGGTGTGAAAGGCAATTAGTTGTTTTGGCGCAGAGGGCGGTGTGATATATGAGAGGAGAGGAAGAGGAGACATGTCTGGACTGGTGCAGAATTACTGGCCCTCAAGGGTTTTTAGTTTCCTTAACCCTTCTCCCTCTGTTCCAGCCGATCTCCAGGGGGGTGGGGGGGGGGGGACCGGTGCCCCGTAATGGCTCCCAAAACACGGGCCGGTCGCTCAGACAGTCTGGGGATGTGGTGGACGGATGTGTCAGACAGAGAGGTGGAGTTTGGGTAAAACGAGGCCTAATGGAATCTGGATGTGTGATGGCGGGGGGCCGGGCGGGGGGGCCAGCGGGGGGAGGGGGATCAGATATGCGGGTGCTGCAGAGCGTCTTGGTGCGCATGTCATGATTTATGCGTGTGCAATGTCCTGGAATGCGTTTAAGGGTGTGTTTGAGAGCGAGAGACAGACGTCAGGGCCTCATGCATGTATTCATCAGAGCCCGGGGAGAGGCAGAGCGAACAGGTCAATAATCACATCTGAGGAACACTCACTCACTGACGCTAATCCACGACAGGAGAGAGAGAGAGAGGGGGAGAGAGGGAGAGAGAGAGAGGAGGAAGGATAGAGACCCACTCCAAAATCAATTAAAACCTAATTAGGCTCTCAGCTCTTTTATCCTTGGTGCTGGCGATACGGCAGCGAGTGTTCGCCTGCGTCGTCGTGCACAAGCCAGCTCACTCTTTGTGTGTTTGTTGGCACTTGTTGGAGTGTGTGTGTGTGTGTGTGTGTGTGTGTGTGTGTGTGTGTGTGTGTGTGTGTGTGTGTGTGTGTGTGTGTTTTCCCTAAAGCATGTGTCACTTACAGCCCTAAGCAGGCGTACTTAGGGATGGCCATGGCTCTCAGACTCACTGTGGGGAGCTCGGCGTTTAAAGCTTCACATCGCCTCTGTAATGCAGGATTACAACCGAGACATGTCTCAGAGTCCTGGACGGCGGCTCTGCAGGCCGTCCTTTGTGCAGATTTGCTCCACAGCTGAGCGTCACATGCTTAAGGTGAAGGATCAGGGAGACGCAGACACGTCGCCTCACAAACCACTGCACTTCGGAGCTTTTTAAGCACATGGAGAGTTTTTCAGAGGATTGACGTTGGTGGACGAGAGCACTTCAGTTCTGGGAGAAATCTGAGGAAATGGAAACAGTCATACCTGATGAATCACTGCACACTCAGCCGTCAAACACTTCAACTTCTCCACACTCTTTTTTTTCCATCTTAGATTTGTAATAACATCTGTTGGGGAGTTTAAAATTGCCTAACTTTATTTATAATGTGAAAAAAACCACGAGGACTAAATGTCTGCGTATGTGCTCATATTATTATTGTAATACTATGATAATACTACTAATATAATAGTACTAGTAATATGTTTGTCAGCCTGATAGGCCACTTTAATCAATAGTCATTGAACACATAATTCAGTTCATCTCCACTTTCTCAACTTTTTCCCAGATTGTCTCCAACATGAATGTTTCCCTCTAATTTCTTGTCTCAATGAGATTTAATTCTGCCGATCAGACGCTTGCAAAGGTGCTCAACGATACAAGCTCAACGTGGCATTTCCTCACCTGTACGCGTGCCTCTCTGACCCAGATTATTGTGGCCGGGATTATCCCTCCATCATCAGTCTTAGCCTGAATGCACTGTAAGGGAATCAATACACTGCAGGAATGAGATAGCCCCCCAAAAAGAGGCTTACCGACTCTTCTTAATCCAGGTTTTATTCCAAGCTGGCAGTACAAAAGCAGTCTTAGTGCTGAGACGCCACAAAGAAACACAGCCTAGAGCTGATTGGTACGTCTCAGCGAGTGTGTGTGTGTGTGTGTGTGTGTGTGTGTGTGTGTGTGTGGGGGGGGGGGGGGGGGGTCCTGTTTGGACTGCATCTGGAGGATGCTGAGTTTGAATGTGGCTCCCAAACCCAAAGGTGCTGGTGCATTTTTAGCATCCAACAGCCCATCGCATTGTGTTTCTGACAGCTTCGTCACATAAAGTAAATTATTCTGGAGCGTGTGCGTCCTCCGGGGCTCCTGCAGCGAGGCATTTAGGTACGCCGGGCAAAGCAGCGTGTGGGGTGAAGAGACACTCGTTAGAACTGTGGAGAAAAACACAGATCAGAATTAAGAGCAAATTATTCACGCCACTTGAAATACAGCCGCACGCATATTTAGTGGAAAATTGTAGGTGCAGATACAAACCTGTGGTTAAGAGAAAGAAAAAATGAGGCGTGGAAATGAAGATTACTGTCACTGCGACTCAAAGAAAAAGGATCCAGACTTTAAAATAGTACTTCAGCACCAAGTTGGTAACAAACACAAATTATAGAGATTTCTGTTCCTTCCACTATTGTCACAACCTCAAATTATCACTTTAAACGCTGCTGATTCGCTCCCAAACAGAGGCGTTAATCATATCAACACGCCGTGGAGTCACTCATGGGAGGTAAAGAGTGGAAGAGCTGCGTCTTACAGACAATCAGTTCCACTGGTCCTGAACTCAGGAGAACAAAGAGGCGCCAAAGATACTTAAACCTTTTTAGGACAAATTACCAAAGTCACTAAATCCACACTCACAGTTGATCCTATTTTAATGCATGTTTTATATCCATGAGACCGAAAATTAAAGTACAACAAGACTTAGTTTATAATGTGTGTATGTATTTGCACTGGTAGTTTGGCAGAATCAGTTTAATATGAGAAAAATATAAAGTTTCACTAGAATGTAAATCCCCAATTAATTTCAACCATATTTACTTGGCACATATATCTTATGCAGTCTTTACCTGCTTGAATAACATGTGCTGTTCTAAAGATGTAGTTGTAAAATAACACCCCCCCCCCCCCCCCTTTGCCCCCCCCAGTGTCTAATAAAGTCAAAGGAGTGACACACAGGGCTAATTCTGGATCAGCCAGGTGGGCTCTCACTTTGTCTTACACACACACACACACACACACACACACACACACACACTCTCCGACGTGACAACCAGGAATTTGCTTTTATCGTTCAGGGTCAGACGTCCAGTCAAAGGTCACAGGGATCTGAGAGCTCAAGCACATGGAAGCTAATAAGCAAGGTGTCTTCACATTAACCCCCCCCCCCCCCCCCCCCGCCCTCACGTCTTCATTCTATCTCCTCGGTCTATTTTTTACACATCTTATTAACAAATCCATCCTCCTCACACGGCCCGTGCCGGGTTCCACCACGTTCTCTCTGATTTGGACTGATCACAGTTCAGTGTCCCGAACTAAACTAGGTCATCAGAGTAGATTGAATGCCGTTGGGGGGGCGGGGGGGGGGGGGTACTCTGCTGATCTGTCTATTTGCGTCTTAATGTTGTGCTGTATTACCGAATCTTTGCTCAGACGTTCCGTCCCGAGGCTGAACTCTGCTGCTGCACACCTGTCTGGTTTTTATTAGCTTCGCTGGTTGCATAAGCCCTGAACTATCCATCTATGTTTATATCCCTTCTGCTGCTCTCCTTTTATCTTCCTTCCTTTCCTAATCCCCTCTTGCTGACCACAAAGATGTTTTTCAAGGGGAATGTTTTAATGCCACAGGAGCTAATCTCTCTTTTTTCTGTGCGCATCAGATACGACTTCATAGAGATCCGCGATGGGATATCGGACACCGCTGACGTTTTGGGTCGACACTGCAGCAACATCGCGCCGGCGCCCATCATCTCGTCCGGGCCCTCCCTTCAGATCCGATTTGTCTCGGACTACGCCCACCAGGGGGCGGGCTTCTCGCTGCGCTACGAGATCTTCAAAACAGGTAGAAAATTTACCAAAAACAAATGTTTTCCTGGTGGAAATGTTTAAAAAATCAATATTTTCTTTGAAATATGTACAATTTGCTTGGTGGTTTGGAGAGACTAGAGCCTCATGCGGGTCGATTTTGGCCCGCGAGCCTTATGTTTGACACCCCTGCTCTACAAGGTCCAGAAAGGCAAGAACGATGCATCCAAACATCGCTTTACCTGTGCTCTTTTTTTTCTTCTTTTTTTACAAAAAGTTCTGAGTTCTCTTTGGGAAACATGAGTTTCACATGACTCCTCTGACCTCCGAGCCAAACGTGACTCTCTCCTGGACATTAATGTGTAGGTTAATGATTTTGTCTTTGTGCCTCTTGGCTGGCCTTTAGTTAATGGCCCGAAACCTGCAATCACTCACCCAAACACTCTCACAGCAATTTTCATCGGCAGAAGCAGGCGAGCATTTCATACCAAACTTATAGAGAGTAGAGGAGGACAAGAATGAAATGAAAAAAAAAAAATCCGAAATGACTTTTAAAGTGCCTGAAAGCATGTGAGGAATGCCTGCTTCGCCGGAGCGGGATCCACTTCCTGTGGGGGAGAGTGTGAGAGGTTGTAGGGGATGATGGAGAGCGCTCGGAGGCAACTTGGAGTTGGACTTGAGGTGAAAGGTTTATGGGGAGAGGCTGGAGGTGAGGAGATTGATGGGGACGAGTGTGCACCGAAATAGGATTTTCTCCAAGTCGTCAAAGTGCAGGAGGTGAAGTGCAGTTTGCAGGCAAGGTTGAGGAATATTTGTTTTGCTGCAGGTGTGTGTGTGTGTGTGCAGGTGTGTGTTTGTGTGTGTGTGTGTGTGTGAGTGTGAGTGTGCGTGGCCTTGGGGCTGCAGGATTTATGTTGTCGGGCTTCCAGCTGATTGTTTCGCTCAGGTTTCTCTTTCATTTCCCTAAATATTTAGCTCCTCAAACACACGAGCGCCGTCAGTCGGGGTTAAAGCCACACAGAAAATCTCTCTCTGTGTTAAGTTATCACTTCCCACCTCTGAAATCTATCTCCGGTTTGGTGTCAAACGAATGTGACCCAGATTTGACGTTCAGCTCTGTTACCAAGGCCACCGGCTCGAACCCTGACGATGTAATAGTGTAGATTGCATCTGTCTCGCACGCACACACACAGATGGATGGAGAGCTGGTGGATGGGGGATGCGGTTGCCATGGCTTTAACGAGATCCTGGTATAAATTCAGGGGGTATGAGAGATGGTGTCACTGTGCGAACGCACGTAGGCGGCGGCGGCGGCCTGCCTGTGTGGGTGGTTCCAGATGTCTGTCAGTCGGTCGGTCTGCCGGGCAGAGAGACCAACAAACAGACGGGACGGTGGGAAAATGATTGGGGTGAAAGAGAGACAGAGGCGGAGTGAGTTGCACTGAGAAAATGTATTCAGGATGGCTGATTGGGGCCATGTGTTAATTACTGCGTTTGAGGCGGCTGCACGCTCTCTCATCATGGCTGTTTGTCTTTGCGTGGCGGGCCGGGGCCACGGGTCTCCACTAAACACTGCACCACTTCTGATGGCGACACACACCCAGCCTGCTTGTTTACTACAGTACAAGTAATTACTGCTGGATTTTAGTTGCATTTTTGTCGCTATATTACTCAAGCATATTCTCGTGCTATTGTATTTGTGTACAGTGTGTGTGTGTGTGTTTGGGGGCATGTTTACGGGTCTGTGTGTGTTTTTAAAGGGTGGGTCCGGACTGAGATAGAGATCTGAGCACACAGCTGGAAGATGTGTGCGTCTGTTCGGCTTCACCAGACAGCACAGCGCCGCTTACGGTCCAGGCCAGCCCACCACGCTGTGTCTGGCAGTCAGACAGTGTGCGTCTGCTTTTGACTGTGTATGCGTGTGTGTTTATGTGTGTGTGTGAGAGAGGGGCATATCCTGGCCTGCTCGCTCTCAGAGCCATGAACTAATGACACTGAGGCTTGTTTTTGTTTTGCTCATTCAACCTTATTACATAAGCGGTGACTGTAACTACTCTAGGGGGTTTTGAATTGGACAATCTGTTTCTCTACGTGTGTGTGTGTGTGTGTGTGTGTGTGTGTGTGTGTGTGTGTGTGTGTGTGTGTGTGTGTGTGTGTGTGTGTGTGTGTGTGTGTGTGTGTGTGTGTGTGTGTGTGTGTGTGTGTGTGTGTGTGTGTGTGTGTGTGTGTGTGTGTGTGTGTGTGTGCCCGATGGGGGTACAGTGCTCAGAAAGCTCATTATTTCCAGGAAGGAGAATCCGGAGTGGACCTTTGACTCCACGTCTTCCCTGAATGCCCCCCCCCATCCCTCAGTCCGCCTCCTGAGGGGAGCCGCCATGAGTGTGTAGCCCCGAAACATCCTTCCATCTACCGCCCCATCACATCCTCTCTCGCCCACCTACACACACACACACACACACACGGTGCATGCACGCCTTAATCCTGCTGTACGGAGGATGTGCACCACCACCCCTCCTCCCCCTTATTGTTGTGGCCTACTTTGGTCCTACTCATGCGTGCTTAACCCTTTATTCTGCCCTGGCTACCCCCCCGCCCCGCCCACCCCGCCTCTCACCCCCCCATCCATCCTTCATACACTTATACTTACACTACATCACGTGCTGCTGACGCTGTTACCACGGCTACAGTGGGAAGACTTGGCAAAAGAAGCCCCCTTTTCCCCCGTTCCCCGAAGCCCGCCACTCGCACGGCGGGGGCCGCCGCACGCCGCAGCCAATCCCGAGTTAAGACGGGGGGTCAGAAAGCAGCTCGGGGCGTTGGGTCCCCGATGAGACTGCTGGTGACCGCTGTCGTGGCATCTGCGGGGTCACAGTGGGAGCGCCGCTCAAGGCGGGACACCCCCCACCCAGGCGCCAGTCATAACATTGGCTCCCTGTGTATTTCTGATGCTATCATGTTGATTGGCCGCTGACCCTTTGCATCGGTGATGGTTGTTTCTATACGGCTGATTGCTGTGCGCTGTTTGTTCCTGAAACACCCAACTCATCCCATCGCGGAAATTAGACTCCAGTAATTAACTGGCGAAGGTGAATTAGATTCATGAATAAACAAACTGAGCGCAAAGAGTGTTTAAGGCTGATCGGTGTCCCACAGCCAAATAGCAAGACGTGATCAGCAACCGCATGGACGGCATAAACACCTTGATGACAAACAGCAGGAGGCTCCTTGAAGGTTGATGGCGGAGGGGAAGCAGTCCTCGCCGTACCGAGCTGCTGCAGGCTGACGCTTGGCGTCTCTCAGGGTGTGTAAAAGTGTCAAACCGCGACACGCCGGGAATGTTGTTTACCTTCTCTGCCGCCTCCTTGTTGTTCCTGTTGTTGTTGTTGTTGTGGATTTTCCAGCACCCCCCCCCCCCCCCCCCCCCCCCCCGCGCGCAGCACGCCACTTCCATTACACACACACACACACACACACACACACACACACACACACACACACACACACACACACACACACACACACACACACACACACACTTCTGCTGCCTCAGGAGAGATTTTTCTTCAATGAAATGTTGAAGTGAGCTCATGCCGGGTTACAGGAGAGATCTACGTGAGTCTGTGTATGAGGTGCAGATGTGTGTCAGGTGGCACAAGGAGGGCGAGGGGGGGGGGGGGGGGGTCTCATGTGCAGCAGACACTCGTGAACACGGAGGAGAGACGGTACCGGAGGAGCCGATACCGGAGGAGCCGGGCGGCGCCAGACGAATCGGAGGGTTAAGGGTGAATGAACACAGACGGAGCGACGGAGGGAGGGATGGGGGTTTCCCCGACACAACACGTGGAGCCGCTCTGACATCGGGCACTCATGTGCAAGAGTCGGCTGGTTTCTACCCAGCAACTCAACCCCCCCCCCCCCCCCCCCCCCCCACACACGCATCACACTGACACACACTCTCACACACTCACGCCATGACCTCCCGACTCTTTGCCAGCAGACAGCTCTCGCCAAATGGCAGCTCCTGGTGCGAGGCGAGCTCCGACAAGGGGCCTCCATAAGGCCAGTGTGTGTGTGTGTGTGTGTGTGTGTGTGTGTGTGTGTGTGTGTGTGTGTGTGTGTGTGTGTGTGTGTGTCGCAGACCGAGGGGTGACAGAGGGGGGCGGAGGGGGGACTTGTTTTTGGCATGTTCATACACTGTGAAGTAATGAGCGCTGACGAAAGGAGAAGGTACTCATGCATACAAGACAATCCTGTGCACACGCTAATACACAAGCACACGCGTGCACACACAGTGCTGGCATGTGCCGGCGTGCGAGGGGATGAGTTTTACACACGGAGTGTAAAAGACACGGTCTAAACAGCGTGTGAGCGGTGTGTTTGGAGGCGATGGAGTCAAGCTGTGCTCAGATTGAAGTTTTCAGCAGTGGGACTCCAGACGGCTGCACTGTGACCCAGTAAGAAACAAGGCCAGTGTGTTACTGGGTCTCACACACACTGGGATGCTGTCACACACACCTTCACGCACAAACACACACACAGGAGGCACGTGCAGAGAGACAAACAAGTAGACAGTCGGAAGTGCACGTGAGCACGTTTCTAAAAATGCATATGAATAAAGACGTGTCACACAGTGTCGTTCATTTATTGCTTTGTTATAATCACGTGAGGCTTTCATGTATCTCTCTCTCACACACACACACACACACACACACACACACACACACACACACACACACACACACACACACACACACACACACACACACACACACACAACACAGACAGGTGAGGTCAGCAGTCGAGGGGATGGGGAGATATCGCCTGTGGCTGGCTGTAAATTACTGTCATATTTCAGCAAGGCAAGGTGTGTATGTGTGTGTGTGTGTGTGTGTATGTGTGTGTGTGTGTGTGTGTGTTTGTGTTTGTAGATGTTTGTGTGCGAGCAGCAGGGATCCGAGCACAAATGC
Source organism: Lipophrys pholis (assembly GCF_963383615.2). Classification (NCBI taxonomy): domain Eukaryota; kingdom Metazoa; phylum Chordata; class Actinopteri; order Blenniiformes; family Blenniidae; genus Lipophrys; species Lipophrys pholis. The sequence goes on along the minus strand of NC_137645.1, from coordinate 899,001 downwards.
AGAGGAACCATGGGGTGTTGTTGATGCCGCAGTGTTTGTGTGTGTGGGAGTCGACACAAGAAGCTGAACGCTGCCTTTTACATGTGGGGGAAGATTCACACCCGAGCTGTAGTGCAACACACACACACACACACACTCCCAGAGATTACCTCAGAGATGCACATGAGCAGAGAAATAAAACATGTGAACAAGAATATAAGCGAGGCAGGATGTGAGGTCAAAATGAGGAAAAAGGTTGCGATGGATGTGAACGTCTCCTTGTTTCTGGCCGCAGTCTGTGAGCTGATTGGGGTCAGTTCACCACCATTAACCAAGTGTAGACAGGGGAGGGCCTGAGCGGCTTTTATAGGGCTGCCTGATAATAAGGCCTGGTGCCTCGGAGGAATGCCGCCGAAGGAATGTTCTGTTAACATGTCTGCACTCCGAAAACGTTTATGAATAGGAATCTGCTTATCAAACGCCGCCTGGCAGCTCTCGGAGACAGCGCAGTGCTGCTGGATGCAACCCTGCTTTCCAAGGTTTGAAATCTACCAGCTGCTTCTCCCATGAGCCTCCTCCTCCTCATCCTCCTCATCCTCCTCCTCCTCCTCCTATCTGCTTTGCAACTCAAGGCAACGGTGGGAAACTACCTTGAGAACGGACTAGTGTCCTTATTCTGAAATGTATCTTCGCTCCATCTCCAGAGCGAGTGTGCTTATAAATACATGGAGGAGGAGTGGAGGCATTTCTGATATGTGCACTTAAACAAAGCTCTAATGAAAGTCCAGCAACATTATCTCATGAGCACACTTGTCCTTTTGGCTGGTGTAAAAATAGAGATGGATGCAAGACATGCAGCTAAACAGAGCTGCCTGTTTGTGGCTGACATCATAAAGGCAGAAATGTTTGTGGGAAGAGCGAAGCAGTCCGCGGTTTATGAATGAGTCCACGGCTGTGACATTTGTGTAAAGTCCCCCGGCTCGCTGTGTGCGCACGCATGTGCAGGACCGACTCCCGCCCTCATTGATGTGCCCGTCCATAAACGCTGGGCCGTGACTCAGGCTCCCCGGCGGGCCGCCGAGCGATGTGGCTGATGGGTAGATGATCTGAGCCACACAGCTGCTGGCGCTCAAGGTGAGCCGCCCAGGGCGCATAAATCTGCATGGCTAATGAGCAGCCGCCGCACAGGGCCCACTTAGAACCATTACACAAGTTCGGGGGTGTGTGTGTGTGTGAGCGTGTGAAATGGAGAGCTGACACACATACACATGCATGCGCGGAGCACAAATGAGAACATGAAGGGTAATAGATTGTCTTGTTTTGAACGTGTGCAATCAAACAGGCATCAGCAGAGAAAACATCTCGGGCAATCCGAGCCGTGTGACGGCATAAATGTACAAATCAATATCGAACTGCCAATATTTTAGTTTCTATTTTTAGACTGATGTGTTCTTTCAGGTAAAAGTTAAAAGCTATTAAATTATTTAGGTCCTGTATTACCTGCTGTTCGGCATAGCCTCTTCTCCCATGTGTGACTGGTGCTGCTGACATGCTGGAGCTCCAGATCAGACGACTCAAGGCCTTTTAATAGCTATAATTTCAAAGCAAATGCCTTCAATGCCTTCCTCTCACCACAAGTATTGTATTGACATTGGCAACCGCAGCTCTTGGTTTTTCTTCGGTATCATATCAGAAAGGATAACAGTGCTCGAGTTTCAATCTTTATTGTTCTTCGAAGTGTTTGGGATTATGGTGGGCTGGATCTCGACAATAGAAGGAGCCCGACTGACAAAGAGAGCCATAAGCCGGCTCATAATGCAGCATTAGAAACGCCCACTTGAGCATTTGCTCGCTGTGTGTACTCTCCCCTCCATCTGTAATCACAAGCGGTTTGTTTGTGCAGCTAGTGTATATTCACGCAGGCTGTCGGTGACGCACAGCTTTCTGAAACATTCTCTGCAACTCAGATGAGATATATCACTGTGAGATGCTTCGGTTGTCTTTGAATGTGAGCATTAAAGTAAAACAAAGTGATCATTAAATGCCATTTTACCCTCGTTATCTTCTCAGGTTCGGAATTCTGCTTCCGCAACTTCACCAGCCCGTCTGGCATGATCGAGTCCCCGGGGTTCCCGGATAAATACCCTCACAATCTGGAGTGCTCCTATATGATCATCGCCCCGCCACACATGGACATCACGCTCACGTTCCTGACCTTCGACCTGGAGAACGACCCCCTGCTGGTGGGAGAGGGCGACTGCAAGTACGACTGGCTGGACGTGTGGGACGGCCTTCCACAAGGTGAGAAACAGGTTTTGTCTGGACAGCGCTCACACTTTTCTAATGCACGTTACATTCAAACAATCCTTCTTTGATTGTTGCCACCAGCTCCCCACGGATGCTTTGTTAGAACTTCAGGTTCCAGTGGTGCATTGATTAGCGACTGCTCACTGGTAATGGATCCACATCCCACTGGGAAAATTACAGCCACAACTTCAAACTGTGAAAGTGGAAGTTCTAAAGTACTCCAAGAAGCTCATGTGAGCTCACTCACAACCAGCTTTATTCCTACATATATTTTGATGCGGTCTATAATCAGCATGTAGAAAGTCAGGAATATTAATATGTGATGGAATAAAACAACAATTCACACTTTGTTTAAAATCTATCTTCACCTATTATGGTACACGGACTCACATCCTTTGAAAATGGATGTTTTCACACCCCGACCCATGCAGTCGTCCACGTCCCTGCACACACATTTGCATCATAGTCGTCATTCCCCAGCAGCCATCGCTCTCTTTGATGCGAGCGGCCTGGCCTCGCATCCCGTTCCATTAAATGGAGGAAACATTATATCACACAGGGAGCAGGAAGTGCCTGGACACCCCCAAGGAGCAGGTCTTTCCCATGGCCCTGTTGCTGCCTCTCCTTAATAACACCCTTCATCACCCCCCCCCCCCCCGCCCCTTCTTACTCTCCTCCCTGCTTATCACCCTGCACTTCCTTCCTCCTCCGGGCGAGCGAGAGTGACGGACACGATGAGTATCTGTTTGCATCCAATAGGAAAAGCTCAGAAAGAAAGTGGTCAGCAAAAAAAAAAAACCAAAAAAAAACCTGAGGATGTTATCAGGGTCTTTGAAAGTGGCCGCTACAGGGAAAGTTGCTGTGGGGCTGATGAAACCCAAATTAGTTCTGGTGAGTGGCTCATTTCTCACCTCTCACATGCTGCGATTCTATTCTTCCCTCATTTTCCTTTCAACCAAATATGAAGCAAGGAAACGCAGATTTGCTCTAATTATTCCATTTTCAGTTGCTAAAAAAGGATCCGAGTGGATTTAAAAATTCTAATTATAGCCCCAAATTTGGGAGCTTTGATAGCTGAAAACAATTTATCCCATTCAAAGTTGAGAATTAGGAGCAAATTAAAGTGTAACCCAGTTCCTGTGAGCCGAGTCCTCGGGCGTAAAAGAGGGATGGGAGACGAGACGCGAACATGGTGAAGAATTTGGTGTCTGGCAAGGAAACTGTCCTGAGACCATTGTAATCCTGCTGTGTGTGTGTGTGTGTGTGTGTGTGTGTGTGTGTGTGTGTGTGTGTGTGTGTGTGTGTGTGTGTGTGTGTGTGTGTGTGTGTGTGTGTGTGTGTGTGTGTGTGTGTGTGTGTGTGTGTGTGTGTGTGTGTGTGTGTGTGTGTGTGTGTGTGTGTGTGTGTGTGTGTGTGTGTGTGTGTGTGTGTGTGTGTGTGTGTGTGTGTGTGTGTGTGTGTGTGTGTGTGTGTGTGTGTGTGTGTGTCTGATCCCAGTGCAGCTTGCATTAAGGCAGGGATTCGTATTTCCCTGCTGGGCTCTGGCTGAGACACACATGGCAGATGGAGGGATGGACAGGAGAGTTAAGAGTGAGAGAGAGGAATGATGGTGGGGGGGGGGGGGGGGGGGGGGTCATGCTGTGACTCATTAGACAACACTTACTGAAGCAGCATGGCCACTGGAAACCTGTCTGTGCAGAGCTGCATTGATTTAAAGGCTCCTCACTCTTTTCTTCACTCCACACAAGCAGCAGATTTTCTTCCAAACTGATGATCCGATGTGTGTTTTGCAGTTTCCCCCCTGATCGGCCGCTACTGTGGGACCAAGATCCCCCCGGAGATCCAGTCGTCCTCCGGCCTGCTGTCGCTCTCCTTCCACACCGACATGGCCGTGGCCAAAGACGGCTTCTCCGCACGCTACAACATGACACACAAAGAAGTCTCTGACTGTGAGTGCGCCACAACCTCCAGCGTGTTTGCAAATGCTGCGCGTGTCGGCTTGTTTACCTCGATTTCCTCCTGTTCAACAGCCTGGTCTCTGTCGCCTCGTCTCTCTCTCTCTTCATCTCACCCTCTCCATCTTTTCTTCAGTGCTATTTCAATCTCCCTCTTTCACCCCTTCTGAGATTTCCCAGACTGTTTTCTTTGAGAATATAAATTAATTCACTTCAATTTGCCTCTGCTCACACTCTCCGCTGCTTTCCTTCTCCCTTTGTCCTTTTTCATGTTGTTGTGAATATTCCTCAAAAAGCTCCGTACGGCCGTCTGAAAACTTCCCCTGGAACCGATCACTCTCCGTCACCCAGTAAACGCTCTTCCTCCCTCCAGCGTTCCACTGCAGCATGGCGCTCGGCATGGAGTCGGGGAAGATCAGCGACGATCAGATCTCCGCCTCGACAACCTTCTACGACAACCGCTGGCTGCCTCGCCAAGCACGCCTCAACAACGACGACAACGCCTGGACGCCGTCGGAGGACAGCAACAAGGAGTATATACAGGTACGGCTCCGCTACGTGTGCGTGCTTTGTTTCTGAAACATGCTTCGAAAAATCAGAAAGATAAGATGAATATAGAGTCACTTTGATTACACCTGCATAACTTTCACTTCCTGAGGACAATACACTTCCTCAGTGATCCTCCTGCAGGGGAAGAGCATCTTGTACAGTGAGGACACACACACACACACACACACACACACACACCTATAAAGGAAATGGAGGAACTGTGAACCGATGATAAGGAAGTGCTTCTGCACTCTCAATCTTTCCTGTCTGGAGCACACGCGCTTGCATACGCAGAGCGGCGAGGAGAGCGGCGAGGAGCCCGTGATTGATGAAGGTGCTCTCCTTGGAATGCATCTGAACACTGTGCCATTGATCTTTGCCTCCAGCCTTCCTCCGTTTGCACACACACACACACACACACACACACACACACACACACACACACACACACACACACACACACACACACACACACACACGAATACCACCTAGGCTCCTCAGCAGCAGGCCACAGTCGGCGTCCGTCCCCTGCTGCCTGCGTGACAGATAGACGCAGCAGCTGCTCAGTCTCTGGTATCTACATCAGCGCTGAGCACCATAAATCCTCTGATCTACACATTTGTTCCTTTTCACTCCCATTACTTTCTAATCTGTTCTATTCACGACATACACACGTGTTTTCTTTGCAGGTCGACCTTCATTTCCTCAAAGTTCTGACGGGGATCGCCACGCAGGGAGCCGTCTCCAAGGAGACCCAGAAGAGTTACTACGTCACCACCTTCAAACTGGAGGTCAGCACCAACGGAGAGGACTGGATGGTGTACCGACACGGCAAAAACCACAAGGTAAGCAGTTTCTATCCCCCCCCCCCCCCCCCCCTACATTCACGTATGTCAGAGTAATTTATGGAAAACAAATCTAAAAGTGGGCCAGGTCAAACACACAAGAGTGCATTATCATAAAGTTTAGCTTTCCCGCTTGAAAAATCTGATTAAAGTTCACATGGGTGGCTCTTCATAACTCTTCACAGCCGTTTTGACGCCAACAAAGGCCGTTGTGTTCATCCGGGGGCGATATCGATGGATTCAACATTCCTGAAGGACTCTTTCCCCCTTCCGCGACTGTTTATGAACCCGAGTCGTGACCCGGGTCATGAGCCAGCGAGCGAGGGAGAACGCGATCCAGATAGAGCGCGGAGGGCAACCTGACAAACAAGAACAATGGCGTCCTCTGTGTGCCCTTATCTCGACCTGCTATTTATCATCTCTCTCTGGCTTCACGCTCGCACACATAGAAACACACACCTGAGGTTGTGTAAGCCTCGGACTCACACCAGCAGAACTGCGTTTAACACTCCCGAAGCTGACTCATTCCGTGGGCTGGGCGGGCGGTGAGCGCCCCGAGAGTCCGCCCTTGTTAGTTTGTCGGGTGGAGCTTCCTGGATGTACGAACGGCGCAGGTTGTTGTTGTCGTGGTGCGACCTGCAGTAAGCCGGCCTCCGGGGGATTCGAACTCCAACCCTCATATCTGGGTTAAGGTCACAGTGGATTTCAACAGAAAAATAGAGAGTGGCGAGAGTAGGGGGGGAGGAAGAGGCGGAGGGGGAGGGGTTAATCCACACACACTTACCCATAAGGACTGAGACCCCCCCTCCTCTACGTTCTGTGTGCCAGTGATTGGTTTGGGTGGGGCCAGTGGGGGGTATTTGATGTGGAGATTATGGAGCGAAATGTGGATTTGACTTAAAAGTCAACATCTGTGCAATTTATTTGAACCCCCCTGACACCCCCCAACCACACACACACACACACACACACCCACAGAAGCCGCCCTTTAAGTAACCCCTGGCTGATCGCTCTGTCTGGAGATTTGTGCGTGTGTGTGCATATGTATATGATGTGTGTGTGTGTGTCTGTACTATGTAATCTGAGTCCACTAATCTGTCTGAGCAAAAAAAAAAAAAAAAAGCAATGTTCGGACCCTCTCAGACACGGGCTCAGACAGATGCATCAACATGAAGTTGTGAGGGATATTGCGTTGCATTTACAGTTGGTTATGTGTGCAGCGCTGGTGAGAAAGATCAATAAAAGATGGCAAATCTGTGAAGTATAGCAGCGACAGAAAAAAGATGCGTACCATTCCTATGCTTCAGACTTTATCTAAATGTAGAATCAATTCAACTTTCCAATAAATGCTGAGCCTGAAGTGCAGTTTTCCATTATGATGTAGATTGAGCGATAAATGATATCGTTCTGTTGTGGAAACTGCAAATGGCAAATTACGTCAGACCACTTTGATGTGAAATCCCTGTAGAAAGTGATGCAAATGTCATGATAGAGTGAGCGACCATGAAGGGGCTCAGCAGAAATGACATGTTATTGCAGAATACAAACAACAGCTCGTCTCGTAACTTGCTGCAGGTCAAACCATGAGTCACTTCATCATGATGTGATCGTCTCATTTATGCTGCATGCAAAGACTAAAACCACATATAGAGAATCTGATCTGTTGTGTGGAGGTTCCTCGAATATATATTCTACATGAGATGTACGTCGGATTAGCTCCACCATCTGTTTCTGGAGAATATGAAGGAGATTGTGACGTCTCCGGGATTTATTGGGCTTTCTTCGACGTGTAATAAAAAGCCACGGCGTCTCAGATTATACCAGTTTCTCTTCATGTTTTTATTGACCGGTCCCGGTGATGGATGGATTTGACAAACTGACGCTGAGGACTTTCTCCTCCGGTCCCATCGGGCTGCAGCTGAATCTTCCGTGACTGTTAATCCGCTGGTCCTTCTATACAAACTCCCAGTTAGCTGGTTCTAAGCCCCCGAAGAGCCTTTAAGTGGTTGAAGCGCAGTTCTCGACAGGGGGTCCCGTAATGACAGTGGATTTGGGTCTAATTGTCATTTAACAGAGAGCTGGAAGCCGACGTGGCTGCGGAGGAGTGTTTGTGGAGGGCTGAGCCGTGAGTGTGTGTGTGTGTGTGTGTGTGCCCGAGATATGAATCACCTCTGAATGAAGGCTCAGGCTGGGCACTGCTTCCCTCTGTGTGTGTGTGTGTGTGTGTGTGTGTGTGTGTGTGTGTGTGTGTGTGTGTGTGTGTGTGTGTGTGTGTGTGTGTGTGTGTGTGTGTGTGTGTGTGTGTGTGTGTGTGTGTGTGTGTGTGTGTGTGTGTGTGTGTGTGTGTGTGTGTGTGTGTGTGTGTGTGTGTGTGTGTGTGTGTGTTATTGGGAGAGAGCGCTTTGCAATTTATTGTCAAGATGTGTGTCCTTATTTGCTGTGCTAACAAAGGTCAAAGGATTTAACGGCATGAAAAGGGAGTGTGACAGCGAGAGCATTGTTGGAAATGGAGCTCTTTGTAAAAGAAATTGAGTCACACCATCAGAGAGACATTCTGCAGACGCGCCTCTTTTTTTTTTTTAACTCATTTTCTGCATGCCAACACATTTCAATCTGACACCCATGTGACTTGTTAATTCTCAGTAACACCCGTCGCATATGCACCTCATTACTTGATGAGACGTGAGGACACTCAGGAATTGCACATAGACGCAGCTGATTTCTGCTACGTAGACACACACACTCACGCAGTCGAAGCTCACAATGTCATGTGTCTGTGAGGAAAATCCCCTCGTCCCCGGCGAGAACCGAGCTCCGCGATTCTGAAACGCCAAATCTGTCCGACGCACGCGCTGCACCTCCTTCGCGCCTTGTCTTTCTTTCGTTCTCCACGTCGACGCCTCAGAGACGAGTTTCCTTCTGCATGCAGTGATTACAGCTCACACACAGATGCGGCGCCGGGTGTGAAACCCCGGACCAGAGTTGGGGTGCGAGGCGCCACCGAGAACATGGGAGAACATGGGAGAACACGGGAGGAAAAAGAAACAAGTGGATAAGGAGTAACGTCTCGTGCAGAGCCACATCGCCCCCCGGGGCCATCAGCTTGAAGGAAAACACTGTCGGAGGAGGAGACGAGTGCCAAAAGCCCAGAATGTAGAAGAAAACAGAGCAGAGAGACGCGATATGAGTCATCTCATGGTGTGTACGTCTATCAGGCTCATTGTCGGGGGAACAAACGCTCCGTGGTTTAATGAGATCCAGTGAAACGTCCTCTGGATGATGATCCGTATTTACCGATCTGGATTGCTGGATGTTTATCAAAACTCATTTCCCGGTGACCTCGTTCTCCGGAGAGGTCATCAATAGTTAAATACCCTCGGTGCCTGCAGCCCGCCACCGTCCGCACAAACAAGTCTGACCGCCGTGTGTGTGTGTGTGTGTGTTAATGGGGTCTTCGTTATATTTTCATGACTCTCCACACCAGGAGACACAACATGACAACATTAATTATTCACCCGTCACGTGAGAGGCGGGGTCCAGTTGTCGGGCAGATTACTGAGGTGGCCCAGACAGCACGGGGGCCGCAGGCGCAAAGTACTTCTACGGTTTTACTAGACGATCTGAATAGTTTTCATCTTTTCTCCATCCGTTTGAAGACACATTATCTGTACTTTCACCTCTTTACTTTCATCAAACTTCTTGTTTTAAACCCCCAGACCAGAGTCAAACATCAAATTTAAAAAAAAAAGAAAAGTAAACAAATATCTTAAGAGTACAATAACACATCAGTCAGTGATGCTGCCATGAAAAATATGAAATGAACTTTAGCCTGAATCCGTGCGGTCAGAGAGAGTTTGTTAAAGCGCCCATCATGCAACGGCGATAGGAGACGTTTTGTGTTTCATTAAAATTGGCTTCGTGTTGAGATTACAGTCATTTTCTCATATTAATTGTTCATTTTTATGAAAATACCTACATTTTAATCAGGTGTACTCTGAGCCACAACGAAGGAAAACTCTAAAGTTTAAATTTTAAAGGTGATTATTTCACCGGTCCCGACCACTTGAGGTGGAATTGGGCTTCATGTGGCCGCCGGACTAAAATGTGTTTGGCATTTCTGCTCTATAAAGTTGTTTAATTCTCCTCCGTGACCAGAAGAAGAGCCGGTGTGAAAACTAACCCAGGTGACAAATGTAGACAAACTACCAACGTGAGGAATGTGACCGCCTCACCAGGTTCATTCCTCACACGTCAAAAAGTAACCAGGTTATCGGGGAGTTGGTCAATGACCAACCATCTGCTTCCTGAGGCCGCTGACCTTTGACCCCGGGGGGGGGGGGTAATGGATCAGGAGTGACCTCTCAGGTGTCCTGACAATAGAGCGGAGGAAGCGGTTTGACAGCGGAGGCTTCTTCTTCTTCTCTCCGTTTGCTCCCTCACCACTCTCACGCCAAACTAAAAGGAAAGCAGATTCTTATGGAACAAATCCTTGTTTTTGTGAATCGCTGGCCGCGCTCCCGGCTTTTATCTGACAATGAACACAAAGAAGAAGCAGCTGGCAGCGTCGTAATGCACAAGCTAATGGCCTTTTAGTGACGGCGGGCATTTTCAGCATTTCTGGGAAGTTTCAAATTTAACAAATGATTTTTTTTTTTTAAATGTCCAACTTTTTGAAAGTAAACTTGTTATTAATGGAAACCTCCTGTTTCCTCCAGCAGGACATGTGAGCGCCGGCATGATGCAGTTCTGCTCGTGTTCTCTTGAATCTGGAAGAATTAACCAAAGAATGAGTCTCCTATGTGGAGCTGCAGAGCCGGGCGGAAGGGGAGAGGAATGACCTTATATCAGATATCGGTGTTTCCAACAGCAGAAACCTGGAAAACCACATATCAGCTTAACTGGGCAGACGTAACGTAGCATCAGTGTGACTGGAGATCAGACACATTAAACACAGTCCCTAACTGCTTCACATACTTTCTTTAATTGAGAAGGAAACAGAGCCCATGTTTTGGCTCTCTTGAATGTCTGCTGCTCGGATTATGAAAGATTCCTGCGTTATTAAAAAGGCAAATACATTAAACCCTTTATTGGAACGGTAACGTCCGCGTTTCTGCCAAACTCAGCGACGCGGTGATGGCGGCCACAGAATCCAAGCTAATACATGTAAACATCCCCACAGTGTGTCTCCTCCAGACAGACTTCATGTTTACAACACATGGAACGGCTGCTGGAAGCCGTCTGTACCATTTCATGTTTATTTCATATTATCTGTGCTTTGGGTACTTTGAGAGCACATGAAGGGTTAAACGGTATTTCCTCTCTGCGTGTTGTGGTCACCACTCCCTTCCTCCTCGTCCACCTTGTTCTCATCATATTCCTAAACGTCCGTCCCCGTCCCCGTCCCCGTCCCCGTCCCCGCCCTCGCACTCGTCATCTGGTTCTAACTATCCTTCGGAGGATTCTCCTCTGTCTTCCCTCCCTGCTGCTCTTTGTTTGAGACATCCGAGAGTGGGAAAGACGGCTGGACCCTCCATCATACACTTGTCTTTGTGTGAGCATGCCTCTGTGTTTACATAACCCCCATAAGAGCTCACATCCACCGCTGTGCCTCTTAGGTAAACAGAGCAGCTGTCGATCCTCCATCCAGCAGCAGATAGTGCAGCGATAGGCCCGCTTATCTGTTCAAACACTCCTGCTGCTTTGTATTACCAGTGTCAGCTCCACTTGATTAAATCAGGCCAGGCCGAAAATCAAATAAAACCCCCTCCAGTAGGATTTTGGAGTCGTATCACTCGTGGTCTTACTGGTTGGGGAATTTCTGGAATATCATTTTGAGAGGCGTGGGAATTTTACAAATGGGTCACATCGTCATAGTTTCAACTCTCCGCAGAAAACAGGCGGATTTTCACTTCAGATTAGGATAAAAAAACATCATCATCAAACAGCAGGAAGCAATCTGATATTTTAGACTGCGGGCGGATTGGTACGTTTGATCCCGTCGAGCTCGGAATCGAGTAAAAGAAAAACCATGTAGGGGCCTGTGTTGTTTTTTTTATTTTTCTAGAAGTGACGGCTTTAATCTTTAATTCGGCTGCTTGTAGCTGTTGTGTCTCTTTGCTGTGTGACTGTCGGCCACCGCCAGCCTGCACACGCCACCACAAACTGATGGAGTGAGTGACACTCAACAGTCGGTTAAAAGACGCTTCGTCCGCTTGTCTGAGTGTGTGTGGTGTGTGTGTGTGGGTTCCTGTGGTTTCCTGTTCGTGTGTGTGTGTGTGTGTGTGTTTGTGTGTGTGGTTTCAGCAAGTAGCCACCTACAAGAGGAAGAAAGGCACATGAGGGTGAGAGAGGAGGTGTGGAAAGACACCGTGTGGGATGTGGAAGGAAGCGTTTGAGAAGGAGGGAATGATGTGGTGAGAGCGGAGGATTCACCCTCTCATAGTCACTGTCATGTTGATTATCTCAGAATTATATGGTCCCGTCGACACAAGATTCCCCCTCGAACTCAATAAAACCACTAAACCGTAGTTTTAAGGACAATATTTACACATATTTTGAGTTTATTCACATTTTTAATCACATGTATAAATAGAATTGTCCATATTTTCAACAAGAAGACATGAAATAGAACAACAGCCAACACAGAATTATTACCAGCTTGAGTAGGAATCAATCGACAGTCACCACAATCCTTCATATGAAATGTGACACTAAGACTACAAACTGAACGTGGCTGGAAGATCATTGATGCAGCAGAAAGCCAGCGAGGGTATTGTCGGCATAATGGCGTTAACATTAGAGGCAAGACTGTGGATTTGTGAAAACATATTAAATTCTGCAGAAATCCTGCTCTGTTTTCCAACATTTGCACACTTTTGTCTGAAGAGAATCACTTTTTCCTTAATTAAAACTGTCCTATTGTCAGTGCATTAATATGTTGTCATTTCTTTATATTCGGGTTTAATTTCTCATCCGATTGGTTTGTGGTTCGTCTCTGAGGCAAAGTCAGTCTGTTGCCTTCTGCACAATAAAATCAGATTTAACTGTAAACGTCCTGCCTGTGGCTTCTGGAGGATCACACACTGCAGTGTCAACATCCGAAGCATCTCGGGAAGCAGTGGGGTGCTTCCCCTCCCAAACAGGAAGAAACCTGACCACCCAGGTTACATTTGCCCCCCGGACCTCGCCGTCCCCTAGACCTCGCCGTCCCCTAGACCTCGCCGTCCCTCGGACCTTGCCGCCCCCAGACCTCGCCGTCCCCCGGACCTTGCCGTCCCCCGGACCTCGCCGCCCCTAGACCTCGCCGTCCCTCGGACCACGCCGCCCCCGGACCACGCCGTCCCCTAGACCTCGCCGTCCCTCGGACCACGCCGCCTCCGGACCTCGCCGCCCCGGACCCTACTGAAGAGCTCATGGAAAGAAGAGAGCGCTCCAGAGGAAGAAGTGAACTTTCCCCTCCCTTCCTGCCCTCCTGGGGGGGGGGGACTTCCTGCGTCTGACTGGTCCGACGTGTGCGGACGGGCCGGCAGCATCTGGGTGTGTGAAAACCTCCTCCTCGGCTCGGGCTTTCCCAGCCTCCCAGCGCTGAACCTTTGACCCCAAAACACACGGGCAGCTGGGCCGGTGACACCGGATCCGTGTTTGGGTTGTCTGCTTTGTCCGGCCGGCTCCTGTGTCTGTGAAGCCAAGCGAGGCTGTGCACTGTGGGTGGGTGTGAAAGCAACGGCTTGTCCGTGTGTGTTTCCGTGTGTGTGGGGGGAAAATAAGAGTCGATATATATATATATATACTTCTACACACTGATGTCATTTCTTGTGTTTGTGTTCCAGCTCTTCCACGCCAACACAGATCCAGCCGAGGTGGTGCTGAACCGCGTGCCGCAGCCAGTTCTGGCCCGGTTCGTTCGCATCCGGCCACAGACCTGGAAAAACGGCATCGCCCTCCGATTCGAGCTCTACGGCTGCCAGATCACAGGTGTGTGTGTCAAACGGTTGTATTTCTCTCACACTTGTTGTTGAATCAGACGTTGTGTAGATGTTTTCATTCCTCACGTTTCTACCAGCTTCTCATTTCTGATCTTTAGAGGGTTCTGGGTTTAACGCTTGTATGGATCCTGCTGCTGCAGGTGGACGAACCTCAGAACCTCCGACACCCGCAGAATAACCCCGCGCCACTGAAAACCTGCTTTTAGCTGATCAATAGTCGCGGGCACACAGATGCCCACAAGTACATTTGCTAATAACAACTGCGTCAGTCTGAAAATAGAAAAGCTGCTTGCCTTGCACTTGGCATCTCATTGTGCTGAGTGCAAGTTTCAATATAATCCACTTTCAAAAACATTTAACTTCCTAAACTGTGTATCACACACACACACACACACACACACACACACACACACACACACACACACACACACACACACACACACACACATTGTGTATTTATGCTCTCTCCCACGTTCCCCCCTCCTATCTTTTAAACATAGCAACCCTCGGGCTAATTAAAGGAAACTTCTGCTCTGTTCTTCCACCAGTGTCGGTTTCCTCTTTCAGCCCTCTCTCACGTCTCCTCGCTCTCCGTCTCCAACTCCCTCACCGCCGCCTCATTTTTTCCCTCTCATGCTCCTGGATCCTTTTTTTTTTTGATGTGTCCTCGTTGCTCGGCGGGCTCCTCTGTACGGAGAAAACGAGCGCCGATCAATCTTTCATGGCTCGGCGTTGGCGCTTACATCAGACACTGTGATTCGCAACAGCTGCTATTCAAATAACTATTAGCTCTTACAGTACAGGTACATCTGCACACTTTCTAAATATAGCAGATGACCTGGAAAAGGCGTGCACACCTTTCTGAAATGTACACAGACACCACCCACCGGTGCGCGCCTAAACACACACTTCCTGTGCCTTTAATTCATTATTTACATCTCCTGCATTTGCAGTGACATAACAGCATGAAACTTTGATCTGTGTTCTCTTAAACCGTCAGCACAACTAACATCTCCCCATCTGCCTTCCTCCCTCTGTCCCTCTCTCCTCTCCTTCTCGCGCTCCGTCCTCCATCCTTTCCTCCTCCTGCTTGCCTCTGTAGGCGTCTCATCGCAGCGTTTTGCTCTCCTCCTCCCAGCCTCCCCCAGCCCTCCTCTCCAGCTCCAAGTCTTTTTCTTTCTCTTTTCTTTTTGACTCTTTACCGCTCTCTACTTCTGTGCCTCCCAGCTCCTGGTATTATACCTTCCTTATCCCCTTAATCCTCATTTTTCCCTCTCACGTACTCCTTCAGCAAGTTATTTTCAGCGCTGTTTGCCCATCCGAGTGCTTTGACGTGTACTTGGAACTTTTCCTTCGTCAGTGAGTCACAGAAAGTGTGAGCAGGGAGGTTATTGTGCAGAATACATAGAAACAATGCAGAGACCAGCATTAAAGGACACTTAAATACCAGTGTGAGATGTGAGGTTCATGGATGCAGTGTGCCCATTCAGCAGCAGACTTTTGCTCTTATCTCACTAATGGCAGTCTAATTGCATCTTGAACATGAAGCCGCAGTGCTGCGTTACTCCTATCTTCTCTTCCTCTGTCTCTCCTCATCCTCTGCTATTTGTTCAGGTCTAAAGTCTTAGTGCTTAGCGGCCAGCAGTGCAATCCTGCGGCGAGGCTTAACAGCTCCCTGGTGGGAATATGTGTAACATCATGAGTGGATGTTAGGTCACCGCTGAACTTTCTCCATCGTCTCTGTCCCCGCTGCGTCCTGTCCAGACGCCCCGTGCTCAGACCTGCAGGGCCTGCTGTCCGGCCTGCTCCCCGACGCCCAGATCTCCGCCTCGTCCAGCAGGGACATGGTGTGGAGCCCCGGGTCCGCCCGCCTGGTGGCCAGTCGCTCCGGCTGGTTCCCGGCCCCGGCACAGCCTCTGGCTGGAGAGGAGTGGCTGCAGGTACCAGATTTCTCTCAATGCACTCAAAATGACTGCAGCCATCAGATATATTGTCAAAAGTGCTTTTTTATTGCCTGTGATTGTCCTCAGAGTTAAAATGCATATAAACAATCCTAAAAGAAAAAGTAAACGAGGCTCAGTCATTCAACAAATTCAGGCTTTAACCAGGTTTAAGCAAAAGTGAAACAGCGACTATGGAAACCCACGAGGAACGCTGAAACTGTGTGGCGGGAAAAAAACTTGAATTTGCTAAATAAAAATCCCATTTAAGCTACAAATCCGATAAATGGATTAAGTAGATTTTATGCCAAGTCCTAACGTGCAGCCAAGTAAAACCTTTAGCAAGTAACATCTGGATTGGTCTTACATTTCATTTTGCCTGTTTATACACCTTTTCCAAAAACATAAAGTTGTGTTTTTACCGAAGTTACCATTACCTCTATAATCTACACTCTGACATTCATATCCAGTTTCTATATAAATGTATATAAATGGTCAGTTGTATACGTGTGATATGACAATATCATGCAATAAATGTGATTATCCTCATGAGAAAACTAAGAAAATGCTGCATTTCACGCACAGCATTAAAAACAACAGTTTTACCTGTCAGCGGGCAAATTCCAATATAAATGAACATGCTGTTGTTGATCAGCACGCAGGGAAACTCAATAAAACAGAGCACACACACACACACACACATTACGACACGTGTTGCACATTTGACTCACAAAGAAGCAAACTATTGACACAAATACATTTTTACGCAGCATGAATAAACTGGAAACCAGCTCAAAGGCAGATCATTACGCACCATATATAAGTTTGTGCATAACTGCAACCACATGACTGTTTTAAATGTAATGAATATATCCCTTAATCGGAAAGAGCCGATGTATGCCACGACCCCTCTAGTCACATGTTTCTTCTTTGCTCTTTAATGAAGTAAGACATTGCGGCAAAGCTGGGAAAACCCAGTCCTAAGTCACTGCTCCAGCCAGGCTCAAGGTTGTCATGTTCCGACCGTGCCGCCGCAGGCCTGCATCAGACTTTGGTCTTTGATTATGTAGATAACAGTAGAAGTCAAAGTCACAACATATTGGTTGGATTAGTAAGCTCTGCAGAGCTGCACCATGTTGATGTGATTCCAGAATGGCTCGGGGATCAACACTGTGTGTAGATCGGCATGAAGCAGGTTATCCACCCTCCACTGGACTCTCTCTGTGTCTCTGCAGGTCGACCTCGGCGTGCCGAAGACAGTGCGTGGGGTCATCACACAGGGAGCGAGGGGTGGAGACGCCGCGGGCGGCGCCGCCACGGATAACCGGGCGTTCGTACGGAAGTATAAAGTGGCATACAGCGTGAATGGAAAAGAGTGGAATTTCATCATGGACTTCAAAACCAGTCTTCCCAAGGTGGGTGAAGGGCGGCGGCAGACCTGCTGCTGTTCCCTGGAGTTCACTCACTCGTTCGTCTCTCCTGTGCAGATCTTTGAGGGCAACACGCACTACGACACTCCGGAGCTGCGGCACTTCGAGGAGACCGTGGCCCAGTACGTCCGGCTCTACCCGGAGCGCTGGTCTCCAGCCGGCATCGGCATGAGAGTGGAGATCCTCGGCTGTGACCTTCCAGGTAGGACGCTCCGCTGACGCTTGTGTGACGAGGAATCGTCCTCCTTATCAGGATTTACAGCCGTCAGGATTCCAGGCTGATTTATTCAAGTGATTCAACACGAACTGTACGGACAGAGGGAGGGAGAGGGGGAGAGAGAGAGAGAGAGAGGGAGAGAGAGAGAGAGCTGAGGAATGGAAAGCGATAGGACGATAATAGCTTGAAAAGTTCAGATATTTTTCCACCTGGAGGATCTGAGTTCATGGAAGTTGTACAGCGAGGAGTGGACAGGGTTTGGTTTGAAGGAATGTGTCCCCAGAGAGAGAGAGAGAGAGAGACGGAATAAGAGCTGTGGTTTATCCACCTTCCAACATGGTCTGTTACCCAGATGTGCAGCAGACACACACACACACACACACACATTCTACACCTTCATTAAGGTGATTTATATGCGTTTGCATGTTTGCATGTGTGTCGATGAAGTGCTGATATGAAATATAGAGGATGTCATGTCACCGGCACTCAAGAGGACACATCTGGATGCACAAATATTCCCGTTTGAAAGGTGAAATCACGTCTTTGAAAGGAAAAGAGAAGCATACAAATGTTGAAAAGATCAAAAAGGGGACAGACACAAATTCTCCATCAGTTTTAATGGGCTGGAGCGAGCGGAGCTGCATGCCAGATAAGGTGGGCTCGTCTGTTTTTATGGACCCCGTTCGTCAGGATGTGTAATTAACCAGCTCGATGGTTAAAAACTGTTTGAAAATGTGATCAAATGCAAGTCGTTGGACTGTTGAAAGCTGCTCATGGAGCTGTGGAGGTTTCACACACCTGGTCTGCTGGCATTTCATTTCCCCTGCAGATGATCTCCAGCAGCACACAGGAAGCGATGTGTTTTACATTAACGTGTGATTGACGAGTGACCTGTGGTTTAACAACGAGCGCTCGCTGGAGAGAAAATGAAAAATCAAGAACCTCGGGGTTTTTTTTTTTTTGTTTCTTTTCGCACGGAGCTGAGTTTTATCAGATGGGTGTGCGGCTTTGGAGGAACGCCGTCGTTAAGGGTCACACATTGTTCACAGACCACCAAAACTCGACAGGAACAGTGGGCTACTGCTGACATCCTATAAATCATTCACTTCCCTTTCCACTCAAGCTATTTGCTCGCTCTTCTGTCTGCTCTGACGGCTTCAGTCCTCGCAGTTTGAACAGATCTACACCCCAGCTAAGCGTCCTCTCTCTTCTCGTCCCCACACATGGTTCTTTCTTTTCCCACCCTGAGGCCCAGTGCGTGGGTCTCCGAATGTTTTTGTTCTTTTTTTCTTTTCCTTTCCCCCCTCCCCTCCTCTCTTACTCATCGCTCGCTCCTCTTTTCCATGCTCGCTGCTGTGGGTCCCGACTCCTTCTGTTTCCCCCCACAGCCGCCGTCTCGCACACGCCGCGCCTCAACAGTGACAATATTTCAGTGTGCGTACTCCCACCATGAAAAATGCATGAGCCCAGGAAGGAAGTTTTAGAGAAGAAAATATCTCATCTATTCCTGGAATCATTTTAATCTTGGGAGCACAGAGTCGTGGAGCTCATGCATGCATACGCAGCTATAATGCAAACCTCAGGTGTCTCACTTTATTTTTCAGTCCTTCAAAATCCCAGTGAACACAGAGAAGCACCACGACTAGAAATAAAAAACCCACGGTTGTGGACTTTAAGCCGCTTCTATGTGATTTTAATTTTACTGTTTGCACACAGAGGATAAAAGACATCTTGTGGGGTTTAAAGGATTGTAATCAGAGTAGTTGTGGAGAAAGTTAGTGTTTGGAAACGAATGTTAGTCATCGTAACGTGAGTGTGGATGAACCCTGATCTGAGCCCTGCAGAATACCAAACAGTACCTGCTTGTCTTTCCCATCGTGTTCTTTTGGGTGTGCGTGCTGGAGCATCGATTCTCAGTGTGTGTGTGTGTGTGAGAGAGAGAGTGTGTGTGTGTGTGTGTGTGTGTGTGTGTGTGTGTGTGTGTGTGTGTGTGTGTGTGTGTGTGTGTGTGTGTGTGTGTGTGTGTGTGTGTGTGTGTGTGTGTGAGAGTGTGTGTGTGTGTGTGTGTGTGTGTGTGTGTGTGTGTGTGTGTGTGTGTGTGTGTGTGTGTGTGTGTGTGTGTGTGTGTGTGTGTGTGTGTGTGTGTGTGTGTGTGTGTGTGTGTGTGTGTGTGTGTGTGTGTGTGTGTGTGTGTGTGTGTGTGTGTGTGTGAGAGAGAGTGTCACCAACTGCCAGGGAGAGATTTACAGAAAGGCTTTTTACATAATTGAAGATATTTTTTTTTCCTCTTCTCTGACATATTGCTGAGTCAGCTTCTTTTAGAGTGAGCAATGTCTTTTGAGCAGGAAGAGTTGGCCCTCACCACCCTCAGTCAGTGTGTGTGTGTGTGTGTGTGTGTGTGTGTGTGTGTGTGTGTGTGCCTGCAGAAGATGGTGTCATGTGTGCACGTGAGTGTGCACCTCTATTATCTATGTCAGCGGCTCCCCCGGGTCAGGATGTGAGTGTCGGTGTCTCATCCTGCATGATGATGACTTGCATCATCACCTGCAGCAGCAGACACATTACGTAAGACAACGCTCCGCCGCAGAGACACTGCAGACACTGTACGGCAGGACCGCGCAAAAGCCCTGGACGTCCTGGTAGAACCGCTCTGCCACGGTCCTGCTGCACATCAAGGACGGCGCTCAGGGCAAGTCAAGCAGGTCACATACGTTAAAACACACACACACACACACAAACAGCACCGGAGTCAGTCCCATTCCCATTGCCCTCGACACTCCTGTCACACCCCGGAAAGGTCAGCACATTTACACTGTGACAAGGCTTGACCTTTGAAAAGCAGAGTTCTCAGCAGCCGCGCAGAATCTTAATGGACACGACTGTGTGTCCCGTGTTGTTGTGTGTTTAGTCCCGCACACATGTGGGAGTGTGTGCGTTTGCGAGGTGGTTTGGTTCCCAACACCTAACCAGCAGACTCAAAGGTTGAGCGAAACGGCAAAAACACGAACCGGAACGCCGCAGACAAGAGAAGAGAGGGGAGGTTGCAGGAGGGATGGCCGTGCGGATGAAAGACGGGAGCGGAGCAGGTTCCGGGTGGCGTGTTGCCTTCGCCGCTTCACCTTCCCAGCAGGCTGGCAGCGATAAGAATCTCATTAGGCAGTTAACGACCGGCATAAAGGACGTGACATTAACGCTGGGTTAATGTCAGAAGCCGTCGCCAGCTGTGGCCCACACTTTCATCTCTGCTATTTCTCCAGCTGGGGCGCCGTTGTGCTCGATTCCACAGGAAGTTCAATTGTGTATCGCCTGGCGTGTGTGGGCTTCATTGCTTTTCACAATTGTCAAATCCTAATGGCATTTATGCAAAGAGGAGGGACTAACAGTAGGAGGGTCACTGAGGGACATCCAGGTGTCTCCTTTTATTCCAGATGTTGTCTTTCTACCGCGAAGCCTCACCGCGGTGTGAATAGTCAGACAAACCAGGACAAATCCTCATTAAATGTTCCAGATTAACAGTCACCGATGTCAACTGACTGCAATATGTTAGAATCCAGTTGAGTAAAAGTGACAGAAACACAAGTCGCTGTGTGAACGTGCTAATAACGGCTCCGCTGAACCGACAGGAACGGTGGGAAGACGGCCCACAGTCTTTATTCACACAATGAACTTGTGCGTAAACTCCCACGACACGCCAGAGTCGACCCATCTGCTCCTAATAACACGCCGCTCAGCATTCCAGCCGCGTCCCGCTCCACATGTGTGTCAGCGACGACTTCTCGAGCGCAAGCTGTTTGTAGCGCGTGAGCTTCCATATAAGTTAGAAAATTACTATGTTTTCTTTTGGGGTTTTTTAGAACGTCCATCTCACACATGCACCCAGCGTGTGGGATGGAGTGTGTGCACTCGGCAGCCTCCCTGACGGCCACACAGCGTGATCACCACGTCCAAGGTCAAAGGGAGTTTGTTAGACACATCCATCCATCAGCCTTAGCGCCAGGCGAGTGTGTGTGTGTGTGTGTGTGTGTGTGTGTGTGTGTGTGTGTGTGTGTGTGTGTGTGTCGGAGCTACGAGACCCAACACGACGGGGCCTCTTGTGTTCCCGCTATCGGAGCTCGTCTCTCTGACGGGACATTGAGCTCAACGTGGAATAAATTCCTCACAGGACGCTGAGATTAATTGTTCATGTGTTGAATTGTGTAAAAGAGGAAGAAGCTCGTTCACTCCACAGTAAAATATACGACAGTATTTTCAATACAGTTTCACCATGTTGTCAGTCCTTTTCTAAAAAAGGACCATGTTGAAGTGAAGTCCTGAGTTTGGATTTCCAGCCACATGTCCTCCCCTACTGCATCTGAGTGAATTCAACCAGGCCTGTAATCTCATGTAACCCTGCAGTTTCAGTTAGTGTGGAATAAATAGTTTGTTTTTTTCTACCTTTTGGACAGACGCACTCACAGTTTCCAGTCTTTGTTCTAATAATAGAGAGTTGCTCCGGTTGCTCTTTCCACTGCTGGATTATCAGCAGACTGGAGGCTTATTAAAGACGCTGCACCTCGTTCCCGTCTGCTTCTCTCTGTCGTTGTGCTCTTATCACTTCCTCTGTACTTCCTGTGTATTTCCTGGCCCTCCCTCTCGCCCGCCGCCAGCACAGACATTCCACATTATTAATCACTTAAACAAACAGCAGGTGATTTCTCTGTCGTCTTTACTCCGTTTCACGGCGCCACCTTTGACCTGTGTTCTGTCTTCTGTCGTAGAAACGACCACGCCCGCCGACACCGCCACGCCGACGCTGCCGCCCGACATCCAGACCACCACCGCCCCCGTCACCACGACAGGTGAGCCGAGGATGAGCGAGATGTTGATGAAGACGGAGGCCTGTGTGGAGCGGCTCTTTGTCTGAACGGCCTCTGATCCTCTGTCTTCTTCCCTCCTCCTCCTCCTCCTCCTCCTCCTCCTCCTCCTCCTCCTCCTGCAGCCGCCACCTCTTCTCTGACAGACACCGTGTGCGACTTCGACCACGACCTGTGTGGCTGGACGCACGACCCCAACGGGCCTCTGTTCTGGTCCCTGCACAGCCACGGTGAGCCTGCAGGCTTCGGCCTGACTCACTCCTCCTCTGGTGAGCAATGACTCACATGTGCTTCCAGGAGTTTCTCTTTTTTTTTTGCTCTTGGCTGAACCTCTGATGGATCAGCGGCGGGTGTTTCTCTACAAATCTGTCCAAAACATCCACGCTCGGCTCGCCTGTGGCCGTCTCAAGTTTTATTTTGGGTTTCTTTGTGCTTTATTTATTTAGGTTCAGAAAATTGCCCGGGCACACATGCATGGAGGTTGGTTTAACATCCTCGGCGGGTCTAGACGAGACTCTGTTGTCGATGATTAAATGATGAGACTTCCTCCTTGTGCATCTTCATTCAGTCCCTTTTTTTAAATTTTTTTTATTTCTCAATTTGATTAATATTATTCCTTAAATTGAAACCGCTCTAATTACGCGGCGACATTGTCTGCTGTGCTCTCCGAGTGAATGAGAATGGAAATGAATTGAGAGAATGGTGGGGAAACACACACACACACACACACACACACACACACACACACACACACACACACACACACAGCGTCACGTGCGGCACCCTCGCCTCTCCGTGTCAAAGCGTCAGGGCAGGAAGGGGTTAAGAACCAGTAGCTCCAATTAAGTGCGGAGCAGGAGTTTCCAAAGAGGAGCGGTTATTCCCAGCCGTCCTCCGCTGCCCCTCCATTACCCCCGGCAGGTCCCGCATGACGCCGTGTAGACTTCCATCTACTTAGACATTCCTTGAAGAAATAATTTCTCCTTCATACGCAGCCACAGATCAAAACGTGCAGCTTTTGGCATGTTATTAAAAGCTATAGCGAAGCTGTCCTGCTGGGTTTAGCCAGCTTCTTTTTCATACGCTGCTATTTATAATTTTGCACAGGATTGTTATCCCAACCGTGTTTTAAAATTCATTGGTTTTTAGCCAGTCCCCATGAAAGATTCAGTATCTGTGCAGCTGCAGAGAATTAAACAAGAGCTTCAGTTTGCCCTCGTTTCTTCTTTTTTCTTTTTTTTTTGGGGGGGGGGGGGGGTGAAAACTGTGATGTCACCTGGGTCATGTTCAGCAGAACAACAGACGGAACGTTCCTGAAGTATGACCTATTTAGGTCATAACCGTCTTTGAGTCGGGGGGCTTCAAAGCTCCGTCTTTCATCAGGGCTGCTTAGATTAGTCAAGTTGTGGCTTTCATGTATGAAGTATCATTTCCAGCCGTTTTGACACGCCACGCCAGCCTTTGATTTGTTTTCCTGCTGCATGTCAAAGGTCAGAAATCCCAGCCAGTGCAGGATCATTATTTCACCACTATCACATCACTGTTTAATCCCCTGTAGGATTCCTTTCCTCCTCAAACTCCTCACGAATGACCTCAGCGCCAGCGTAAACTCTGAGGTTATTTGCCTCAATATGGCTGACGGATAGAGCAGGGCAAGAGATGGATTCATGTCTGGGTAATGAAAACAACATAACAAGGATACTGTGGAATAGATTAATACAACTCTGTTGTGTGTAGAAGGTGAACAAGCAAACACAAGACAGAACCGTGTGTTTTCAACAACTTTGTCTCATGCAGCAAGGGAGAGCTCACACACACACACACACACACACACACACACACACACACACACACACACACACACACACACACACACACACACACACACACACACACACACACACACACACACACACACACACACACACACACACACACACACACACACACACACACTTGTTTCAGAGCTGCACAGGGCCAAGGGACACACTGTCACACACACTGTCTGAAGTGTCACACACAGGCGACTCTGGGCGTATGGCGGGCAGAGGGGAGCTGTCAGACCCGAGGAAGATTTGTCCCCTCAGACACAGCTTGTGCGATCTGAAGACACACACACACACACACACACACACACACACACACACACACACACACACACACACACACACACACACACACACACACACACACACATACGCACAGCAAAAGGTTATCAGTCCAGTCAATAACCTGAGCTCCGACGCACTGTAAACACACACTGGCTGCTGAAACAGACACACGCTGATGGTCTCGCTGATTCTCAGCCTGTAAAACACAAAGCACGTAGACACACACACACACGCACACGCACACACATACACACACAGTTGTTCATGATGAAGCAGGTGATTTAATCTGCAGATTGTTGATACTGGACGTTTTCCCACCGGGCCCACTTAAGAAATTCTCCACCAGACGCTTCATTGAGTCACTTTCTCACACACACACACACACACACACACACACACACACACACACACACACACACACACACACACACACACACACTCTTTCTCCCATTCACACACCCTCCATAAATACATACAGCGGCCCACCACTCTCATTCACGTACAATGGAATCCACGTCGGCATCCAATTTGCAAACCAAACATCCTCTGGTGTAAACAAATGGAGTGGCGAGCAGTTTGTTGGACTTTTCCGTTGTTTAAGTCATTTACCTGGAAGGGAATGAAGAGAAATAGGCCCCGAGGGTCTTGGCAGGAGTCCTTCCTTCACTCCATGTATTCTTCTCTGTGTTTATATTTGTCATATCCCCATTGTTTGGTGTGAATATTGTGCAGCGGTGATCCCGTTCCTGTTGGCCGCTGGTGATTAGTGCTTTTTTTTTTTTTTTTGTTCGGGAGTCATGCTGGAAGTGTCTAACTGTGTGAAAAGACATTTTGTGTATGTACATGGAGATAGAATGTGTAGAGTGTGCCAACGATCATGATTAATGGTGATAATTGTGTGACTCTGTGCACGGTGTGTGTGTGTGTGTGCTACGCTGCCTGTATATACTGCGGGTGTTAAGTCTGCACTGACTTTCAGATTCCCCACTTTTTATTGCCCCCCGGGGTTGAAATGAAAACCCATTAAATCAGACGGTTTCTTTCACTTTCATTTGACTGTAGTCGCCAGCAAACTCAAGGTCAAGTCAACCCCAATCTGCTCTTTTTGTGCACGTGAAAAAATACATTTCATTTCTTATTGTTTGTGTAAAAATCCAGTGTTTTGCCTTTTAGAGAGAGAAATCTACTATTTTCTTATTTGGGTTCAAATTTTATGGCTTGTTTTTCAAACGTCGGTAACTAGGTCATTGAGACGCCTAATAGGAGCACATCTACCTAAATAAATGATTACTATATTATACAACAATATTATTATTATGAATTTTTTATACATTTCCCAATAAATACATTTATGAAATGCATGTTTCTCTGTTAAAAAATGTACCATTGTCATTTGTCATTTTATTTAAAGTGCTGACTCAGAGGAAAATGTTTGTTTTCACACTATTTGACAAATGGATGTTAAGACAGAAGGTGGATTCAGTGTGTTTCCTCCTCCACAGAGCTCAACAGCTACCTGTACCTGGACGCCAGCCTGAAGACGGAGCAGCAGCAGGCCCGGCTGCTGAGCCCGGTGGTGGCGGCCGACACGGGGCCGCTCTGCCTCACCTTCGCCTACCAGCTGTGGGGGGACGCCCAGGGTCACCTCAGGGTGCTGCTGCGAGACGCCCACAACGAGGAGACGGTGCTGTGGACGCTGAAGGACGACCAGGGCCCGTTGTGGAAGGAGGGCCGCACCATCCTGCCCCGCTCCCCGAAGGACTTCCAGGTAGACGAGAAACAACAAGCAGCCATGACCTGGCGGGAAGGGAGGGGGGGGGGGGGGGGGGGGCATCGTTCACTCCTTTTAACAGCTTAGGGGTTTTCCTTTCTTTTCTCATTTTCTTATAGAAAGGAGAAAAGACAGTAAAGACTATAACTCTATTTTTTTTACTTTCTTTTACGTTTGATGAAAGGGGAAACAAATAGAAAAGAAAGAAAAGACCCTGCCCCTATTGTGTTTACTTAGTTTTTACCTTATTTTATAGGGAAAAGTAAAAAAAAAAGAAAACAGTTTTAGCCTCCGTGTCACCTCAGGCCCGTTTCAGTTCAAACCAGAGGGACGTCCGTCTCGTTGTCTCTGCCGGCTGCAGGACTGTCTTGTGTACGTTTGTCAGGAACGCACCGTTAACGTTCTCATGAAAAAGTCAGGCGCTTGCAGACGAACGGAGGATGATTGCGAATGCCGAGTGCAACTTTCAGCTCCGTATTAACTTTTTATCCTCTTCCTCCTCCTCCTCCTGCTTGTCCTCGTTCTCAATCTGCCTCCACCCCCTTTGCTTCATCCTGTTTTCTTCTTCCTCTCTCTCTTTTTTTTCTTTACCTTTCTAGGTTGTGATGGAGGGTTTCTTTGTGCACGGCACCAGAGGACACATCTGGATAGACAGCATCCACATGAGCTCCAGCTCCCCTCTCAAAGAGTGCACACGTAAGTTACAACCTTTAGAGAGAAAAAAGAAAACGGAAGAAGAGAAACACACACAACCTTCCTGACCTCCTCATACTCATGTCACCGCAGCCGTCACCTCGTCATCTCGCCCTCCGTCAATCTGCCATCTCCTCCGTCGTTTCCTCTCCCCCTCCTCCTCCTCTTTTAGCCGTGAGGTCCTGAAGCGGTGACACACATGAAGTGGTAAACACCCCCCACTCTTCCTCCTCCTCCGCTCGCCTGCCCTCCCATCCCACTTCCAGAGATGATCTCTCCTCCAAAGATTCCACCGAATGCCGAGATGAAAGGAGGAAAGCGAGGGAGGGACAGCTTTTACTCCTCCACAAAAAAAAAAAGAAAGGAATAGAAGAATAGGAAAAGTAGGCCATAAATGCCCCGTGGGCCCCGGCGATGCTAATCTATGTTTCATTAGATTCCTGCTCTTCTCTTCCTCCCTCCATCTCTCCTGCTCTCACTCCTCCGTGGTTTTTGTAAACAGAGGTTTTCCCGGCCGTCGGAGGGAATTACTAGACTTTCTGTTCCGCCAGGAAGTTGTTCTGGGGTGGCAGCGCTAATCTGGCCCGAGCAGGGGCTTCTGGGACGGCCTCGAACCGATCAGAGCCAAAAACCTGCCGGAGAGCAGGCAAAGTGTGTGTGTGTGTGTGTGTGTGTGTGTGTGTGTGTGTGTGTGTGTGTGTGTGTGTGTGTGTGTGTGTGTGTGTGTGTGTGTGTGTGTGTGTGTGTGTGTGTGTGTGTGTGTGTGTGTGTGTGTGTGTGTGTGTGTTCATGCTCTCCATCAGTCATGTGTGTGTGTGTGTGTGTCAAGAGAGTCCTGGGAGAGTCTGAGCAGCACAGCAGCCTGGAAGGCAGAGATGACAGCCAGTCTGCTCCTCGAGCCGCCGCGCTGCTGTGCGTCCTCCGTCCTCCTCCGTCCTCCTCCGTCCTCCTCCGTCCTCCTCTCCGTCTCCTCCTTCGCTACTCCCAGTGCATGCTGGGATGTCGCTTATCACCCTCCACAGTTGAGTTTTCCACAGTACGTGGCGTCCCCCCCCCGCCGAGAGGCGGCAGCTCCCATGTCGGCGTCCCTCATGCTTTCCCTCTCTCACGCACACACACACACACACACACACACACACACACACACACACACACACACACACACACACACACACACACACACACACACACACACACACACACACACACACACTCTCCAGGTCTTTGTGTTTGCATTCCAGGCAATCAAAAGGGGAAGGTTCTGCTCTGCCAAAACAGCCGGCAGCCCGCTCCGGTGCGACTGGACTCCACAGATAAACAACTTGAAATGTGTGAACTTTGTGGACGCGCCGCCCATACTGCCCATCTCAAACTCCCACCTCACACAGTGTACCCTGTTTGAAATTGCATTCCAGAAACGGGGCCCAGTAAAATGCCATAATTCATGTGAGCTGTCTGAGGAATTAACTCAAATTTCCTCAGGAGGAGTTTGATAGTCTTGTGACATTTGTCTGACATTTGTCTGACTTTTCGCTCGTATTTAAAGTCATCTAACCGCTCGCTTCCTCTCTTTCTCTTTCCCCCGTGTCCTCAGAACCCATCGCTGCCTTTTCTCCAGAAAATCCAGGTGAGCCTGACTTTGACGTCCACTTTCTATCTGGTCTTGCTTCCTGCCCGTCGGTTTTGCACTGGCCTGGGTTTTTTTGCTTGGTGGCATAAAGGTGTCGCAACCACGAGAAACCAAAATACCTTCACTGACAACAAGAGGCTGCATCTGCCAGAGCTGTGTGACGGCTGAAAATTAACAGGGTTTTTGTTTTTTGTTTTTTTAGCACAAGCAAGCCTCACATCTAAAATCTAAATCTACCCAGACCAAATACATTTTCCAAACAAGTTGCAGAATCTAAATGACTCCAGTAAGTTATTGCTGCACATCACTTTTACCTCGTCAGCCTCAGTGGAAACAAGATTAATCGTGAAATAGCAAACTCTCACATATGTGGAAAAAAAAGCTCCATATTGTGGGTTGTGGGCTGCGTGACGCAGCCTGAAGGGTTTTAAATAACTGTCTGCCTCATGAAAAATATTTAGAGCCTCCAGGGGGACCCGGTGAGATTGATGTTAGTGTTTTGGCATCTCATAATGTCGTCCAATAAGATAAGAGCCTGGTGGTTTCACTGCGAATGTGATGTGTGTGCATTTCTTTGGCTTTTCCACTCCCGTGCCCTCCCGCGCACACACACACACACACACACACACACACACACACACACACACACACACACACACACACACACACACACACACACACACACACGCACACACACAGAGTGTCTAACCTTTGACAAACACACACATTAATATCACCAGTATCCCCAGCGAGGAGCAATCAGATAGAGTGACTGAGCAGCGTGGAGCTCCGGTGTCTCTCGCTCCCCTCGCCGACCCGGCTCTGTCTAATGAGTGTGTGCAGTGTGAAGTAGCGGGACCACGCACCATTTCCCTCTGTAATTATGTGACACGGTCCAAAAATCAGGATGTATTCAGCTCGGCTTCACTGTCTCGCGCTACATCCAGTTTGGAACGTACACACGGCCTCCATCTTTCCATTTCTCACTGTCCTCGGGGATTTTGTTGTAGCAGGCTTGGACACAAGAGTAGAAGCTTCTTGGAAGGTGGTTAGTAGCTTCTTACCAAGAATATGAGAGGGAGTGGGGGGGGGGGGGTTTGAAGCCAGGGGCAGCAGTGCAGAGGATCTGTGGAGATAGTCTCCAAGGAGACGGCACTTGGCTGGAGGAGGAGAGGACTGGCCGGGAGGATGATGCACGACAAAAAGGAAAAAAAAAGAAACTGGATAAATTATGTACTCAAAAGAAATGTGCCAACCTGAGCCAGCTAAATAACAAATCTCAATCCAGTGTGAGCTCAGAGAGAGCGGTGGAACATTGGATTCCCATGTGGTGTCCGACTGATTCTTGCATGGCTCTGAGACGATATCAGTTTGTGACTTCTGTGCCAGAGTGAATCGGGAAGAGAAGCTCCTTAATTCAATGTGTGTGAGTGCTTTTTTAACTAATTATTTTGGCGTTCGTTTCACACCAAGTAATTTCATTGGAGCTTTGAGAGAAAAAAATAAAAAAGAACTGCATTGCATTTTATCGGAGCCTCGATTGGACTAATTTCAAACCAAATCTCTTGATGATCTTGGTGTGAAAACTTGTCCTCAAACTGCAACCCAAATGGATGCTTTCTTATTTTTATTTTTTAATTTTCTGGCCTTGGAGATGAATTTTAATTTTTTTTTGCAACCGGCATGCTTGTGCATGCTCATACGAGGCGCACGCCTGCTGCTCAGAAACAGGAATTACAGAGTCAAATGTAGAAAATAAACAAGTGCCACTCCTCTCTTTTCCCGCTGGCCAATCATTCTGTATCTCTCCACCAGGGGGAGGCGTTCCTGTGCCTCCCTTGCCCATCCACTGGTATTACATTATGGCTGCCGGGGGCGCCCTCCTTCTCCTGGCAGTGGCCATCTTGGTCAGAGCCCTCTGTTGCTGTCGACAACACCTGGCCACCAAGAAGAGCCAGCTGTCAGTGGCCTATCACAGCTCCTCGCAGTGCTTCCAGTACTCGAACTGGTCCTCCAGTATGGCCGCCCCAGGGGTGGAGCCAGTCCTGACAGTGCGGCTGGACAGCCGGGACCGACACCGGACCCTCTGCTAGAGAGACACTTGGTTGTATTTGGCGGAGGAAGACACAGTGTGAGTCTGGACCTGCTGGACGACCCCTCCTCCTCCTTTAGTTCACGCTGGTGATACCGATCCTGTGGCCCCGCCCTCTGTTTCTGCTGGACGTGGCTTCGGTCGGTGCTTTCCTCCCCGTTTCATTAAGGAGTTTGCTGTTGACATTTCACACTACGCTGCTCCCGACGAGGACTGAAGTCTGAGTAAGTTATTTATCTGAGCAGCTTGACTCGGACCATTGAGTACCATCTGGCTCCTCGTCCTCCTGGAATGACCCCAGCATGGACACGCACACAGACATGTGTGGGCTGGGAGGAGGAGGGGGTCGAGCTGCCAAACCACAAGGCTAAAACAAGACCCCAGAGACACCAGCAGCGCCGAGAGAGGAGAAAACTGTTAGGCTGGGAGGATTCGATGTGCTCGCTCTGGAAATGATCTGGCAAGCTCCAGAAAACAAAGCTCCTGGTATCTCTGTAATGACAACACGGGTTCGCTGCGATGTGAGTTGTGCCAATAGTGAGGGTGTTGCAACAGGAGAGGGGGGAAAAAACAATGTTCCCATTGTCCTTATTCAACAAAGCATGTGCACATTTAAAAACAAAGGAATGCAAATCCATCATACTTAAAGTCCTGCATCACAAAATGGAGATAACCAGCTCGTTTGATTGAATGTCTCGTCTTCTCCTGATAAAGGCGTCAGTCAGTGATGGATGCAGCCGTCCTCAGTGTTTAGTGTTTCATCTTGATTCTCTGTTGTAATAAAGCTCGTTGCTCCACCCCCATCTCTGCTCCATCCCACCCACTCCCGTTGTTCCCCGCGTCTTCATGTGAAGCCGCGCCGAGCCAGGCCTCCTCGTGTTTTCACTGTCAGTATGTGCCTGTTGCTTTTCGGCTTGTAAATAGACACATCTGTCCGCCATCACTCCTTCTTTCGAGATTTATGTTCCTACAAGTCCCTCGATGGAACAGCTGGAAGCCATAAGCCAAGTGTTTTGCTGTATATGCGCCGCCTTGACAACTTTCCAGGGTGTTATGGAAACCAGAGCAGGACTACCAGCGATTGATGGTTTTTCCTTCAGTGCCATAAGATGCCACGAGTGGCCGTTAACGTGAAATAAGTCATAGCTAACGCTGCTCTTACTAAACATTCAACACATCTGGGGTCCGGAATAATATTTCATTAAAGTTAAAAAAAACGTTCTCAAATACGTGACGGAGATGGACGAATTGGCAGCGCAGAAGTGGGTGGAATTTGACGCCGGCTCACTTCAGCAACTGAACGAAATTGGGGTCGTCACTCTGCGGCTCAACGGGGCATGCGCTCCTGGTCCGTCACAGCTGCAGAAATCCATCAGCCACGAGCACACAGCTCAGCAGAAAGCGCCTCCATTTGTTGTCATAATTTAGAAGCTGCACTTTTCTCTCAAGAGTGTGTGTGTCGGGGGGGGGGGGTGTTTTCTGGCACAAGCTCGCGATGTGCTTTTAAATCAACTTTGGGAGGAGGGATTGGACACCCTGCTTGATCCATCTCGACACCATTAACGCTCCAAGCCTCTAATAGTTGTAATTAGTTAATGGACAGATAACATTTATTAAGGCCGCGGTAAGCACTTCTCCCTCCGAGCCGCCGCACCTCCGTCGCCCATTGGGCTGCCAACTTCAGTTGCCCTGGAAACGGTATTAATAATGCCATTGGCCGTTGAAGACCTCCAGATCTAGACGTGCGCCTTGCCAAGCAGTTACTCCCACTCCTGAACGCTTGCCAAGAGGCGCCATCGCACACACACACACACACACACACACACACAAAGTAAAAAAGAAAACTCATCTAAAGTATAAGTACACTTGAGCTATTGGGCTCAGCTAAAGTGCTGCAGCCATTGCGAGTTTCACCACACTTGTAATCTTCCAATTCAGACCCTCGCATACATATCAATTTTCAGCTCACGGCGAATGGCAGCGGCGTAACTTTCGCCGGGAGCGCCGCTGTCACAAGCACTACTTAAGCACTGATATTTGTTCCCATTAGTTCATTATTTTTCCTCTGTGAATCGTCTAATCCACCACTCTTAAACTTGACGGTGTAATCGTGTTGATGATTGTGATAATGGTGGGTGACGTTGATTATTTGATGACATGTTTGCATTTTTATTTACACAGAATGAGCAGTCTTATACCATCCTACGTGATGACTGTGTGTTTGACAGGAATGTATCTTAATGACCTTTCTCTATTAATAAAGTCATATTTTTCTATTATTAATTGTGTGTTTCAGTGGATGTCATATCTCTAAATGATTCGATTTAGCGCCAGTAAATTAAAAAGCTATTCTGAATATCCGGAGGGTTATTTATCGCTGCAGGCTTTCTAAATGTTTGTGTACATTTACGACCCCCTGATGATTGTTGGCAGTGTGAAAGGCTCTAAGTTAGAACCGTCAAATTTTTCATAAAGCAATTAATAATCTTACAGGGGATCCATGTCTTACTCTATTTAGCACTGAAATTGGAAATTGGCTGTTTGCAACATCAGAAATAATCCAAAGTAATCAACACATTATGGCAACTGTATGTCTAGGTTTGTTTCTTTTAACAAATTCACCAACTAAATAGTCTTGCAGTACCCGTTTGTTCCACAAGGTGGGTTATTGAGTCAATCCAGTGTGGCGTATTATCTCAGTCCAACAACAGAAGAATAATCTAACATTGACAGGGAATAAAGCTTATATTCTCCACTGGATTTGTACGTACTGAAACTTTAAAGCCAGTGTTTCCTGTGCTTCTCTCCAACAGTCAAGAGACCCACCGACTTTGGAGACGGTCGACTTTTCAGCGACAGAGACCCACTGGGTGGAGGTAAAACTCACTATGCTGCTAAGAATCCCCTGAATCATTCTTATAAAAAAAAAAACATCCGTCTTTTGGCTCAAGAATTTGTGTTTGACGACTGTTTTGTTGAATTCGGTGCCATCGGTTCAGCCGCTTCACTTCTGTCAGTAGAAGCTTTCTTCTTTACTTCCCGCCTCCGTCCCTTCGCCTCGCAGGTCTACAGTTCCCCGAGTGGAGCACGGCGTCGCCGTCATCAGATCCTCCGGTGACGCGAGTCTCGGAGAAGGACAACTCGTGGCTGTACACGCTGGACCCCATCCTGGTCACCATCATCGTCATGAGCTCGCTGGGCGTCCTGCTGGGGGCGGTGTGCGCCGGCCTCCTCCTGTACTGCACCTGCTCCTACAGCGGCCTGTCGTCTCGCTCCTCCACCACCCTGGAGAACTACAACTTTGAGCTGTACGACGGCCTCAAGCACAAGGTCAAACTCAACCAGCAGCGCTGCTGCACCGAGGCGTGAGGCCCGGCGCCATCGTCGGCCCGATGGAAACCAAGCGAGAGATTGAGCCATTTTTTTGTGAAAACCTCTCACTACTTTCATCATTTCCTCCAGTTCACTTTAGCGTCAGTATACTTCCTTGGTGGTGCGGATCCCACGACACAAGGACGGTGCGAAAGCCACAGTTTAGCTGTGTCTGTTTGAAACATGTGGCACAGACCAGTATTGGTAGTTGTTGTGGTCGAAGGGCCAGTAAGCGAGACGCTGAGGTTTTGCCAAGACGGACTGTTCTTATGGGGACGTTAGACCTCAGAAAAAACAAATATCTACACATATCAATTACAGATCCCTGGTCCACCAAAACAGAACTGTTTATAAATGCATCATCGACTCGTACGAGCTCTAGTTTTGAAACTGGATACTGTAAACTACACAAAGCGCCAGGTCACATTGTGTTGGAGCGGTGGTAGGATAGGAACGGGCTTAGAAAGCCTCTTTGTTTTGTTTTGTTTTTTTGATCACGTGAACACAGTGGCCTAGAAGTTAGCTCCTTTGTTCCGTGGTAGACTCTGCTACCTATCAGCCTCAGTTATCCTCTTAGTTCCTGACAGTCTGTGGTATTTTAGTCACTGACGTCCCCTGAGTTTTGTCTTTCTGCTCAATCACTCTCTTTCTGTTCCATGTTTTGGTTCTGGCCTGTGATGGAAGATAAGTAGAAAAAATAAGGCGAAGAAAGTCTATGTGTTTAGAGGTTGGGGGGGGGGTGGGAGTGGGTGCGGGCGTATTTTAGCACATTCTTTTAATGACAGAGAGAAGTTATTGTTAGATTTAGTTGTTGCTGGTTCCTGTCAAGGAGAAGGTCATGTTTACATTGTGGTTAATACAGAAAGGTCAAGGAGCGCTGGTCGGTGCAACCTATGGATTGCTGGTGAGGGCAGAGACTGAACCACTGTCGAAAGAGAAACAAAGAGAGAATGAGAGAGAGACTGTGACTGACGGAGCACGACAATCCCCCGCCTCCCTCCGGGGGGCGCTGTGCTCGAGTCCAGAACACAAGAGAAAAAAAACTGGATTAAACACAAAGCAGAAACGGCTCGTCTTCATCCGCCGGACACAACAAGCCTTAAACTGTCGGTGGAAATGTTGAAAAAGGAACGTTGAGGCGACACCAAGACAAGAGAGGAGGACTGCGTCTCTCTCTTTTTAATGTGGACCTCAAAAAGCCATGATTTAAAGGACCTACCCCTCCTCCCCTCCTCCCTCCTCCCTCATCACATCACCCCCCAATCAACACACGGGTTACTGTTGGCCTGACTTGTGATTATTATTATTATTTTTATTATTTCTACCGTGGTTCTCGCACAGACAAGACGAGCGTTTTTCTTTTTTTTTCGGGAGGGATTCCGACGGGTTCTCATCTCGCATGCTCTGCGTGGACTCATGAGCCGTGAGAAAGAGAGGAAACGTCCCACAGTCCCTCCCATGCACACGAGCATTCACACACTTCACTTGTATATACAGATGTATATACAGAACATGAGGACACTTCCCGCCCTCAGAAACTTTGGGCACACACACATTGAAGATCAACAAACGAAGGGAACACTGGCCTCTGCTGAGAGGCGTATATAATTGAGACCCTGAAGTCCCTAAAACGGCATGAATGCACCACACGTATGCACTCCACGTTTCACCACATTCCCCCATTGACACGCTCGCCGTCTCTCCTCGGAGGCCCACATCTCTGGACCCCACTGACTCTCTTCAAAGTGCCTTGGAGCCTCGGGGATCCAGCTTTGCCTTTGGAGCCGAAATGGGAATACAGTAATTTGACGCCGACGGTGACAGTCGCGGCGCCCCCTTCTGTCCAGGAGGACCAAACAAACACAAGAGGACGGGACCCGTCTCGCACTGCTGGGACTGCTGTTGTTGTTGTTTTAAAGGGGTCTTTGTACAGAAATGCTCTTTTTATGATTGTTATTATAATTATTGTTATGATTATTTAATAAAGGATTTATACCATACTGCGAAAAGCGCCGGCTGAGATGTTATTATTTACTGTTATCCGACGAAGAAACAACAGATTGCCTGCGTGTTGGCATTCCTACAATAGTTAAAGCCTTCCCATGCAATTACCCGCAGACTCCATCTGAGACTTGGAGCCAAACTTTCACTTTTAATTGCAGAACGAAGACACGCGGGGACTCTAACACACACAAACTTCATGTTCCCGCTGCCTTTTTCTCCGTCACACACACACATACATGGTGCTGTGTTGTCAGCCCGCTACACTTGGCCTCTAATCTCCCCATGATGTCCCATTAGTCCGGACCTCTGGTGGCCCTCATTTAGGAGCTCCGACATCAAAGCTTTGAAGTGCTCGCCGTCTCAGACACACACACACACACACACACACACACACACACACACACACACACACACACACACCCAGACTCAAAGTGCACATGCAATTACTGTGTTTCTCTTTCATACAGCTTGCTGACTCTCCCACACACGGTTCCATTTATCCATGTAAGCTTTCTTCACCTAAATGCAAATCCTGTTAGCAAACACAGCACCGAGGTTCAGATCCTGACTGTGATATCTCGGACTGTTCTCGTGCAGGCCCGCAGGCCATGTGAAAAAAAAAAAAAAACACAGGTTTTCTTATATTGCTTATATTGATGTTGCAGACATGATTTGGAACAAAAATGAAGGTGTCCGAGTTAATGTTGCATTTCTATGCTTGGTGAAATGTGTTTTTCTCCGCCACTGAATCACTCTGTCTTCATTGCTTATTAATTACGGCAACATTAAACACAAGTTTCAGTGCAGAGGCAATGAGCCTGCAGCACAGGTACAGCGTTACGAGCCGTTGGAAGCAGAATCGTCGCTGCACAGCGGCGATGGCAGGAGCTGTTAGCATGCTCCGGTCCGTGACATAGCGGGCCAATTACCATTTCTGAAAAAACATAGACAATCCCCAGTCCGCCGGAGGAGTGCGATGCCATCTGCTCACAGGTTTGATTGATCCCGGCAGAACAGTCACGACCACATCACACGAATGAACGCCGACAGGAAATTACCAAAGGAGCCAGATTGTCATTGTTCCGTGCCGCCTCTTGTTTTCACAACCAAATTATTCTTAATTTTTTTTTTCTCCCTGTGAGTGTGCGTGTTACCCAAATGTTGTTTTTCTAAGTTTTTTTTATCAGTCGGCCACGGCACTCGGCAGGGGCTCTTTCCTTTAGCCGTCACATCAGAGGGTCGGTTTGCCTCTGAAGCCAAGGCGGCCTTCAAAGAAACGGCTCTGGCGCCCTGTAAGTCGATAGGCCAGATTGTGGAGGAGCACATTTAAGGGTCGTGCTACAGGAAGTGAGGGAAACACACGACTAATTAATGTGGGGATTACGTAATGAGGAGGAAGGAGAGGGCATATGGGAGGAGTGTTAGTCATCACAGTCATGGAGGAAACGTTGGTCGTCCAACTCAGTGGCTGCATTTCAAACCACCCACAACATACGACTGACAAACTTTATC
This sequence comes from Lipophrys pholis, assembly GCF_963383615.2. NCBI lineage: Eukaryota > Metazoa > Chordata > Actinopteri > Blenniiformes > Blenniidae > Lipophrys > Lipophrys pholis. Next base: position 861,756 of record NC_137645.1, on the reverse strand, counting down.
ACAGTTCATATGCATCTTCTAATGCTTGATCCCGCTCAGCCGCTCTGTTTTGCAGAGGTCGCACAGGATCGGATTCAAACCTGGGACCTCCACGCTCAAGGTCAGAGGTTAACCCCGTGCACCACAACACCAACTCGCATCGATTATTATCTTTATACTGATGCAGCTTCCACTCTGCATTGCAGGAAGACAGTTCACAAGAATATTCCCAGTCTTAGTCTGGGTCTACGAGCCTTTCCTCCAGAGGTTTATCAGGAATGTGTAAGTTGGTGACTCAATGTTCTGTCAGTGATTTGTGAGTGTGACTCTGTGGCCTGTCCAGGAAGTGGGATGGGCTTCCTATGCCTTTAAACCGGACAAGGTGACATGAAGGGTAAACGGACGGAGACACTCCAGACCAGCTGGTGGCAGTAATCCTTCTGGAACCAGGAGAAGAGGACCAACCACACCTGAATCCTGCAGGTATTGTTGAGCACGCTGGAGTTAAACGCTCCTGTGCTGAAAGCCACATCCTGCCCTCGCTCACCTGATTTAAATGAGCTGCTCATTGCCAGGCTTCTGCGACGTTAAGGAACAGCCTGTGCATTTGAATCAGGTGTGCAGGGAAACATCTAAAGCGTGCGGAGCTATTTGAAGCACTGCAGTCGCTTGTACTCAGGTGGCAATTCTTTACATTATTGCAGTGAGACTTGTCCCTGCTTCCAGGCGGGGTGAGGCCTGGTTAAGTCGGGTTACACACATTTAAAATGGTGCAAGCCTTTGAAAACGGCTTTTGATTTCAACATGCAGAATATTAATAGAACAGGATTCTACCCTCCCAAGAGCGATTCAGAAATCACAAATTCGAAATTCAAAAATCCTCCATATCCTCCTCGCTGCTCCTTCAATGGCAGTCTGAAGAAGGGAACCACCTGAGACTAAACCTTACATCTCTTTCAACGCCATCCAAAGCGCTGTCAGAGACTGCGGCGGCGATGCATACGCACGCCGCGCATACACAGGCTGACAGCAAGCTTACATTTTTAGATATGTCTCATGCACACCGCCGCACATCCCAATGGTCTTGCTGGGAAGGGGGCCCAGATAATCTTGTCGGGCCTGCCAGCAATTCAAAGCACCTATATGGGTCAGCTTTTTTTTGGAGGGGGGGGGGGGCTCTGTGGCGGCGTGCCTGCCAGTGACGACAAACCCGACGACAACAATTACCAAAGTCTTGCATAAACAGCAGGCGGACCGTCACTTTCCTTCCTCTGTGACATGATCATCTCCCACCTCCAGAGGCTCCAGCCTCAGAAAACAAATACGTGCAGGAAATGATTGGAATGGGAAGAAAGAAAAAAGAAAAGATGCTCCAAACTAGGCCAGCAGTCTCATGATCGTGAGGCGAGGCAGAGGAAATTAAGTTGATAGAGAGATAGTGAGGGTGATCTGAGGTAATTTGGGGCTGTGTTGACGAGAGGCCTGGTAGCTGCTTTGTTTTGTTTGGCTGTTTGTCCCTGAGGCCTCGTGATGGATCATTCTGCACAAGCATTGGGTTCCGCTTCTTTCTCCATCAGCAGAACTATTTGATCGCGCCGTGCAGAGTTATTAGGACACTCCACCAACACGACCGGCAGTCCTATGAGGAGTTCACCTGTCCGCTCCACTTCAGTGTGTTTACAGGTACAGTCGCCCTTTATAGCTCGGGAAACTTGTTAACGGGCGCGACGGGAGGCCTCTCTCTCCGGGGCGCCATTACCATCTGTCGGAGCGTCGGGGGTTGAATGTGAGTGAAGGTGTTGCAGTTCAAGTGCGTGACACGAGGGAGGCCAGTGAAACCTTTTCTCCAGTAGAAACATTGCAGGAGAAATTCTTTCCTTTACCACTATTGAGACGAGTGCTTCATGAACTCAGTTCTGTTCAAGATGGTAAAAAGGACAAACTTTAAACATTTTCTGTTTCCTGACTTGGATATTTTACTGCAATTAGCCTATTTGCTCTGCAGTAGGAAATCTTTCCTTCTTTCTATATGAGCCAGATATTGTAATGAAATCAGCCTTCATTGGTCCTAAAAACTGCTTTGTTTCTCTTCTGGACATTTTATTTGTGCTTTAACCTCCATTTATGCTCACAGCAGAACTATTCCAAGGCCAAATCGACCCTGTGCATCTTTAACACTTTGTTGAAGCCAAAAGTAAAAGGTTCAACGAAAACATAGATGTAAAAAAGAAAAGAGAAATAAATTTCTTAAGACACTGAGAGTCAAGCTGACATATCGGTGTTAGCAAACTAGACTGAAAGCTATTCTGTCAAAATACCCAGAATGCAACAGCTATGAGGGATTATTGGACATTTCACTGTATTTTGCACCAGAAGGCTTCATTTAAATTGGCTTCAAGTTGAGATCGCTATCGTTTTCTGTAGTAACTGTTTGATTATGTGAAAATGTTTTCATCACGTTTACTGTGCACCTCAACAAAGAAAAACTTTAAAGGTCATTATGGCACTAATTCACAGATCCAGCCCGCTCAAAGTGAAACTGGACTGTTTAAAACCACCCCTCATTTAGACTGTTTACTTTTCATTCTTTTACCTTCACAGACTGTCTTCACTTCTTCATTCCAGGTACGGGGCGATTATTACTGTTGGAAAACCTTTAGGAAGGGAATTTTGCATAAAACGCACCGTTTAAATAATTTAAAATACATCTGAACGCTTCAAACCAGGACTTGTTAAGAAAACGGGAACAGACACTTAAAACTATGACTGTTTAAAACTCCTGGATTTTATTAAAACGGTCCTCGATGTCTTTAAACTCTTTAAATTTACCACATACTCAAAATCCACCTGCAAACGAACCTGTAAAAGTGAATTTAGTCCCAAAACTATAAATCCTCCCACCATTTCAAAACTCTCTTCATGGGTTATATTTGTACTTTCTTCCCCACGTGGACACAAATAAAGCAGCTTGCTCTAAAAATTAAGGATTAGCCAAAAGATTTGCTTCTCAAAACAGATCAAATAGGTTGAGTGAGACCTTTATGAAGGTGAACTCGCCAACCTGAGAGAAAACCGACTAAAAATGAACGTGTCAGTCACGAGAGAAGAGACGCCGTTAGCGGGAGCCTGACAGCTCGTCAGACTGCAGCTCTCCTCGGACCGAACGTCTCCGAGTCCCTGTAATAATGTGCTCGATGCCGGCGCCGTCCACAATTCTTCACTCTGCATCTGTCAAAGCGTTTGAGCCGCTCAGCCTGTTATTATCTGAACAAGCGTGTGGGTGAAAGAATGGACAACAAAGTTGTAGTGTATGAAAAGTGGTAATCAATTAACAATGACAAAAGGCTTCACGCCTTCAACAACGCCATTTCAGGAACCCGCGGCGCCGTCATTATAGAGGAAGAAAGACCGCAAAGCAGAAATGGAGACGAGTCCGTGATGCACGGCGAGGAGCCCAGTTTAGTTTTTGGGAGTAATTGAAATGGCCTTCTCATAACTTTCTGTTCAAATTAGGCTTTTTTTTTCCATGGTGTATTCCATTGAGGCGGTAATCAAATTCAATTGTACTCTGAGACCCATCTGTTGCGAAATAATTGACGATTCCACCCTTCCCAAAGAAAACCCAACCTCCCGAGTCTCCTCGGCCCGGCGCATAAATCTCCTCATCTGAATCAAATTAGCTCCGCGGGTAACGTGTGTTTACCAAGCCGGCTTTGTTCCCGCTCCCTCTTTGACGGAGTCGGACAATGCCGTGTGATTTCAACAGAAATGAAGCGGTAGATAAAGATGTGGAACGTCGCAGCCGAGATACAGTTTTGCTGTTAGCGGGCTTGGATTAACCCTCGTGGAGATATGTGGGAAAAATGAACATTTTAAAGTAAAACTCGGGCGCAGGCAACGGTTAACTCCTTCAGTTAACACAAAATGCATATTTCGTTAAGAATATTAAGAATCGTTTAAGTAGAAAAGCTTGCTCACGTTTCATATTTAAATTTTTTTCCTTTTTTGCTTTAATTCTGATGTTTGAAATGTCAGATCGTCTGACAGGCGAGTTTCAGTTGTAATCATATCTACTGATTCAACATCATCAGATTACCTTATAGGAGGTATTTCTGTGGCTTATATAGATATGAAGTCCAACATGATGAGCATTAATTCAGTCAAACAGGAGTGTCAGTGTGACGAGAGAAGCACCAATCCAGCTGAAGGGTCGGTCCATTAAAGGGTTAATGCCGGATCCAGAGTGTGGTTATAGATCAATAGATCCATTTCTCCCTGCAGAGACAAACACCGACCTTTAAACAACTAGTTCACTCTCCGTTCCTTCCTAACAAAACACTGATCTCCATTACGCCATGAAATTGCAGCTGTCACTCAGAGGCGGCGTTTTTATGACGTTCTTACTTTTTCTTTTTTTTAATGATTTGATGATGAGCCCGGCGAGGCCGGCGCCGATGTGAAGGCTTGTGAGGCGAGATCTCAGTGTTTGGTTAATGTGGGACGGAGCTCTGCTCGCCGTATCCCCCCCAGTCCTCTGAGTGGGGGCTGCTGCTGGTGGCAGGGGTTATATTTTATGCCTTGTAGGAGGTGGAGATGGCACGTGAGAGAGAGAGAGAGAGAGAGAGAGAGAGAGAGAGAGAGAGAGAGAGAGAGAGAGAGAGAGAGAGAGAGAGAGAGAGAGAGAGAGAGAGAGAGAGAGAGAGACGGTGATGTGGTGACATCCTTCTCTCTGTGATGGCTGTGTACCGCGGCGCCCTGAGTAACTGCACCCAGGAGGAAAGCGGATTTTCAACCTCATTCAAGTGTGCTGAGCTCCAGTTAAACATCATTCAAACCACCAACTTTGCAATCCCACAGTCTTTTTCTCCGTCTCCCACACACACACACACACACACACACACACACACACACACGATTCCGTGCAGGTAGATTCATGGGAGGTTTGCAGAGTGTTTCAGAGATTTATCTGTGCCCGTTCCTGCCGCTCCTCTGTGCTGTGTTGTTTTTCAGCTGAATTATTTTACCACAGAGTGAATCTCACAGTTGCATGAGCTTGAAACCGCCGTTCTCCCGCAAGCCGGAGCCCCGACAAATATCCACGCTGCGAGAGGCCGAGGGAAGGGACAGTAAACGTTGTACAAATAGAACAATTGTTCTGCATCTAACCAAACAGGAGGAGGGAAGAAAAGAGGGGGGGCTGCAGCTCCATTTGCTTATCAGTCCCTCTCAAACTCCAGTTCTGCCCCTTGGAGACATAACAGCATCAGGCCACTGGGGCACAAGCATGGAGTGGAGTAAACATATTGTAGTAGAATAAGCAAGCCACACAAAAGGCCTTCCTCCCATGGCCGGGGCCACACACAACGACACAGTTCCCCTGTAAACGCTGCAAAGAACAACAAACAAACATCCAGGAACCCACTGCTGCCACCATCAAATCAATATCCCCTCTTTGTTCTTGACACAGTTTGGACGAGGCGTCATCGCGGGATTATTTGCAACAGTAATAACCCTGTGAGGATGCAGCCTGGGGAGCGTGTGGCACCTGCACCTCCTCCCAGATCACCTGCAGGCTCAGCTGCCGCCGCCGCCGCCGCCGCCGCCACGACTCCTGGGTGTGTGACACTACAAGTAACGAGGGTGTGTATTACTGTCTGCATGTACAGACCTGAGCCTGCACCGGTTCCCGTGTGTCCTCCCGCCCAGGCTGCTCGGGGCCCGTCGCCCTCACCTGTCGTTGCTATGGAAACGCCAGCAGGTGCAGGAGCGACGTCAGCCTGGGTGGAGTCCCCACACAACACACACACACACACACACACACACACACACACACACACACACACACACACACACACACACACACACACACACACACACACACACACACACACACACACACACACACACACACACACACACACACACACACAAGTTCAGCAGGTCAAACTCATGATGCTTCTCGCCAGGAAGCAGGAGACCCTCAGCGCTCCTGCTTCTGTTTCCAGTGTTCGGAGTGAAAACACAAAGGCTTCAGACAAATATGCGCATATAAATTCTCCACTGCGCTGCTTCTCACCTGGATCTCACAACCGCTCGTGTCCAAAATATGTTTTTTTTCCTTCCCGCTGCACAGTCTCACCCCCTGCTGAGATTCTGACTGCTGAAGACGCTCCCGTTAAAAGAACAGCTCCTGTAACTCATGTTTGTGCACGTTTCTTATTCCCTCCCGGCGAACTGCCAGGCCGCAGCGTCTGCTGTGAGGAGAAAGTAACACACACACACACACACACACACACACACACACACACAATGAAGGAGCAGCACATGCACGTAGCAGTGATGGATGGCCGTCCCTCTCTATAATGCACAGAAGCATAATCCGTCACGCTGCAGGCCAGAGGAAAGAGATGCTCTTTTAAAGCTGACATTGTGCTCCGTGGCCCAGTGGAAGTCAGGCCAGCTGCAGAGCTACTCATGCAGGAAACACCCCCACCACCACCCCCACCCCCACCACCACCACCGCCCTAATCGTTCCTGGATGGGGGATCATAGATGCACTTCTACTTCATTAAATACTTTCCCACTTCATCCTCCATTATTCACACTTGTTAGCGATGGATCAGGCCTTTACGTCTCTGTTTGCAGGACGTGGTGTCTGCTCGGGACGCGACTGCTGCTCCCGACCGACCGCAGGGTGGAGTCTGGACGGGAGGAAGTGGGCCCATTCTCTCAGCTTTCTGCAGCCTGCAGGACATCGGGTGTAAACACCGTCACACGTTGGAGCCCATCAACCTGATCAGCGGTGGAGTGTCGGCAGCATCAGGGATCAGTGCTTTAAACACTAACGTCCAAACAGAAGCAGAGAAAAGGTAGAAGAACCCTGCAGACTGACCCCATTCAAACCTGCCGGTGCTTGTTGGTTATTGATGTTTGTTGTGGTTGATATGACGTGTTCGAGCTCAGTCTGGTTGGATTTCTGCTCCTCATTGATTTTTCTTTGGATCTCGTGTCTGACCTTACATTTCCTGTATTCCAGGATGAAATCCTCCGGCGGCGGCGGCGGCGAGTTGTGTGGATTCAGACGGAGTTCTGTGTCGTGACGTCAGGAAAGGTGTTTTCCTGGAGCGTCGGCCCTCTGGAAGCCAACGCGGCTGAAAGTGAGCGTCTCTGACTTCCTCGGCGTTCCACACGCGTAGATGCTCCAGATTAAATGTGATTTTACTGAAACTAATCCGATTTTATGTGGGTGAAATGTTCAGGATTTTCACGTTTTGGACGTCACGTTCACCTCTTTGTAAAAACAGAAGCAGCTTTCAACTCGATCTCTCACTCATGAAAACCTGCCGGGGGTCCGTTCCTGTGTCTTCAGCTTTAACAATTATGAAACAGAACCGTCGTTACTCGCACACGTTGGTCCAAATCAAAGTGTTCAGCAGCGGTGTGGAGCTTAGTTGTTCAGAAGGAGCCGAATAATTCCAGTTAGGCTCCAGACATCAGAATAAGCACTCACATCTCCAGTGAAAGCGGAGCTGCTAATGACAAGGATGCGAATGCTTCTAATCAGCATTAACAGGCTGCTTGTCCTTGAACAGCCGTCTGTTTGCATTCAAAGAGCCGGGCGCGAGCAGCAGACATATTTGTTCCGACCCACTGCTCTAGTTTTGGTGGAAACTGTACAATTTAATCACATTACTGCAGGAAGGCAAACTCTCCCGTGTAATGAGGACGACCTTATTCCTTGACTGGGTATTTACAGTTCAAGCGAGCCTCGGTATATTATCTTATTCAAACTATCGTTTTACCTTTATTTTTAATCCAGCTTCACCGCTAAAGTGGTGGGCAGGTTCTATTCAGACGGGAAAAACACACATGCAAGATGTTTGTTTTGTGAGTTATTTCATTATCACGGGATCATTCATCAAGTAAAGTGGTGGGAGGTGAGTTTAGGAGTCGCAGGGAACTGAAGCATGGCCACTTAAAATAGAGGAATTCTATTTATTCCCTGTTGCTGTTTACAGAAACTTTTAAAGTATTTTTCCCCCCAAAAAACATTTTTTTCTAATTCTTTGTAAAAGAGTAATGAATGTGTTTTTCACAGTACCTAACCTACCTGTGAAATGATCCAGAAGGCATAGTAATTAACATTATAATGTGAATTTTGACAGTTTTTGTCACTTATTTCCTGTAAAACTCTGTATTTTTCTTAACATTGGTATCGGAATCTTTATGTTTTTCATACCAGATTACAAATGTGCAAATAAATTACGTGCAATATCATTAGTTTAACAATAATGTAATGTTTACTGTGATTTCTTTTTTTTGTTTCACATTCAGCCCAACCTAAATTTAAACTTTAAAGGTTTTCTCTGTCGTGTTGCAGAGTAAACATTTTTTACAAAAAACAAACAATTACTACGTAAAATAACTACGATCTCAACATGTAGTCGGTTTTAATGGAACCTTCTGGTGCTACACACAATAAAATGACCAACAAACACAATCCAATGTCCCTAAATGGATGTTTTCTTTGACGTGAGCCAGGCGGAGGCCCGTCACAGCCTCTGTAGCTCCGCCCCCTGGCCCTGGGTTTGGCCGAGGTTGGCTTGAAAGCCGCTGAAGGTCAGACGCTTCGACCTCTTTTAGTTTGGCCCTGCAGCTCCGCCCCTGTCGGTCAGGTATCGCTGACAGATTCCCCCCCCATTCCTGCAGTTTGTGTGCTCTGGCTCGCAGGCCGTCTCCGCCTCGCCGCCGCCGTCACCTCTGCCGCTCCATCCGTCTGCAGCGAGGGTTGAGTTCAGCGGAGACCTTTGTTGTTTGACGGGAGATGGAATCCCGGTGCTGCTCTCTTCGCAGTCGGGGAAGGTGGCTGAGCCACTCTCCGTGGGCTGCAGGGTCGCCCGGGTCGACGCTCGCCCTCCGAGGAACAATGGTGGAGCTCAGTCGGGCTCGTGGAGAGTCTCTCCAACTGGACAGCTTTTCAAAAGTCTCTTAATCGGCAGGTCACTGATCTCGTGCACCACGAAGGCTGCAGCCGCCCTTTAGAAGGCTTTCACTGAGAGAATACACACACATCGCTCCTCTGCATGGGAAAATATGTGGACTCTTCCATGTTCATGCTCTCTGCAGGAATCCGTCAGCACCGGGGTCCAAACAAGGACCTGGGCTCGGTGGTCAACACCGTTAAACGTGTCCGCTGGTGGTTTGAGAACCAGATGAAATGTCTGCTGTCAGTCCAGCTACCTAACTGCTCCACTGCTGTTACTGACGCTCCCATCACACTTGTTTTTATTTACACTTAGATCTGGTTTTAAATCTGGAATATGGCTTCAGATGAAAGAGTCTGGGTGTAGTTTAGAGTCTCGGTGTAGTTTAAAGAGTCTTAATTTAATCAGGATCCTGTTTAAAGACCCCACGTCTCATTTAAAGAGAGCGCCGTGCGTCGTCTTGCTCTGGTTTAAAGGAACGATCATACTGTCGCAGTGTGTTTCAGCAGGAGCAGCTCAGTAATGTGGCTGTTAAAAGCTTAAAGCAGCAGAATCATGTGAACTTGTGGTGGAACAACATCCGCCTCCTCTCCGCCTGTTACAATCCACATGTGTCGGGGCAGCGTCTGGCAGACAAAGGAGTGCAAAAGAAGAACGAGAGAAAAGGTGCACCTGAAGGACTTCAGGGGTCCACAGCTGAGGCAGAGAGGGAGACGTGGGGCTGTGATGGGCAGGCCGTCACAGCCACGGCGGACAAAAGATGGAGTGACGAGCAGCCAGTGGACAGAAGGTCCATTTCCAACGTCACAAAGACCCGGGGAGATGAAGCAGATTAACACTTCTTTATACCCATTGTGAAGCCTCACCCTCCCTGTGTGTGTGTGTGCGTGTGTGTGTGTGCGTGTGTGTGTGTGTGTGTGTGTGTGTGTGTGTGTGTGTGTGTGTGTGTGTGTGTGTGTGTGTGTGTGTGTGTGTGTGTGTGTGTGTGTGTGTGTGTGTGTGTGTGTGTGTGTGTGTGTGTGTGTCACAAGCTCTTTAAGGTTGTTGTTTTTTTTCTCTCTCATTCTCTTTTGCACATCAGGATGTGCTCCAGATTATTTTATTATTCTTTCTTCCAGACACACACACACACACACACACACACACACACACACACACACACACACACACACACACACACACACACACACACACACACACACACACACACACACACACACACACACACACACACACACACACACGCTCCCCTGCAGAGTCTTTTATTCATCCCCACAGGTAGGACAGATGCGACAGCTGGCTTTTTGAGTCACTTCTCTTCTTTTGACTAAACCCTGAGTTTACAGTTTGAAGGGAAAAGCTTAACTTAAGCCCCTCATCCCCTCATCCCCTCATCCCCTCATCCCTGCATGACACTGCTCCTTTTCACACTTTAAAGTGAGAGCGGATCTTTGTGTTGGTAATGTTCAGTGATAAAGCAGTAAAAGTCCTCAGTTTCCCCTCATGTTGAAGTGAAAGGTGGTTTTATTAACTCCTCAGGAGCCTCACGGGTTCACTTGAAATACCTTTGCATTTACTGCCATCTTGTGGTGATTTTATAACACTGCAAGGTTCAACGTTACCTGATTAATCACATTTAAAAACATCTTTCTGTAATTTACTATTGAAATAAAGACGTGATTGAACTTGTTTTATATATGTGTCTGATTTAGAATTTGCTTATTTTTGCATTTAAATGTCTAGTTATTGTTTCGTTTTGGATCCTTTCTTTTTTTAAATGCGATTTCTCTAATATGTTTAACAATAGTCCTGTTTTACATTTTTAATAATCTGACATTGACTTAAAACGTTCCTCCAATAGTCCTCCAATAGGTTCTGCTCCATGTCAGAGAATTCTGCTTAATGAAGTGGTGATGAATGAACATAATTTATTTATATGTATAATATATCTGCCATGTCAATAAAAAAGAAGTGACACACAACAGAAAGTGAAATATATGCAAACTGTATATTAAATACCTTAATATTACACAAGCATTGCTCTTTTTCTCCACTTATATGTGTGCCCCCAATGAGTTTTCACAAAAAAGCTCGTTTTGTTAAAACATTTTTCTCATGTTGTATGGGAAAAAATACTGAAATAAATAAAAAGAAATTATGTTTAAAAACAGTCAATTTGATTTTTTTTTTTTTAAATGATTAAAATATAAAGAAGAGTCAGTTTGGCTTATGTTTGTTTCTCATTTATTTAATTTTAATGGCAGATGAATGGTATGGTAGCGAAGAACTGTTATTGATATAAATAGGTCCAAATCAGGATCTAGTAAAATGGAAAATGCTCTGCATAAATCAGTAAATGAAAGTTTATTCAAGACTTTACGTGAAATACTTTGAGGTGGAAACAGATGTTGTGTGTGAAAACTTTCCATAAACATCTTAAAAGAATGTCAGTTTGTGGTGTTAAACTAGAAACAGCTTTTTTGTATTAGTTCCAGATGTGTTGAAATAAAATTACAACACAGACACACACACAGAAACCCTTTGTAAATAAATGTATACTTAATATACAGACATCAAAGTTATATACATACACACAAGAAATACTCATGATACATGATGGGTGATTTTATTATGAAAAATGTGTTTATTCTTAGGAAAACATATATTTGATCCCTATCTTCGTTGTTCGTAAGAATTGTAAAGAGATAGTTCATCAGGTCTGCTGTTCCGTGCTGCTCCTGTAGGGGCGCTGACGGTCAGAATGTGCCTGCTGTTCCGTGCTGCTCCTGTAGGGGCGCTGACCAGGCGCTGACCACGGAGGTCCAGACGCTGTTCCCGAGTCATGGAGGACAACCGCTTTCCTGGCGTGAATACACACATTTCAGGGTAATTATGACTGGAAACAGGCTTTATATCACTCGTCCTCTCGGTAACTCGCCACTGTTCGACCCGAGGTTCAGATCGAGGCTGTGAACGGAGGACGGCTAAAGGGAGCTAACGGCTAACAGCTGATGAGGAGGAGGAGGAGGGGGACAATGTGTTTACAGCAACTTTTCAATTCTGACATAAAAATAATCAAAGTGTTGTCAAGGCAGGATCAGAATGGATTTCTAAAGGGCAGGCAGGGCTTTCACAATCTAAGGAGATTGTTAAATCTAATTCATTACATTACTGACACTGCTCTTTATCAATACATTCCAAAAAGGCCTTTTGATGGAGTGGAATGGCTTCACCTTCTTCAGGTTCTAGAAGGGAAATGGGTCAAGATACTATATAAGAATCCGATTGCTGACATTATGAGAAATACAAATATTTCAGAACCGATTAATATGAGCAGAGGTTGTAGACGAGGTTGTTTAATGTTCACAGATCGAACCATTTTTTATTGCTTTACGGTCTCACCCTCAGTTTATGAAAGAATCTCACACATCTTGTCTTCAGGGTTTCCTCAGTTGACACTGTCCAGCAGAAGATTTGATCCCTTCAAGAATCGTGAAAATATTTTCAGTACCTTTTATGAATTACATAAAATATTGTCCTTCCTCCGGTGGACAGACCCCGATGAAACACCCTGGAAACACTAAACATGTAGTGTGATAATCCATAAGATATATTTGTTTCACACAATCTAAATAAAACTGATCAGCACAAGACTCATGTTTTTATCTTGAGATTGGATTTTTCAGGAGGAAAATTCAGGAACTAAATGACTCTGCTGGAAACGAGGACTTGAAGTCACATGTTCATTTCCTTTAAACAGACAAAACAAAGAAAATGGTGGACCGTCCAGCTGAGACTGAAACGTTTCCCCAGGACAGCTGAGGGTGACGGGCAGAGAAAGATGGACTCCTCCAGGTCCAGTTCACCGACGACTCAGTACACCGTTATACATGCAGGTACTTTGTACTTTGGATTATAGAGGCGTGTGCGTGTGTGTGTGTGTGTGTGTGTGTGTGTGTGTGTGTGTGTGTGTGTGTGTGTGTGTGTGTGTGTGTGTGTGTGTGAGAGACAGCCACCTAAAGTAAACAGTGTTTATACTGAAGCTTTCCTTGTGTTTTTTAATCCAATCTGCTTTATAAAAGTCATTTATGTGCTTGTTTCATTCTGGCCATCCCACTGAAATGATTCTGGCTCCACTGGTGAGGAGAGCAAACGTAAAATCTAGTCCGAAACTAGTTTAAATCCAGTCCGAAACTAGTTTAAAATCAGTCTGAAACTAGTTTAAAATCAGTCTGAAACTAGTTTAAAATCCAGTCTGAAACTAGTTTAAAATCCAGTCTGAAACTAGTTTAAAACCCAGTCTGAAACTAGTTTAAAATCAGTCTGAAACTAGTTTAAAATCCAGTCTGAAACTAGTTTAAAACCCAGTCTGAAACTAGTTTAAAACCCAGTCTGAAACTAGTTTAAAACCCAGTCTGAAACTAGTTTAAAATCCAGTCTGAAAGTAGTTTAAAACCCAGTCTGAAACTAGTTTAAAACCCAGTCTGAAACTAGTTTAAAATCAGTCTGAAACTAGTTTAAAATCCAGTCTGAAACTAGTTTAAAATCAGTCTGAAACTAGTTTAAAACCCAGTCTGAAACTAGTTTAAAATCCAGTCTGAAACTTGTTTAAAATCCAGTCTGAAACTAGTTTAAAACCCAGTCTGAAACTAGTTTAAAATCCAGTCTGAAACTAGTTTAAAACCCAGTCTGAAACTAGTTTAAAATCAGTCTGAAACTAGTTTAAAATCAGTCTGAAACTAGTTTAAAATCCAGTCTGAAACTAGTTTAAAACCCAGTCTGAAACTAGTTTAAAACCCAGTCCGAAACTAGTTTAAAATCAGTCTGAAACTAGTTTAAAATCAGTCTGAAACTAGTTTAAAACCCAGTCTGAAACTAGTTTAAAATCCAGTCTGAAACTAGTTTAAAACCCAGTCTGAAACTAGTTTAAAATCAGTCTGAAACTAGTTTAAAATCAGTCTGAAACTAGTTTAAAATCCAGTCTGAAACTAGTTTAAAACCCAGTCTGAAACTAGTTTAAAATCAGTCTGAAACTAGTTTAAAATCAGTCTGAAACTAGTTTAAAATCCAGTCTGAAACTAGTTTAAAACCCAGTCTGAAACTAGTTTAAAACCCAGTCTGAAACTAGTTTAAAACCCAGTCTGAAACTAGTTTAAAATCAGTCTGAAACTAGTTTAAAATCCAGTCTGAAACTAGTTTAAAACCCAGTCTGAAACTAGTTTAAAATCCAGTCTGAAACTAGTTTAAAATCCAGTCTGAAACTAGTTTAAAATCCAGTCTGAAACTAGTTTAAAATCCAGTCTGAAACTAGTTTAAAACCCAGTCTGAAACTAGTTTAAAATCAGTCTGAAACTAGTTTAAAATCCAGTCTGAAACTAGTTTAAAATCAGTCTGAAACTCGTTTAAAACCCAGTCTGAAACTAGTTTAAAATCCAGTCTGAAACTAGTTTAAAATCAGTCTGAAACTAGTTTAAAACCCAGTCTGAAACTAGTTTAAAATCCAGTCTGAAACTAGTTTAAAATCCAGTCTGAAACTAGTTTAAACTCAGTCTGAAACTAGTTTAAAATCCAGTCTGAAACTAGTTTAAACTCAAACCCGAAACAAGTCTGAGATCAAGTCTGAAACTAATTTCAAAAGTGGTTTTGTTGTGTTTCCTTTAGTGTTGTCAAAAATAACATGTTAATTTAATTAATCGATTTAAACCTGGTTAAAACAATTTAACATAATAATGCACTTTTCTTTACTTTGTGTTTTTTGTTAGATTTTTTTTTTTAACTCCCTGAACATGACCACAGAGCAACGCAGTACTGAGTGCAGTAATATTAAGGCAGAAAGTTTCACTTTAAAAGTTTCCCGATGATTGACTGAGAAAGCGAAAAGTCAGTAGTTTTACTTTGTAAAGCCGAATTTAACGACCACAGAAGTAATTCTGCAGGAAAACGGCAGGTTGCCATGTTGGCTGACCAGGAGCCACCAAACTGCTAAAGCTGGAGGAAATACTGCTAAAATACTCATTTATCCTCTTTCTCTCTTTCGCTTGTGCATGCCATCTCTCTCTCTCTCTCTCTCTCTCTCTCTCTCTCTCTCTCTCTCTCTCTCTCTCTCTCTCTATATATATATCATGTAATTAGTTTACAATTTTGTATCTAGAAATATTCAGATTCTCAAAGTGGTGGACCTGCACTCTAACACAACCCAGACATAAGTTAGATGTTTAATAATTAATTATCTTTTGATTATTCTCCTCATCTTGGAGCGAAACCGTTTCACACAAAGCTAAAAGAACATTATAAATATAGTCTTTGAGTTGAAGTAGTCTCTGTGTTGAGTCAACATCAATTCCGTGGTTTTCCCCGAATAAAATATCCGTTACAAGCTTCAGTCCTCAGTAGAAAAACGATGTGATTAATTACAGAAAATTGTGCATTAATTAGTAAAAAAACTAAATTGAATCGATTGACAGTTTCCTTGTTGTGACATTAATTAATGGTGAAAATGTTTAAATGTAAAGAAAGACAGTGGCGTCTGTCTCCATCTTGTGCCAGAATGATGTCACTGCATTTATTGACCCTTTTCCAGATTTCTTTGTTCCCGTTTGACATTTTGTCGTTTTAATGTTTATGTCCACATTGTTAGATGTACTTATTCACTTAGATAAATGTATTTGACAGATTAAATTTGATTTAAATAGAAGAAAACTGAAAATAAAGATACTAAATATCCCTTTCATATATTGTAAAAATCTAAAACATAATTGACTGAATTCGTTGTTTGTTTTCTTTGTCACGCAGCTTCTCGTGTTATGTTTGTAATGAGCCACCAGGGGGCGCCACAGGCTGTCAGAATCTGATGAACCCTGAGTGTGTAGTCTGAATGTGTTGTTTCTGTGTCCAGGTTCCTGAGTGACGTTCCCACCTGGTGTGATCGTGGAGCGGCAGAGCGGCGAGTGGAACATGTGGTAATGAACTGCAGTCTTCCGTCTTGACTCCTCCCACTGTTCCACTTCCGTCCAGAGCGGCAAGTGGAACAGTGGGAGGAGTCAAGACGGAAGACTGCAGTTCATTACCAGACCCCCAGGAGGCGCTGCAGCTCTGGGGGGGGACATAAAATAAAAAATCATAACTTTGTCCAGCATAACCCTCTGTCCTCCCTGGGGAAGGGCTGGACGGGAACCGCCACACCCACCAATGTGTTTTGCCAGCCCTTCCCCCTCCCTACCTACCTCCCTACCTCCCGCCCTCTATCCTCCCTACCTACCACCCCCAGAAGACCTCTCCTACCCTTCCCCCCCTGACCTGTCCCCCCCTGTAGTCTAAACCCCTCTAGTGAAGTGAACTGGTGTGAGGAGGACTTGAACCTCCGCCAGTCTGCAGCACCAAAGCGTGTCTGACAGACTTAACCACTACACCACCATGTGTTCATCTTCAGCTGCTTCTCCTTCAGCTTTTGTCTTTTGATTTTTTTTGTTGTCCTAGTTTCTGACACACGGAAGTATAACTGGAACCCGAGCAGAATGTCCAGTGTGGCTGGTTGGCTCAGTGTGGAAGACCACTGCCTTGCATGTGGGAGTCCTGGGTTCAAGTCCCAGTGAGGGTGAGACTCCAACCAGCCTTAGAAGGTCCAAGAGCTGAGAGAGAGAGTTATATTAAATCTGACTTCAAATTATTAGAAAAGTTTCAATAAAACCAGGCCGGACAGCTCCTATTGTCCTATTAGTAAATTAGTCCTATTAGTAGATGATGAAGGATCTGAGGTTAAGTTTGTTCTCCTGACGGTTCCCTGACCAGGAATTGAACCTTGTCTAGTAGGATTCAGGATCCGAACCTAGTAGGATCTGTGTCCCCTGGTTTATCATGTGAGCTGTCCAGCTACCTGGCTTCCTGCAGCAATACTCACCTTTATACATGGTTTCTACTGACACACATAGGAAATAATTGCAGAGCGACACATTGCTGGTACCTGGACTTGAACCATTGATGGTTCAGTCCATGGACCGGGTCCTCAGCGTTCTTTCCCACTGAGCTGCAGCTCAGTGGAACCAGCTTATGAACTGGAGCACGTTCATTCGTCATACTCTAATAGAAACACTAATAGAAACACTTCTAAAAATGTAAAAGGAACACTTGTACAAACACAAGTGGAATCGAACCGCGGTCCGACCGCGCTATATAACAGCGTTCTTTACGAAAGAACGCTGTAGAAACCGGCTAATGAACTTCTGCAAATTCAAACTCACTCTAATAGAAACACTTCTATGAAGAGACACAAGTGGAATTGAACCGCGGTCCTGAAGCAGCGTGCAAAAGCAGCGTTCTTTCCCACTAAGCTGTCGCTCAGGGGGAAAGAAGGGTGAAGAACCGGCTTATGAACTGGAGCACATTCATACTCACACTCTAATAGAAACTATAAAGACACACTGAGCTTCTGATGACGGCCTTAGGGACCAGGAGGGACCAGGGAGGACCAGGAGGAACGCTGTCATTGGACTGAACCACCAATGGTTCACGTCCAGGTACCGGCAATGTGTCGCTCTGCTTATGTGTGTCAGTAGAAACCAGTGAGTATAAAGGTGAGGAGGACTGCTAAAAGCCAAGTGGCTGGACAGCTCACATGATAAACCAGGGGACAGAGAGTTCTTAATCCTACTAGACCAGGTTCAATTCCTGGTCAGGGAACCGTCAGGAGAACAGAAAACCTTAAATGATGGCTTGACCTCAGATCCTTCATCATCTACTAATAGGACAAGAGGACTAATTTACTAATAGGACAATAGGAGCTGTCCGGCCTGGTTTTATTGAAACTTTTCTAATAATTTGAAGTCAGATTTAATATAACTCTCTCTCTCAGCTCTTGGACCTTCTAAGGCTGGTTAGAGTCTCACCCTCACTGGGACTTGAACCCAGGACTCCCACATGCAAGGCAGTGGTCTTCCACACTGAGCCAACCAGCCACACTGGACATTCTGCTCGGGTTCCAGTTATACTTCCATGTGTCAGAAACTAGGACAAAAAATAAATAAAAAAAAATCAAAAGACAAAAGCTGAAGGAGAAGCAGCTGAAGACGAACACATGGTGGTGTAGTGGTTAAGTCTGTCAGACACGCTTTGGTGCTGCAGACTGGCGGAGGTTCAAGTCCTCCTCACACCAGTTCACTTCACTAGAGGGGTTTAGACTACAGGGGGGGACAGGTCAGGGGGGGAAGGGTAGGAGAGGTCTTCTGGGAGGGCGAGTAGGGAGGATAGAGGGCGGGAGGTAGGGAGGTAGGTAGGTAGGTAGGTAGGGAGGGGGGAGGGGCTGGCAAAACACATTGGTGGGTGTGGCGGTTCCTGTCCAGCCCTTCCCCAGGGAGGACAGAGGGTTATGCTGGACAAAGTTATGATTTTTTATTTTATGTCCCCCCCCCCCAGAGCTGCAGCGCCTCCTGGGGGTCTGGTAATGAACTGCAGTCTTCCGTCTTGACTCCTCCCACTGTTCCACTTGCCACTCTGGACGGAAGTGGAACAGTGGGAGGAGTCAAGACGGAAGACTGCAGTTCATAACCACATGTTCCACTCGCCGCTCCACGATCACACCAGGTGGGAACGTCACTCAGGAACCTGGACACAGAAACAACACATTCAGACTACACACTCAGGGTTCATCAGATTCTGACAGCCTGTGGCGCCCCCTGGTGGCTCATTACAAACATAACACGAGAAGCTGCGTGACAAAGAAAACAAACACAATGACCAGTATTCACGATATAGTTTTCTTACCTTTTTAAACTGAAACCAAAGTTTCCTCCTCTTCTCGGCAGCTATGAAGGAAAAGAACGACAATTATTAAAAAGTGAGAAAAAATAAAACACAAGAAAAAGTTCAAGGACTTTTTTTTTTTTTTTTAAGTTTCACTATTTGGTGGTCTTACAATTCTTATTTCATCTCAAGTCTTTCCAATAGTGGTGTATGTTTGGCTCATGTTTTATGTTTATTGATGAGCTGCAGGACGGGATTAACAAAGTGCTGTCTTGTATCATCTATAGCCTTTCCTCCATTGTTTATTGGAACACATCGTTTTTATCAAAATAAGTTGGTTTTTTTTTTAGATTTGGACTATTTGGTGACCTTGTGTCCATTTTTGATAGAAATCCAGGTGGAACCACCGGCGAAGCGACGTGATAACAGCGGACGAACCGGCAGTTTTCACCTGTTAACACTGAAATGAGCCGACAACAGACAGGTTTTCCTGTAAAGTTTCTAACGGACGTTATGTTATCTCTGTCAATAGTTCTAGTCTCTTTTCTTTTCCACATATTGTCTTGTTTTCAGGTGTAAATATTAGTACGTATCTTTGTTTACATTTTTATTTTGAATATTTTACCTTTTATTGTGAATTTTATTCTGTATACATTTCTTTGTATTGGTTCAGTTATGTGCTTCTAAATAAACGAATGTTTGTTCCAGAATATATTTGGTGTTTTTTGATTCTTTCAATATCAACTGGTTCTAGAGTTTGACCTCTTGACCTCTCAGGGGAACTTGTCCTCAGACTTTAGGGCGTCAAACATCACAGGTTCAACTCAACAACATTCACACTGAAATACATCAATTTCAATATATTTTCACTATTTGGACGTCTCATTCTACTAGTTTCAGGTTTGATTCTCCATTAGCTCCAGGCTTTGTGTTTAGTTGGATTCACACTCCTCAGTGTACAGAAACAACTACAATTCTCAGATTTCAACAATGAATGACTTCAAGTGGTCATCAGTGAGAACGTGGAGCAGTAAAATCACCTCTCATGACTTAATCAGGAACTCTGTAGGCCGACGAGTCCAAGGTAAAGAAAGAATAAACAGAAATACTTACGTTTGCAATAGAATGTCATCCATGTGTTCACCTGTGCTCTGGGTTTGAATGACAATAAAGACCAATCTGTGTGTTTTGCATGCAGTTACACAATTCTGCCACAAGATGGAGGCAGTCAACTGTCTCAGTGTGACAGGTTTGAAAACAAAGAAACTATTTGAAAGGGTCAAATCTGGAGTTTTGGTGTTGAAGTTTAATAAAAGATAAATGGTTACAAACAATTGTTTTAGTCTGATATTGATTATTGTCAGGTACAACAAGTTAAACACCGTTTTAGACTAATTTGACTTAATTTTAGATGAATTTCAGACTGATTTAAGACAAGTTTTAGACCTGTTTAGACTAGATTCACTATATTTTAGACTAGTTTCAGACTGGCTTTCAGTCTTGATTTTAGACTAATTTCTGACTGGATTTTAGACTTAATTTTAGGCTAGTTTCAGACTGATGTTTGACAAGTTTCACTGTATTTTAGACTAGTTTCACTGTATTTTAGACTAGTTTCAGACTGGTTTTTAGACTGCCTGTTTTTTTCCAGGATTCTGATTGGCTATCATGGATTCATGCTTCTCGCTACACTGCCCCCTACAGGTTTGGCTGCTCAAAGTAGTACTTTATCAGAGTGTTGTTGTTTACCTATTAGCATGTTTACCTTATTTGCAAAATTGCACTAAATTAAAATATGTTCAGAAAAGTTTTGCCTAAATTATAAAATTTATAAATAAACATTAAATCTTTAAACTGGTAACTTTACTTGTACTTGAGTGAAATGTTATCAACATAAATGTACTTGTACCTTGAGTAGAATATTTTATTATGTTTTCCACCTCTGGATTTTAAACTAGTTTCAGACTGATTTTAAACTAGTTTCAGACTGATTTTAAACTAGTTTCGGACTAAATTTTACGTTTGCTCTCCTCACCAGTGGAGCCAGAATCATTTCAGTGGGGTGGCCAGAATGAAACAAGCACATAAATGACTTTTATAAAGCAGATTGGATTAAAAAACACAAGGAAAACTGCAGTATAAACACTGTTTACTTTAGGTGGCTGTCACACACACACACACACACACCTCTATAATCCAAAGTACCTGCATGTATAACGGTGTACTGAGTCGTCGGTGAGCGCTGGACCTGGAGGAGTCCATCTTTCTCTGCCCGTCACCCTCAGCTGTCCTGGGGAAACGTTTCAGTCTCAGCTGGACGGTCCACCATTTTCTTTGTTTTGTCTGTTTAAAGGAAATGAACATGTGACTTCTAGTCCTCATTTCCAGCAGAGTCATTTAGTTCCTGAATTTTCCTCCTGACAAATCCAATCTCAAGATAAAAACATGAGTCTTGTGCTGATCAGTTTTATTTAGATTGTGTGAAACAAATATATCTTATGGATTATCAGACTACATGGAGGAAGGACACAAGGAGAGGAGACAGACACGGTGACACAAACAGGGTGAGAGAAACAGGGACAGACAGGGTGAGACAAACAGGGTGAGACCAGAGGGGACATACAGAGTGAGACCGGAAATGACAGACAGGGTGAGACAGGAAGGGACAGACAGGGTGAGCAAAACAGGGTAGGAAAAACAGGGTGAGACCGGAGGGGAGATACAGGGTGAGAGAGAAGGGGACAGACAGGGTGAGACAGGAAGGGACAGACAGGGTGATAATATCAGGGTGAGACAGGAGGGGACAGACAGGGTGAGACAAATGGGGTGAAACAAACCGGGTGAGACAGGAGGAGACAGACAGGGTGAGACAAACAAAGCAAGACAGGAAATGACAGGCAAGGTGTAACAGGAAATGACAGACAGGGTGAGACAAACGGGGACAGGGGGTGACACAAACGGGGTGAGACAGGTAATTACACACAGGGTGAGACAGGAGGGGAGAGACAGGTTGAGACAGGAAGGGACCAATAGGGTGAGACAGGAGGAGACAGGTAGGTGGGAGACAGGACATGTCATTCACAAAAGGTACTGAAAATATTTTCATACGTTGTAATGGACAATACGAACTGAAGAAGCACTGTAGCAAAGATGTGTGCGTCTGTCTGTCTCTGTTGTCCCCTCCTGTCTCACCCTCGCTGTCCTCTCGTCGCGCTCATTTCCGGTCTCTGAGCAACGCACGAGGCAACAAGCACAACACAATAAACCTCAGCAATAGTTTGTAATGTATTTAATAAATGCTTCAATGAAATGTCTTTTTCGAATATTAAAAGACACAAAAGATGCTTCTATGTTTTGGAAAAACGTCGGCGGTGTTTACATCGTGTTAGCTAAAAACATTAGCCGATGCTAACGGCCTGTGTGCTATGACGTCAGTTACACGTTCAACTTCTCTACAAACATACAGCCACGAGATATTTATGATTATATGTGTAGCTACTCTGGTATTCTTTCTTACCTGTAATTATTATTTGTTTAGGTTTGTATTGACTTTAACACGGTGCTGCAGGTGCTGTGCACGTAACCTGTGTCCGGAGTGCTGCAACTACAGTGAACGACGGTTCCTACGAGGGTCACGTGACATCAGTTGCCGCCGTAGCAGTGAGGAAAAACCTTCTCCTGCGACACAACAAGGGACTTTTTCTTTGTCTATCAGTGAAAACGGGACTTTTCCCAGTTGAGCAATGCCGCTCCACGTGGGTTTGTGTTACACCTGTCAGCCTCGTCACACCGGAAGTAGCGGAATGTCCGCAAAAACAAGAAGTCACTGAAGGCCACATAAGCCACAGGCATAGACACATGTATATGTCAATGGCCACAGGTGCGATAGCTGGCTTTTTGAGTCACTTCTCTTCTTTTTACTAAACCCTGAGTTTACAGTTTGAAGGGAAAAGCTTAACTTAAGCCCCTCATCCCCTCATCCCCTCATCCCTGCATGACACTGCTCCTTTTCATATTTTAAAGTGAGAGCAGATCTTTGTGTTGGTAATGTTCAGTGATAAAGCAGTAAAAGTCCTCAGTTTCCCCTCATGTTGAAGTGAAAGGTGGTTTTATTAACTCCTCAGGAGCCTCACGGGTTCACTTGAAATACCTTTGCCTTTACTGTCATCTTGTGGTGATTTTATAACACTGCAAGGTTCAACGTTACCTGATTAATCAAATTCATAAACATCTTTTTGTAATTTACTATTGAAATAAAGACGTGATTGAACTTGTTTTATATATGTGTCTGATTTTGAATTTGCTTATTTTTGCATTTAAATGTCTAGTTATTGTTTCGTTTTGGATCCTTTCCTTTTTAAATGCGATTTCTCTAATATGTTTAACAATTTGTTTTTAATAATCTGACATTGACTTAAAACGTTCCTCCAATAGTCCTCCAATAGGTTCTGTGAAATGTATGCAAACTGTTTATTAAATACCTTAATATTACACCAGCATTGCTCTTTTCCTCCACTTATATTTGTATTTCCTATGAGTTTTCTCAAAAAACTCTAGTTTTGTTAAAACGTTTTTCTTATGTTGTATGGGAAAAATATAGGGGAAAAATACTGAAATAAATCAATAGAAATCGAGTAAAAAAGCTTTATTGTATTAATTCCAGACGTGTTAAAATAGAATTAATACACAGAACACGCTCTATATGCATGCTGTTCCGAGCTGCTCCTGTAGGGGCGCTGACGTCGAGACCGCAGAGGTCCAGACGCAGTTGCATAAAGCGCAGATTGCCGAGTCATGGATGGCAGCTGTTGTTTAACATGCGCACACGCCGCAAGGACATCTGCTTTCCTGGCATGACTACACACATTTCAGGATAATTATGACTGGAAACCGACTTTATACCACTCGTCCTCTCGGTGGTCCGTCACTGTCGGAGCGGAAGTTCAGTTTGAGGCTGTGAACGGAGGACGGCTAAAAGGAGCTAAAGGCTAACGGCTGATCTTCCCCCAGGAGCTCCGCTCTCGACAAGAAGAGATTAATTTGAAGTTCATAACACACCTTCCCCGGAGTCAGGTAATGTAGAAAATAACTACAGAGTGCTGGTTTATGTGCACACTTATTATTACTGTTGGAGATGTTTAATGGCACCTTTATAAATAGAGGAGTTTGTTTTCTTGCAGAATCTTTTGTTTTGGAGTTAATTGACATGTTTTATTGATTCTTCCTCCAGGTGCAGCCATGGTGTTCATGCAGAGCTACTGCGAGTCCAACTCCTCCATCTCCCACACATGGCTGGATGAAGGCATCTCCCCCTGCTTCTACTTCACCCTGGTCCCCACCATCCTCCTCAGCGTCGCCTTCTTCCTGGGCACCATCCACTGCATCTTCTACCAGAAGTATGGCACCACCATGGAGCCCAAGTTCATCCCCCGCTCATGCTTGTACGGGTTCCAGCAGATGCTGTCCCTCCTCCTCCTGGTCCAGTCCCTGGGAGGGCTGGTGTGGCGATCCGCCACGGCCACAGAGCTGCCGGGGTACGTGGTGCTGTATGGCTGCTTCACGGCGCTGGCCTGGGCCTGGGCCGCGGCCCTGCTCAGGGTGGAGAGGCGCAGGGTCCTGCTGATGGACCGGACCAGGGGCCACAGCGCGGTTCTGCTGCTGTTCTGGGCCTTGGCTTTCTCAGCGGAGAACCTGGCCTTCGTGTCCTGGTACAGTCCACACTGGTGGTGGGGTCTGGAGGACAATCAGCAGCAGGTAAAGTCTGTTTTGTCATGAATTCTGAAAAAGACTAAAAAGACTAAATGCTGCTTGTTTACTTCCACATAGCTTCTTATCTCCCTTCCCGTTAATCTAAGATCATGTTCTTTGTTTGTATTGACTCTAAAATGTACTTCATTATTCTCCTGAGCCACTCCTCAGAGCTGCAAACTATCAAACACTAAGTCATGCAAAACAAGCACGAGGCTGGAGCCTCTCATTTCTGCTGAGTCACTGCAAGGTTTGGCTTTCAGAGCCTATACGCTGCTTAGCCAGTCAGATCATAAGACAACATCTGGCCCCTCCCACCCTGACTCTGGGCTTCACTTTGTGGTTGTGTAACTGAAAGCATGAAGCTTTCCCTAAAAAAAGATATTTTCAGTGTCTGATAGTGGCTTTTATCACCTCTTTTCCGTGAGCTTTAGATTTGTGAGTGTCGAATCAATCATCCAGAGGTATAACTTTAACAGTAAGCTGTTCACAGTCGTGGTTATTTGCTCGTGTGCAGCCTGAGATCAACTGTGGCTGCTGCTCGGCCTCCACACTGATTTGCTTTCAAATGTTCACAAACCTTCAGGTTCAGTTCTTCCTGTGGCTCCTGCGCTACGCCGCCTCCGGGCTGCTCTTCTTCATCGGCCTCCGAGCTCCCGGGTTGCCACGGCGACCGTACATGCTGCTGATAAACGAAGATGAGCGCGACGTGGAGAACAGCAGACAGGTGGGTGAACCTGCTTTGTTCCCGCCGTCACACACAGCAGGCGTGTGACCGGCGTGTGTCCATGTCAGAGTCTCCTAGGGGGCGCCGAGGAGAACCAGTCCACCTGGCAGGGCTTCAGGAAGAAGGTGTGGCTGCTCGTCCCCTACATGTGGCCGCGGGGCAACGTGCTCCTCCAGGTGCTGGTCGTCTTCTGTCTGGGGCTGCTGGGAGTCGAGAGGGCCATCAATGTGTTTGTGCCCATTTACTACAAGAACATTGGTGAGTGACACTCCTTTGTTCAATTAGATCATCCACGTGCTTTGGTTATTTCATTTAATATCGTTTGGGGGTCGGGGGGGGATGTGTAAGTGAGACAAGATAGTTTCGTATTACTGATCAGTAGAGTCACACTGGAAACGTTCTAAATGACTGTACTTGTGAATATATATTCAGACTTTGGCAGAACTTAATGATCAGAAAACACTTTATAGTGCATTAACAACAATCAGTCTGTGTGTCTGCACACACAGAGATCCGTGCTCGTTGAGCGGATGATAAGTCTCACCTCGCAGTATGTGTGGATCATGTGCAGTCGTACGTCTACCGCGAGCGTGAGCTTCTTTAAAAGAGCTTTCCCTGCAATAACGTTGTTTCAACAAGCCTTCGCCACAGCGTGAAGATGCTTTTTAGTTCAATGGGTCATCATCAACACATAGACTTTTAATTATACTACCTCTGTCTTGTTCTGTCTTGTAGTGGTTTTTTAACTTTTGTTACGTGACCTTGAGTGGTGTGAAAGGCGGCGATAAGTAAAGTGCATTATTGTTACTGCGTGGTGTTTCTCAGGATGTGTTTCTCTAAAAGGTGCTGAGAAAACCCAGATGTTTTATAATGTTTATAACTTTGTGCTTCTCAGTGAACGATCTGACCGGCGGCCGCGGCTGGCACACCGTGGCCACCACCGTGTGTATTTACGTCCTGCTGAAGTTCCTGCAGGGCGGCGGCGCAGGTACGATACGTCACAATGAGACGGCGCAGCAATTCTGAGCCTCGGGTCACCGTCTCTTCCTCCTCCTCTTCCTCCTCTTCGCAGGCGCCTCGGGCTTCGTCAGCAACTTGCGTTCCTTCCTGTGGATCCGCGTGCAGCAGTTCACCAACCGGGTGGTTCAGGTGCGTCTCTTCGCACACTTGCACTCGCTGTCTCTCCGCTGGCACCTGGGCCGGAAAACGGGCGACGTGCTGAGGAGCATCGACCGCGGAACGTCCTCCATCAACAGCCTGCTCAGGTGAGACGAGCTGGAAGCTGCTCTAGCTCCGTGGCGAGACGCCGGACTCACACTTCTCCGTCTCAATTCTTCCCAGCTACATCGTGTTCAGCATCTTCCCCACCATCGCCGACATCGTCATTTCCATCATCTACTTCATCACCTATTTCAACGCCTGGTTCGGCCTGATCGTCTTCGTCTGCATGACCCTCTACCTCAGTGAGCACAGCGTCGGACGCTTCCAGGGAATATCATTTCAGCTTCGTTAGAAATGTCCAACGTTTCCTTTTCGTCCTCAGCTCTGACGATCATCATCACGGAGTGGAGGACGAAGTACAGGCGGGACATGAACCTGCAGGACAACAACGCCAAGTCCAAAGCCGTGGACTCTTTGTTAAACTTTGAGACGGTACCAGAAGTCCTTTCCGACCTTCACAAACTCGTCCAAAACTTTGAGATTCACCTCTAAACATGACGTGCTTTAATAGGTCAAGTACTACAATGCAGAGAACTACGAGGTTGGCCGCTTCGAGGACGCCATCTTGAAATATCAGGTGAGTGGGACGCTTCTATGAATCGGTGCAGGAGAAGAGATGAGTCGAGTCTGGAGTTAACAAAGCCTCCACCGTCTGAAAATACACAACACATCCAGATTCCAGGTTTTACTACTGTGGTGCCTACAGGGAAGTTATTTATTTATTTTCACACTTTCACACATACAATCTGGTACTATGACTTCTGCATGAATATGTGAATGTTGTCAAAAAATGAACACCCAAATAAGCTTTGAGCTTCTGGTGGAGGGGTCACACAGTACAACCAACATAATTTTAAAATGTAAAACTTGTCTTCTTTGGAATAAGTCTCCAAATTGATACTTAAATGGTTAAATCCCCCATATTTTTCATTCAAGTCGATATAACCTCAAATATTAGGCAAGATCAGACCATACGTCAGTCATAAAATCATCTGAAACACAATTGTGAAGTGAGAGAACAGGTTGGAGAACTCGCTCCAGCCTGTGTAGCGTTGCAGTACACAGTTGTGCCACGAGATGGTGTATTGAGTCACACAAGAGGCAACATAACAAACTTTTACTATATATATATATATAAAAAAAAAGTTGTTTCTGGGGGTTCAGGGAGTCTGTGTGGTTGTTAAATGTTTTTAATGGCGTTTCTCTTGTATTCCAGGCTTCAGAGTGGAAAACTCAGGCGTCGCTGGCGTTTCTCAACCAAACACAGAACCTCATCATCGGGTCGGGCCTGCTGGCCGGCTCCCTGCTCTGTGCCTACTTTGTCACCGAGGGAAAGTTTCAGGTGATCTCACACACACACACACACACACACACATCTTAACTGGCTTTTCCTCGTCACAATAAAGCCTCCTGCTGGTTTGAATCCACCTCAGTGGAATATAAATCTTTGACTGGCAGGTTGGAGACTTCGTCCTGTTCGGTACCTACATCATCCAGCTGTACACGCCTCTCAACTGGTTTGGAACCTACTACAGGTGAGGGGGAGCTGAAACCACCGTCACGTTTGGTGAGAACATGAAGTCCCTCATGCTTGTGTTGATTCCTCTCTCCTGCAGAATGATCCAGAATTCGTTCATCGACATGGAGAGCATGTTCAAGCTCTTTGAAGAGGAGGAGGAGGTGATGTGTGTTTGGAGTTTTGGGAGCCGGATCGTACTTCTTCTCTCTAAATCAGTGTGTTTGTGTGTCGTCTGGGATGCAGGTGAAGGATGAAGTGAACGCAGGGAACCTCCTCTACCAGCTGGGAAAGGTCGAGTTCGAGAACGTTTACTTCAGCTACACCGACGGGTCGGGTCACGTTTGCTCCCCTTGAGAAAATGCGAGTCGAGGTAGAGATTCACGCAGCGCTCTGAAATAACTTCCTTCCTGTCTCGCAGCAAGGAGATCCTCAAGGACGTGTCCTTCACCGTCCTTCCTGGACAGACTGTCGCACTGGTGAGAACCACTTTCAACCAACGTGCTCTTCTTCTTCTTCTTCATTGTGTTTAAATCATTTCCTGTTGTTTGATTCTTCACAGGTCGGACAATCAGGTTCTGGTAAAAGCACCATCATGCGTCTGGTTTTCCGCTTCTACGACGTTCAGGGTGGATGCATCCGCATTGACGGCCAGGATATAGCCAAGGTGAGAGTTCAGTGTTGCAGCACAATAATCCCACATAATCCAGTCGTTTTGGCTTTCTGATGATGGTTTGTAATTCAACACGAGGAGAAGCGCAGGTGATAATCTCGTCCTTACTGAAGCTGCTTGCGGCGCCGCCCGTCCTCAGGTGAAGCAGGTGTCTCTGCGAACGCACATCGGCGTGGTGCCGCAGGACACCGTGCTCTTCAACGACACCATCCGGGACAACATCCGCTACGGACGCATCTCCGCCAGCGATCGGGAGGTGGAGGAGGCCGCCGTCGCCGCCGACATCCATGACAAAATCATGGCCTTCCCCGAAGGTGAGACGGCGGTCGGCGCCTCTCGGACCAAGGTTTTGTTTTTGTTTGTTTTTTATCAGCGTGTGTTTGAAATGGCGTGTGTCTGGCAGGTTACGACACGCAGGTGGGCGAGAGAGGCCTGAAGCTCAGCGGAGGAGAGAAGCAGCGGGTGGCCATCGCCAGAACCATCCTCAAAGCCCCGCAGATCATCCTGCTGGACGAGGTATGCAAACATTCATGTTCCGGGGCGACCGCCGCCGCTCCTGTTGGGTTTTCTAAACGTGACTCGTGTGCAGGCAACCTCGGCGCTGGACACGCAGACGGAGAGGAACATCCAGGCATCGCTGGCCAAGGTCTGCACCAATCGCACCACCATGGTCGTAGCTCACAGGTAGGACTCGTCCCGGTTGTGGTTTATGTTCATTTTTACAAAGACGCCATTTCAACCTCCACGTTCCTCTCTCCCTGGCAGGCTGTCCACCATCATCGGAGCAGACCAGATTCTGGTGGTCAGCGACGGGCGCATCGCTGAGCGAGGACGGTAAATATGACTTGTTGAGGTGGTTCTCCCAAAGGTTCCCGAGTGTTGAAGTAACGCGGCGTCTCTCCACCCACAGCCACGAGGAGCTGCTCCTGAAGGGAGGCCTGTACGCCGACATGTGGCTGAGGCAGCAGCAGGTCCAGGACTCGGACTCCTCGTCGGACACCGAAGCCAAAGATCGCCAGTCTGAGAAGCTGCAGCCGCCGCCGGCGTCCTCGGGACACCGCGGACCCTGAATGTGCTTTTTGAACTTGGGAAAAGTTTGTTGGTTTAATGTGCAATAGCAGATGGTGGAGCCGCCATGAAACTGAGGAGGCGTCAACACGATGACCACACGCTCATTCTTCTCCCCAAGCTCGGATCAAACCAGGTTTTAACCAAGACTCACACTAAAGATTGACAAAACTGATTTATTTCAAGCACTGAAGCTTCAAATCTGGTGTTATTTATGTATATTTTTCTCATATTTATTGTTTGTGTCGCCTGGTTGTTCTCACTTTTTAACTTTGAGAAACAAGCCAATGGAAAGAAAGTGAGTTTCTCAACAATCTGTGAGGGATTTTGTGTTTTTAAGATGAATTTTGTTTGATGTTTTCAGTGTAAAGTGAGTTTTTAAGAAATGAGTAAAGCAGCGTGTGCTCCGGGGGGAAGGCAGGTGAGACTGATGGATACACAGGATTTAATAAAGTTAGTCAGTTAAATACAACAAAACCTTGAAATGGAGCCAAGTTCTGTTTGTGTATTTGCAGAGTCAACAAGTCTGAACATATATCTTTAGAAAAATATACTTTTAAATGTATTTCATCCTCATTAATTTAGAAATATAATGTCATTATTTGCTGTTTTCTACCTCGCAGGAGATATCAGTCATGATTACCACAATCTGTCAATATGCTGTTTAGTTGGAATAAAGTTTTTTAAAAATGTTTTAAGTCTGAAGTCACTTTTTTTCCTTGTTTTTTTTTGTACTTTGTGTTTATAAATTGAGAAAGTTTCTGGTTTGAGTCTGAGATTGGAGACCTTTATTTGTAGTTTGGGTGATCTACCTGTGGCTTTTATTGAGCTTCTTCACACCTGAAAACATGCATTTGAAGCTATTGAATAACTACAAAGCTCAATTTTAACCAGAAGCCGTTTTTGAGAGATTTTTTCTGGGCTAAAAGATTTTAAAGTCAAATGTACATGTTTACATGTATACAATCAAATCTATTGCAAAGATATTTTTCACTATTTCCCCCCTCGACAATACAATGTGATGTTTAACAAAACTGACGTTTATCGCTGTTCTAAGTATTTAATTTGGCTTTTTTATTAATAATACTGAAAAGAATTTGACTTGTTTTAGGGAAAATGTGTTTTTTGGACTGTTCACTTTGTATTAAAAAGCAATTCTACATCGTTTCCTGGAAAAAGTAATTAAATTGTCTTTCATAAGTTCAAAACATATTTTCTCAATTGAAATGGTAGAACTCTGTACCTTACTGAATATAATTATATAAAATCAAACCCCAAAAGCATAAGCTTTATTTCCTCTTTATTTGTTGATTTATTTATATGCCTTTTTACTTTATTTCAGAGGGGCGCAGTGGCCGGGGCATTACTGCACGCGCACCGCCCCCTGGTGGCCGGTTGCATTACAGTCCGCATTGCGCCCTCTGGTGGCCGGTTGCATTACTATCCGCGGGAACTCTCTGTCCCCGCACACACAAGCAGCAGACAGGGCGTCAACACACACGGGACGGCAGTCCAGGCCAAACAGTCGTCTTATTCTGATAATAATCCCGGGAACTAATGTTCAATCTATAGTCGATATGGATTTCAAGGCTTTATTTAACGAGAAGACGTTTCAGTTTTCCGACTTCCAGGAGTTCACGGTACGTTTCCGAGCTGACAACAAACTGGAGGCTAGGCTAAGTTAGCTTAGCTTCACGTCGATGAGGTCAACTCTTTAACCTCGAAACTAAACGTTCGTTCAAACTGTGGTTTTTTAGTGTGTAGTCGTCCAAAGCTGTCGGCTACATTAAATAATATGTGAGCTGATGTTGTTTTTAGCACTAAAGGCCTCGCGTTAGCATACTTAGCATCTGAGTTTCAAGCTACATGTCATAATAAAAACACATTTTAGTTTTCGTGTAATAATTTAACCTGGTTTATTGTTTTCACAGTTTCTTCCTGGACACCAGAAGCTGACGGAACGAGTGAGAAAGAGACTGTATTATGGCCTGGACAGAGACGTGTCCCTGGAGGCCCTGTCCTGCCCAGTAACAGGTGACATTCAGCAGGACTTTTACTCTTTTAACACCCAGAAATAAAAAAAATCTCAACAAAACAAGGATCTAGAATGAATTTAACGTTGTGGAAAGGCAGCAGTTCATTTTATCAGACGAGAAGATGATTTGATTCCGTTTTCCAGCCAGAGGAATGTGATGTTTGTATCATCAAGACTGAAAACATAAGCATTAGTGTGGCTCCTGTCATCACTAATGCTGATTAAAACTGCTTATTTAGCATGATTTTGAGCTGTTTTCTATTTATTACCAAGGAGAGGCTGATAAGCTGCTTCCAACAGTTTCTAGTTTTCTGCTTCGCTGTTTGATATAGTCCCAAACATTATGCTGAACTATTGATCCTGTCCTCCAGACGGACGAATTGTGACTGATCACAACGATTTAATTTAATTTCTATAGCACCAAGTACAACACAGCCATTTCAAGGCACTTTTACAGAGGAAGTACACAACAGACTACAGAAAAGAGACAAAACGTAACACAGACAATCAGAAATACAATAGATATACTTTATTGACCCCAGAGGGAAATTCAGTGTGAGGTTGCTCTACACGAAGTAAATAGAAGTCGAACTATCAATGTCATAATATAAAATGAAGAAGTGATATTAAATATTAATATTTACAGGGCTCAGCCGTGACCAATATAAGCATAGGAGAACATGAAAACATAAACACTGTTTACAGGGAGGAGATGAAGGCTCTGCCTCCAATGTGGCCACTCTTAATGATAAATGTGATTTAATCAGATTTATCACTGTATCTACAGAGCATTTGCAATTTTTCATCCGGTTGAAACAAAAATAGGTAAAGTCTGAACAGCAGCATGTTGACGTGTTATTTTTTTGGGATGAAAATTCCTGTTTAACTTTCTTGTGAGTGAGCCACATCCCCTAATTACTTTGATAAGGTTGAATAAAATCACAATCACGTCTTTTTAACTCACTTGATTTCCAGATATAGCCGTCGAGATCTTCCAGAAGTCTGCCCCGAGTCCCATCAGAAAGCTCCAGAAGAAGTATGCTGCTCACGTTGCCAGGTCTGTACCTAGAAATACACCTTACATGCACCACAAACTGTCCTCTGGAGTGGTTACATGGGAATGTGTTCTGCTTTAGGGAGTCCTGCATCTCTCCATGCGCGATGATGCTGGCTCTGGTTTACATCGAAAGGCTCCGACACAGAAACCCTGAATACCTGCAGAAGATCTCCTCCTCCGACCTCTTCCTGATCTCCATGGTTTGTGTTCAGTCTAGATTCCAATCAATCTGAGGGATTAGCGGCAGGCGTCTTTTAATTCCAAACACGCTGGGTTTCGCTTCAGATGGTTGCCAGCAAGTACTTGTACGACGAAGGTGAAGAGGAGGAGGTGTTCAACGACGAGTGGGGAGCCGCCGGCAAGCTGGACGTCCAAACTGTCAACAACCTGGAGATGAAGTTCCTGAACGCCATTGTAAGTGGCTGATTGTGTGTTTTATGTGTTTGATTCCTGCTGTCTGTTTGCTTCAAGCTCCCTCTGCTCTTTGCAGGAGTGGAGCCTCTTCACGGAGCCAGGCGACTTCTTCGACATACTAAACCAGCTGGAGTCCAGGTCTGTGACCAGGGAGTTGAAGGCTGCGCCCTCTGCGCCGTGTTGCTCTTAGAACTCGCCGTCGTTACTCCGGTGTGAACGTTGCATCTTGTTTTCCAGCATTGCTGAGCGACAGGGGATGAGGCGTGGCTGGTTCACCTACACTGACCTCTGCGTGCTCCTGGAGCAGTCTGCCTGGACTCAAGCCCTCACGGCCATCTATCAGCACTTTATCAAGGTGTTTGTCTTGTTTTTGGAGGCTCCGCCCTGTGATTGGCTGTGCTCATGACACACCTCCCTCTGCTCCTGCAGGTGTCCTGTATGCTGGGCCTGGTCTATCTCACCGGTGTGGCCGGTCTGATCGCCACCAGCGCTGTGATGCACCAGCTCAGCCTCTCCAAAAGCGGACACTCGCTGCTCCCTAACGCCCCCCCCCTGGCCCCCCTGGACACCCCCACCGTACACGAACAAGTTGCCACCCACCGCCTCCCCTGTTGCGTCCTGGCCAACAAGAGTGTGAAGACTCAGACCGGCGGCCAGCGGCGGCAGCAGAGGCCGAGCCCCCCGGCGGCCTCGGCCCAGACGTCGGTGCTGTGTCTGTGGGGGTCGCTGCTCGCCTCCATGGGTCACATCCACCCTGAGACTGAGTCCTGGACCGCCGCCTCCTTCATCTGCCCCGCCTGCCTCGCTGCTCTGCCCTCCCTGCAGTGCGAGCTTCGAAACACCTCCACGCTCCCCGTCCAGGGCCCCTCCCACCACCAGACAGCGTCCGGATGGTCCTCCCCCCTGCTGGCATCGGCGCTCCCCCCCGTGCAGCCGCGGCCCTGCCATCTGGAGTCGCTGCTGCCGCTGGACAAACTGCAGGCTCTGCTGGTGCCTGGGTAGAGGCGCAGCTCGCCAGGAAGTTCAACCAGCAGCCTTTCGACTTCTACTTTTCCAGACCTGAAAGTACAGGAGCAAAGACCGGAGGAGCGACCAGAAGATGCCATAGTGTGCAATTAATGCCCTGCAGCGATAATCGCCAGCGAATTGCAGATCATTTAGTTTGTTTTCTTTGCAGTTGTCGTTCGGTATTTTGGAGGGGGCGGGGCTTCACAGGAAGGGCTTCTCTTAAGAGAACCACTTTGGCTCCTGCAAATTTGCTTTTTTTTTTTTTTTTTTCTTGCTTTCTTCAGTCCACCTTCAGGTTTACATCAGACGTTGTTCACGCGTACGTTACAAGCACTGAATTTGAATGAAGTCTACCGTCAAACACAAGAGCAGTTGGTTTAACACAAAGCAGCGTCTCCATACCTGGAGGACCTTCATCTGTCACACAAACTAAACTCCTCATCGTCACATCACCTGAAAGCCACTTTACTTCGACAGAGTGTCGGCCAAATAAGATTGTTCCTTTGCAGTTCTGGGTTTCTGATCGGTTTTATATTTAAGGTGAATTTGAAGAAAAACTCGAGAGGTTATTTTTATGTACGCCGTTACACGTGGACAGTTACTTTATAATTGACGGCTCGCTGTCAGCATTTGGATTTGATACACTCTGCAGACCCACGTCCCTTCATTTTGTACATGATGTAAAATGCAAATATTGTAAAGAAAAAGTATATATAGGGAAACAAAAACAAACCTGGGATTAATAAACGACACCTTTCTTTGAGAGATGTGAGTTCTGTCATTCATGGTTCTGGAGTGTTTTACGTCTTGCCTGGTATGTTGGGACTTCAGAGCATCCGGCCTTGACTTCTGCTCTACTGACAACAGTTCATAGCTTGACTCTTGTGACGCAGGAGAAGTTCTGCCTTCTTCAACACTGGCCTCAAATATAGATGAATCATTATGTGACACACTTGGTTCCCAGTATTCTAAAATGTTTCCAGGTACATGTCACGTCAAACGATCCATATTTTGTCTTGTGTTACTGGATGAGAGCTCAAACTCATTTTCCACCCAAAACGTCCCGTTAACTTGCAGATTTCCTTATTCTTTTCATTTTTTAATGCCCGGCAGCCCCACAGTCTGATGATACCGCCACCCTGCTTTTCATTTGGAAGGCTGGACTTTAAAGAAATACTTTTGTTGGTCTTTAAACTTCCCGATCCATCGGAATACTTTCACTTTGTGTCTTTAAAACTACATTAAAAGCGACTGCACGTTTCGATTCCCAAGAGATGATGAGATTTCCCAGAGGAGAAACGACGCCTGGTTCTGGAGGAACTGTGACACAGCGGCCCTCCCATTGGACCCCCGCCAGCTCCTTTGGCCCCGCCCCTCCTTGGCCTGACACATACCACTCCAGAACTCCTAATATAGACCCAAGGGTAACAAACCCAGCCGTCTGCTGCTCTGAAAACAACTTCTTCATGGACACACCACAGGATCATGGAGCCTCCTTCGCAGGTGACGCACTAAATGTGAAACACGGCGAGGAAAGGTGAAGGTTTGAGGAGTTTAAACTGTCGTGTGCAGAATGTTGAGCTGCTTGTGTTTCAGGTGTCATCAAGAGGAAAGAAGACAGAACTCCAGGGACAAGGTGCAGTTATTAGAAATATGACCGTGTGGGTTTCAGATCTAACCTGCATGCTGGTCATTGCTGTGCATGTGTGCACATATGTCCATGTCTAAATCTGCTCCCTGCTCAGACGGGGCTGAAAGCAGCTGCTGCCATTCCTCCCCGGAGCCTGATGCCACAGTCTACATGAATTTCATGAAAAGTCACCGCTGCTACGACGCCATTCCAACCAGCTGTAAACTGGTCATATTTGACACCACGCTGCAGGTGAGGCCGCCGTGCAGACACACACACACACACACACACACACACACACACACACACACACACAAGATGCTGCAACACAAACTCTTTTGTCTTCGTGAAAAGCTTCACTTGTGGTGGATTATTCTGCTGCCCAACAGGTGAAAAAGGCCTTTTTTGCTCTGGTGGCAAACGGCCTGAGGGCTGCGCCTCTCTGGGACGCCAAGCTGCAGAGATTTGTAGGTAAGATGAGGAATCGATCGCACCGTCTGTGAAGATTTGAATGTTGTGAGTTATAATAACTCCTTTTCCGTCACAGGGATGCTGACGATTACAGATTTCATCAACATACTCCATTGCTATTATAAGTCTCCCATGGTGAGTGTGAATACGCAAAAACTACACATTAGAAGTATGTACATGTAAGTTTGGGTTATTTAGTGTCGATCGCTGACACTTGGTGCAAACACAATGAAGGAAGTGGACGTGAGATGGGATTGATAAATTGTTAAATTGAGAATATGTCCTGTTTCATTAGAATGCAACCCACCAAACAGTCAACAGCAAAGAAATGCTGTTTTGTCTTTGAAAGAGAAGTTTTTCAAAGGTGGAAGCCACATATTCCACTACTCATCCTACAAATGCACGTCCTTGACCAATGAGTCCTTATCTTTTCATTATAGTCCACAGAGAGCAATAAAAGCACACAGATCTCACTCTTGTGGAAGGATGAACTTGTCCCGCCCTCGTTTCACATTGTTGTTGTTGCCACGGTGACTCATGTGTTGACGTTGCTTTGGAAGGTGCAGATGTACGAGCTGGAGAGTCACAAGATCGAAACATGGAGAGGTGAATCACAGCAAAGTAAATAGCCGGCACGGATGAGTGGTGTCGTCTCGGCCGACTTCCACTTGAGCTCTTCTCTCTTCTTCTGTCCAGATATCTACTTACAGTATTCCAATCACTTCCTCATTAGCATTTCTCCAGAGGCCAGGTCAGCACGAGCCACACCCACATGTCATCTTACTCCTTTAACTCCATTTACATGCTAATCAGCTCTCTTCTCCTTCCAGCCTCTTTGATGCCATCTATTCCTTACTCAGATATAAAATCCACCGGCTGCCCGTCATCGATCCGGAGTCTGGGAATGTCCTGCACATCCTGACCCACAAAAGGATCCTCAAGTTCCTCCACATATTTGTGAGCACGCCTCCTCCCGTGTTGCTCAGACCGTTACGTGCCGCCATTCTTCAACTCTGCCGTTTGCCTGTTGCCAGGGGAAACGAATCCCCCAGCCTGCGTTCATAAGGAGACGTATCCAGGAGCTCGCCATCGGCACGTTCAGGAACGTCGCCACCGTCCAGCAGACGGCGTCACTGTACGACGCCCTCTCCATATTTGTGGAGAGGCGGGTGTCTGCACTGCCGGTGGTGGACCACCAAGGTAGACCTCTTTGTAAACTACACACCCGTGTTCATTCGCTTTCCATCTCTGCAGCCGGTGCTTTGTTTTCCAGACAAAGTGGTGGCTCTCTATTCAAGATTTGATGTCATTGTGAGTAGAAAGGACAAGTCTGTTATCACCGCTAAGATCTGGAAATACAGACACAGACGTGTTTATTTGTTGACAGAATCTCGCCGCCCAGAAGACTTACAACAATCTGGACATGACGATGCAGGAGGCCATCCGCCGGCGCTCCTGCTACGTTGAGGGTGTGATCAAGTGTTATCCCGATGAAACTTTGGAAACCATCATAGACCGCATAGTGCAAGCTGAAGTACGTCTTGGTTTCTCCTCACGTCACTGGACCAGAGAATAACAGCAGCTCATCTCGCTCCCGTCTTGTTTTTCCTCCTTGTTCCAGGTCCATCGGCTGGTCCTGGTGGACCGGGCGGATGTGGTGAAGGGAATCATCTCTCTGTCTGACCTGCTGCAGGCCATGGTCTTAACCCCAGCAGGTATTGACACCCTTTTGTCCTAGCACCCGGGGACAGAGCCCCCCCGCTCTCCTTTACCATGTTGGTAGGGTTGAGTCTGGACAGTGGACCCAGGCAGGTAGGCCCTGGAGCCTCTCTCCCACTTCCTCCTGATAACCATCCACCCTCCCGGGTGTCTGGTTCCTCTGCCTCTCACGTGTTCTGTGCTTCTGAACACTCGCTCAAGTCCGGCTGCCTGAATTCCACAGTAGTTTTTATCTGTGTCTTTCAGAAATTGGCTCTGGACCCAAATGAGAAAATATAAGAGGAATAGCATTTTCCTGGCAGCGCGACTGTTTACAACAAAATGTCTTCTGTGATCTAACCACTGACTTTATCTAACCTTGATTCTGCAATTTGTATTTGATCAAATTGATCAATAAGTGTTTACTCAAAATGTTTCTGTTTACCCACATGGGTTTTGTTGTATTTGTTTATTTATTGGGGTTTATATGTTTTTTTGGCTGTTTTATGTTTCATTCACTTTGTCAAGATCCCACCTGCATCCTTTCATTTGTGCGTGTGAATGAATGCAAGATTACTTATTCGTAAATGGCTTATATGAGACCTTCACATGGTAGATTAGGGTCACCATTTAACCCCAAACACATAATTTTGGACTATGGGAGGAAACACATGTAAACTGTATCACTTGTAACGTGGAAGCATAGGATACAGACAAGCGAAAGCAGGTCATTTATACAGCAATATGACTTTTTTTTTCATATTAAGTGACACAGAAAAATAAGCCTTCAAATAGTGATATTTAATGACATAGTCCTAAAAACACGTTGTATTTTGTAAAATGTATGAACTCAATAAAGAAATCTATTATTTACATGAGTGCACATTGTGTTTTCTTACAAGGACTTATAAACATCAATGCCAATGTCCGTGACAAGGCGCACTAAGCATGCAGGGATAGTATCACCGCCATATTGGATGGGTCTCAGTCCATTAGGGTGTTCAATATTACTTACACATTTTTTGTCCACAATATGAAAAATATTTTTTTACGCATCAAACCATCCTGCATCATAGCTGTGTCTGAAGTTCGTAAAAAAACAACCTACGTGAAAATTCGTTTGATAAATTAGTGTGTCATCTTCATTTAAAACGTGTAAACATTGCACGAGAAGCGACGCAGAGACCCATCCAAGATGGCGACCACACAAGTACAGCTCCCGTGTACTGATATGTGAGCGCTTTTGTTCGATTTGCGCGATCCACCGATTGTGCTGCCCCTAACCCTCACCGCTGCGCCATCAACAAATGCTTTCGTGATCAGCCAATGTGTGTGCGAGCTAAGGATTCGTTATTTGCGCAGCGCAATCGGTAGATTGCCTGACAGATAGAGGTCTCTGGGTCTACGGGTGTGCGTCTACGACTCTACAGATATGTGTCTATGGTCCTAGCTATACAGTAAACAAGGAAACACGTGACTATGTTTTTTCTCATGTTTCGTCATTATATCCCTCCGCCATTCTGCTCGTCAAGTTACCGATACTCGTCCAGAATAAAGTTCGAGATATGATACTATTGATCAAATTGACATATTTTATCACCCATGTGAATTTGGATTCATGATACTGTTTTAATTATTTTCGACTCAACGTGTATTACTTGTACGTGTACTCGATATAGATACATAGGCGCAGTATATACCGAATGAAGCGGTGATTCTGATTTTATTTTGAAGGCACAGAGCAGAAGTGCTCACTGTCCTTTTTCCGCGGAGCTTGGCGGTTGTCTCTCCTTAAGCCCCGTGATCTCCGACACAACATAACAAAGTGGAGGAAACATGGCGAGCGGAGGGGAGAGCGGAAGACGGCCCTCGGTGGGCTCCTCCTCGGTCGGCCTGGAGGACCTGTTCCCCGCGGGGTCCTCGGAGCCGAGCTGCGGGGACGACAGCCCGGAGCTGGTCCGCCTGCGGGAGCGGCTCCAGGCTTGGCTGTCGCAGTACGAGAGCCCGCTGCTGCGGTTGCAGCGGCTGCTGGTGTGGGAGAGGCCGCTGCACAGCATCTCCGTGGCCCTGACGCTCAACACCTTGTTCTGGTGAGGAACGCTGCTTCTCCGCGCCGGGAGGCGGCCGCTCGGTGTCAGCCGGGACGCCTCGGCCCGGACGTCGGGATAAATTAGCTAATCCCGGCCGTAGCGTCGTGCTAATGCGGCGTGCGGGGAATCTCCTGCCGGGGGGCCGAGCATCACGGCGGCTGTCCGGAAACCGATTGTTGCGTTAAATCCGCGGTGTCGTGTCGCTGCAGATGCGAAGATAGATCCTACCGGAGCCACGCTGCCCGTTCTCCCTGCCTCCTGTCTGTCAGTGCAATGACCCGAGCCTCGGTGTGTCTCCCCAGGCTGCTGTCCTCCACCTCCCTGAGGCCGCTGTTCCTGCTCAGCGTGTCCCTGCTGGGGCTAATGCTGCTGGAGAGGTGGAAGCCCGGCCTCCCCGTCATCACCGGTGAGCCCGGGCCTCTCATGCTGCTTCGACCTTTCTGTGCAGTTTGCATGTTCTCCCTGTGCGTGATTTATTTTATTATTTTTTTTTACTGTCGTTTCTTTCCAAAGTAGAAAACACCCATCCTTCCATCTTCTTTACGACTTTCTTTTTAGTTTTTCTTCATAACTTTTTCCCCCCATCAACACAACCCGCAACAAAACAAGGAACAGTGTGAATGTATTCCCCAAAAAAGGAAATTAAAACAGAAAAAAAACACACAAAGCAAAATAAAAAATGGGGGTTGACCTGGAAATGAATAGAATCTGAATATGAGGCGCTTGTAGTTAATTTTCATCTGTTTCAGTGGCTAGGTGCATTCACTATTTTCACCATCATTTATCTAAATGTAGAATGTTTGTTCCAGATTCTGCAGCTGCTTCATGGTGGTGAGAAAGAATGCTGTGGTAGGGTCTTTTCTTCTGGAGCCGGTGTTTTGTGATTATTTTTACTTGCTGCATCGTTTGCATTCATATCAGCACCGAGACCAAATGTTGTGCATGACATGCAAATATTAAAACTGATGACCTTTTGATATAATTCTCGATGCGTTACTTCTTCACCATTTTGACCTGGAAATGCAAACGAATCGGTGACGACGGCTCAAACAGGCCGTTCATGTTTTGTTCTTCCTGCAGGCAGTTTGTTCCCACTAGTGTTCAGGTCTTATGTCGCCTTGCTGCTTCATCATAAATGTCATTATTATGTGGAACAAAAGTCTAAATTGGTGCTTCCAATATCTGGCATGACCACATTCGTGGACCGTTTCAATGACGACACAGCGGTTCACGCTGGGGTTCGAACTGGGGCACGCTCGGGGGAGAGGGGAAGGGGTTGTTCTAGAAAAACCTGTCGTTGAGCTGGTTGGTGTCACCGTCCTCCGTATCGGCACACTCAGAGCTTCAAATCAACATGCCTCCTGAAACCTTCCATGTGTAGTAGTAAAGAAAGAGGAAAAACAACTGAAACTCACCAATGTGTGACTTTAAATGACATTCTTGTCCTCTTATTGAGTCGCTAATTCTGTCACTTTTCTCTCCTGCAGTTCAACACGTGGAACCTCATCCTGCTCAAAGGTGTGTGTCGCGTCCAAATCCACCTTTCAGTGACGTCGTTGTTGGTCTGAAGTGGGTGTTATCTGATGCCAAACATTTTCCCTGTCTTCTCCGTGTCCTGCAGTGAGTTGCTGGGCGCCGAGCAGCGCCTGCTCAGCATCCCGGAGCTCAGCCACCACCTGGCTGAGAGCTACCTGACCTGCTGCCTGTACCTGCAGGAGATGCTGCAGTACAAACGGCAGAACCATGGAAAGGTGCGTCGCCACACACCTGCAGGACGTCCATCTTGTTCCTCCACTAACGTCTCTCTGCTTTCCAGTTCTGTGTGCTGATGTGCAGCGGCGGCTCTGTTCTGGCCGTGGTCGGACATTACGTTCCCGGGATCATGATCTCCTACATCATAGGCGAGTCTCCTCCCTTTAGCGCCAGTCACACGGCTGCCTTGTGGTCAGCCTGCTCACGGCGTGTGCTCTGCCCAACCCCCTGCAGTGCTGAGCGTGCTGCTGTGGCCACTGGTGGTGTATCACGAGCTGATCCAGAGGATGTACACCGGCCTGGAGCCCATCCTGATGAAGCTGGACTACAGCATGAAGGGAGACACCGAGCACCGCAAGCACGACAAGAGGAGTGAGTGTTGGTCACAGTGTCGCTTTAGAAAGCTGGAACATCGGGAGGAATACTAGATACAATAGTGACTGTTATTGAAACCTTGAGCCGCTTCTGCTGTTGTGCAGGAGGCGTGTTGACACATTCAGTGTGTGTGTGTGTGTGTGTGTTGACAGAGGTGAAGAAGGAGATGGAGGAAGGGGACGAGCCGCGAGCTGAAACGGAAAGTGAAAGTGAGGAGGAGCTGTCCTGTTTCGCTCCAACGGTACGAACACACACATCACACACACAGAGGATACAGAGATTAGAGGTTTTAGTGTGTGTGTGTGTGGGCTTCTCTATACAAGGTGTGTGTTGTGGTACGTGACCTCCAGGATTGTGTTTCATCAGTAGACGTGTGACGTTGCTGGAGTCAGTCCAGATGATGGAGTAGGCCTGGGCAAAATGTTGAGTTTTAAGAATAATTTGAGTTTTTTGTTGCGGACAATTTAAAAAAAAAAAAAAAAAAAGAACTTAGAGTTTTTTCTACTCTTGCTACGGCGCACTTCCATAGCGCCCCCTTGTTTCTCTCACAGAAATGCATCTGGCCTCGGTACGCCTTCAGGTTAAGACGTATTGAGAGAATTCCATGTTAATGTTTTTGAAAATGGTGCAGCTATTAATGTGAATTTCAACAATTCAATCTCCTTTCAAGCTGCAGAGTTTTTTTTTTTTCTTTATAAAAGACCAGCTGGCTCTTTGATTCCAGGAGGTAAACGGGGGTTTGCTGAAATAAAATGAAAACTTCCGTCCTTCCGTCCCCCGGCGCCACTTGAATTCCACTAAAGTCTCATTGTCCCTCATCTGATTTCAAAGTTTCCCCCGGTTGATTTTTGTCCAGGTGGACGTGAAGACGACGGCTCTGGCCATGGCCATCACGGACTCGGAGCTGTCGGACGAGGAGGCGTCCATCCTGGAGAGCGGCGGCTTCTCGGTGTCCAGAGCCACAACTCCTCAGCTCACCGACGTCTCCGAAGGTGAACCGCCATCCTGCGACTGATTCCAACAGTCACTCTCTCTGACTCTACTTCTGTAATTCATTCTACTTTAGTCCAATATTCTATACAGCAGGGGTGGGCATTCCTGGTCCTCGAGGGCCACATTCCTGCGTGTTCTCCATGTCTCCCTGCTCATGAGTTGTCATGAGGCTCTGCAGAAAGCTTGATAACGAGCCAATCATTGCTGTCAGCTGTCTTGATGTGAGGACACATAGAAACCGTGCAGGACTGCGGCCCTCGAGGACCAGGAATGCCCACTCCTGCTATACAGTATTGGTATATTATTGCCTTCTATTCTACCCCATTTAGTTTTGATTCTGGCTCATTTTCTGTTGTGGGCCATCATAATTCAATATATATTCATATGTTTCAATCTATTTTGTTAAATTTTATTGGAGGCTATATAAATATATTTAATTTTATTGTCATCTACTGAATGTAGTTGTGTTTTCTGTTCTGTTCCCAGTCTTCCTCTTTGTTTGTTTTTGGTTGTTTTTCATAAGTTTCCCATGTTTATTATAGTTTTTGGTTTTTATTGTTGTTTCCGCCTCCTGGAGGAGAACAGGATCTAGATCCTCCTCTAGATTTGAAGAGGAGAACAGGATCTAGATCCTGTTCTCCTCTTCAAATTATAGTTTTCAGATGCAGACATTGAAAGTGTTTCTACTGTTCAGTGGGGTGTACTGAGTCCCGGTGTGGTTTCTCCTCCAGACTTGGACCAGCAGAGTCTCCACAGCGACCCGGAGGATCCCTTCCTGCGCGACCTCCCCGACTTCCCCTCGGTGGAGGAGTTCCCGTCCATCGAGCAGAGTCTGCTTCACTTCCCAGTGCGCCGCCCCAGCCAGGCGGACGGCGGCCAGGCGGGCGCTCCGTCGGAGGTGGAGTCTCTGAGCCCCACCAGCCTGCTCATCCAGCACCTGGCCTCCCCGCTCCACTTCGTCAACACGCACTTTAATGGACACGGCCGGCCGCCCGGGGACGAGGAGACCGCGCTGCCCGGCTCGGGCGTGGCGGCGGAAGCAGAGGGGCGGGAGAAGGAACCGGCGGTTACCCAGGGTGCACAGCAGTCGTTGGAGGCCTTGAGTGAGGAGATCGTGAGCACGGCCATCTCCACTGTGGTGCAGAACACTTTGTTCGCCCTGCTGCGCTCTGGCGAGGAGCCGTCGCTGGACGAGTTCCTCCCCACTGAGATCCCGCCGGGCGCGCTGGACACCGCCGAACCGCCTACCGCCGCCGAACCGCCTACCGCCGCCGACGCTACAGCCACCACGATAGACCCGCTCGGTCCGGACGCACACTTGGACGAGGCCATCACGACGGAGAGCGGCGTCGGCGAGGACTTCCCCGACGACACGCTAGTTCCCACCGAGGACGAGGACTTTGAGCTTTTGGACCAAAGTGAACTGGAGCAGGCGGACGAGGAGCTGGACCTCGGCTCTGACAGACAGGCGGGGGACAGAGCTCTGGACGCGTCTCCTCCCCTGCATCCACCACAATCGTAGCCGCCCCCTCAACCCCCCCAACATGCAAGCCTTTTGATTTGTAATGAATAACAATACCTTTTATTTTTAAAGCACTTTTCATTGGGAAAAACTCAAAGTACACAGTA
Source organism: Lipophrys pholis (assembly GCF_963383615.2). Classification (NCBI taxonomy): domain Eukaryota; kingdom Metazoa; phylum Chordata; class Actinopteri; order Blenniiformes; family Blenniidae; genus Lipophrys; species Lipophrys pholis. Next base: position 816,953 of record NC_137645.1, on the reverse strand, counting down.
AAAACACAAACACCTAAAATTACAAATTTAAAGAGCGTCCTTAAGAGTTAAAAGCCTCTTTAAAAAGGGAAAGTGTTTTTTTTTTTTTTTGAAGTGGCCACAGGGTCCTGGTTCTGGGAGGCGGAGGGGGGGGTGTAAGGGTGAGACGTTAGAGATGGTGGAGATGCGGCGTCTCGTGGAGGATGATCAGCTCCGGTCAGGTGACATTCATACATAACGACACAGTTTTACTGGAAGCTTCCGCACACGGCTCAGTGTTGTGGTTCTGTTGGAGCAGAGCTGAGGGGAACGTCACGGAGACGTCGCCGCTGTCGGCGGTGAAGCCTTCGTTTTGTTCCCCTTCACCTCTCGTCTTGTTTCCTGTTCAGATGTTTATGTAGAAGGTGCTGCCAAGAGGTGAAACATTGGATTCTGTTACTAATGTTATAAATTATTTAATTTAACAGACGCTTGATGGAAGTTAAAGCTGAGGGGGGGTTTGGAACGTCCAGTTTGTTGCCAGTCGTGATTGTATGTATGAGAGTTTCCGTTATTAAGAAAAGCCTAACTTCCCCTCTGAGGTTTGACATTCAATCACTTGTTGCCTCGAGACAAAATTACTGGCGTCACTGGGAACTCAACCTTAATTATCTCCACATTTAAACGAAGCTGTTGTTGATCTGCGACACAGACTTGTTAGATTTGTACATCATCCCCTCGGTGTGTATATTTCCCCGGCCAGTCTGTGCATGCCGCGCATCACGCATGTGTTTCCCATGATCGGCGTGTGTGTGAGGTCAGTCTTAGTGTGACCGCTACTGGAGCGGCTCTGGATCATCCGTCCAGGCGGAGGAGGGTTAAATGTTCCACATCTCGGGGTTGGGAGGTGTGAAGTCAGTCTAACATGGCAGAACGCGTGTCCGTTTTCCGACCCCGTCGTAGTGCACTGTATTTGTACTAACCTCTTTTCTTTTCTTTCAGTCAATGCCTCCTTGTGTATAGTGTAGAAAAGTGTATATTCTGCATGTAAAAACAGCACTCTGTTCAAGTTCTCCTTGTCAGCTGACAACGTACTGCACAATTCGTGAGGGAAACAAACCTTTGAATGTTTCAGGTTAAACAAGCCCATTGATGTCTAATGTTGCGTTACAGTGAGGGAGTCACACTGTTGATGTGTCGGAGAGGGTAACATCGGATCTGAAGAAGGAAATTAACAGACTAGTGTGTCTATGGTAGTTGTGTGTTTTTGCTTAAAATACTGCTTCTTAAACTATAAATATATATATATAAATACAAAAAAGGCACTTAACTGAACTGTACAATTTAAAAAGAAAAAGAAAAAAAAAGGAATATATTTTCTAATTTCTCCTTTTTCCATAAAGTACTCAGTTTGATCTTTTACGTCTTTAGAAAAAATAAACGAAAAATGTAACCGAGTTTCCTGAAGCAGAATATTGTTGTGAAACTGGTCGAATAAAAGTGCAACAACTCCACATGTGAACGTAAGAGAATAAAAGAACAAACTGAAGCAAACGGAGTGTAAACTTTGATCATTTGAACTGTGACAGTCTAATAGATCTAACAGACTTAGATATTTGGCCCATTAATTCCTAATATCAATAATAAACCAAGTCTTGTTTGGTTAAACTCCTTTTCATTCAGGAGCCACAGACATCCTGGTTTCATCTTGAGTGGTAGAATAGAGCCTGAATAACTGGAAAATCCTTTTCTAATGTAGTTAAGAGTCAATTGCTTCCTTCTGCAAACTCCTTTTCCTGTGAAAAGAACAAAAACACCTTTTTTCCCACATTTGCTTTAAATGGAATTATTTCTTTGGTTCAGATATTACTGCTACTTCTGTTATTACCTGCAGCAGCTCGTGGACTGAAAGCTGAAGTCTGTCCTCCAGCTTGTCTCCGACAGTCAGGTCAGCCAGCACGCAGCATTTCCCCTCTCTGAAGGCGACTGGGGCCGAGAGGACGACGCCCTCTGGAACGTTGTAGTGTCCTACGAGCAGACGAGTTTCATCACCAGCTGGATTCCGGATCCAGCGGGAGTGTCTGGTAGTGTCTCCTAACCTGTGCACAGTACGCCCGCAGACAGGACCTCATGTGAATCTCCAACGCCATTCCAAGCCCTCAAGACGGTGAGGACGCCGTTGGCCGCCGCCATGCCGGCCGCCCGGTCTGTCTTCGCCGTCACGGCTCCTCGCTGACAACCTGCCAGGTGTTGAAGATCTGTTTCCAGCCATTTCCTGGGGGGGGGGGGGTTCTCGGTCAGACACGTTGTGAAATGAACATTTGCACAGCTGAGTTTGCTGGGAAGTGTTGTAACCTGACGGGATCTTATCGTGTTTGTTTACAGAACCTCCAAACAACCATCTACATGTTTCAACAGGAAGTCTGAACGTCCCACTGCAACGCACCGGTCGTGAAGGACCTTCAGCACTGGCTGGGAGAAGAACTGAGGTCCTTTTATTGGCCCATCATAGTTGAAAACCTTTGCCATCTGCAGGTCAATGTAGAAAAGGCCGCTGATGTTTCCCCACACGATTACATCTGTAACATCTGGAGACCAGGAATACGTTGGAAAAGTAGGCGGTGCTAAATAAAATAAGTCCAAAGGATTTCTACCAGATACCTGAAGCCTTCACTCTCAGCTGCTTTGCAAGGATGGCCTTAGCTTTGTTCTCCAGCTGGGTTGCCATGGCGATAAATTGTTGGCTGTCAACTGAGGCAGCACAGTCCAGCAGCAGCGAGCATCTCAGGTTGACGAGGGAGTCGCCGGACACGATCACCTTCACCTTCCTCTGCGCTCTGGAGTCGATCAATCGGCCGTACTCTCTGTACCGCTCTGAGATCTTCATCACTCTATTCCTCCTGTCCTCCTTGGGGTCACCCTCCCCATCAGCTGCTCCGTCGTCCAGGAGGAGGATGACGTCGGCGTCTCTGAATGCTCGCTCCACGTTGGTGTGAATCGTCACCTGAAGAAAAGCCTTGCATCAGTTTCTCTCTTTTTTTATTTTCCAGCTTAAACAACACAGGTGTGTAGTTTATCGTACCTGATGGAGCGTACCGAGGGCCAGGTCCTGAGTGTCCATCCTCAGAGCTTCCAAATCCTCCTCAGTGCCCTCGAGGTCCAGCAGATGGAGGCTGATGACAGAAACCCGGGGGAAGGTCTCAGCAGAGAGCAGTCTGGGAATCAGTGTGTGGCAGGGTGGGCTGAGAGCACTGGGAAGACGGCAGTTAGTTTAGTGGGGTTGTTGTTTAGTTTAAGACATTGACTGTCTGTAAGGTGGACCCACCCACTGATCCATATGTGAAAGGGTTGAATGAGGCTGACACGTTGCTGCTCCTCGGCCGTCTGGTTAAGTTTGGCCTGCAGGTTCTCAGCAGCGACACTCAGCATCGAGTCTGTGGGCATGTCTGAAGTGATCCCGTAGTATTCCTGCATAGCCACCGATTAAAGACGCTGTGAAGGGGCTTTGATTCCATGATCATATATTTGCTTACCTGGCAGTGCTCCAGAAAGTCACTGAAGCCCCCTAAGAGCATCGCCTTGCCCCCTTGGACCACCAGGTCCCTCCAAACCAGAGGAGAGTGTTTGTGTTCCCAGCCTCTAATCTCACACGTGGCCTCCAGCCATTCCTATCACAAACATGGAGGGAGTCAGACAAAGCAATATTTGTTAGGAAAAAAAAAAAAAAAAAAAGCATTACCGTCCAGTTGTCTGGCAGGACCGAGATCTTGTGGACTCTGAAGTCTGGCAGACATCTCTGCAGAGCATCAGCTAAAAGTTCCGCTTTGGCAAAGAACGGACAGTCCGCTTTACCTGCAGTGGTGAGAAAAATCTGATTTACTCTGAGCACTGGATTTTATACATGAATAGATTTTATCTTACCGGCGAGCGTGAACATTGCCATTATTTACAGAAAGTGTCGGTTGCTAGGAGACAAGATGAGCTGCAACGAAATGAGTCCGTGTAATCCTCGAGACGACCCCAAAGTATCACCCATTAGATTTTTTTCGAGTAACTAGAAAATTCCAGAGTGAATATTGTGTGCCTGTCTCTCCTTCGATCTCTTTTGAGAGGAAAGGTCAAAGGAGAGAAATAATAGTGTAGCGATGCTACAAACGCCGGCCGGAACTTTGTTTGCTCGTTGCTGTCATCTGGTTGCCATGGTGACGTGTTGTCGCCCCGTGTTCCTCTTGTATCTCTGCTGGTTTATTTTGAATAGATCTGTGTTGCACTGTGAGTTGCGGGGATGTTGCGGGCGAGCAGACCCCTCACTGCCGAGTGTCAAAATAAAACAAAGTTCTGAGTGTCATTCCTGTGTTCGCACTTCTGGCGCTACAGTAATAGTAAAACAAAACGGGCTCCCAGTACAACAGTCTTTGCACCACTAAGGCAGGCACAGGAGTAAAGTATAAAATTCAAACACAATTCTTGCAGGAATAAATAAAATCGCTAAACATGTAATGATTTTTTGTGTCCTTGTTCGTGTTGAACGGGGGACATAATACAGTGATGCACACGATATACACAGCATGCGGGGAAACTAACACGGAGTATTTTTTAATTTAGCTGTCTTTTTTACGGGATACCTTCTTACTGGATGACCTGTTGACTCCGGTTTTACACGGACGGACGAGTACAATGCGTTATTTGGTGGTGAGGTTCAGTAATGACGAGAAATAAAAGTGTTAGCACTGAGCTAACGGGGACTAGCCTGTGTTTTTAGCTTCGAGCAGGATAGTTGACATTCTTAGTTTATTGTAATTACTATCAGTTATTCATATATATTTACAATTTTTCTTCAAATGGGTCCAATTAATACGAGTTAGCATGTGTGGCTATTACCACTAAGTGAAACTATCACATACGTAACAGACTTTTTCTTTACTTTTATTTGCTGTCTGTTGGAGTTCTCTCCTTTAAACCTCCTACCAAAGCAACATGTCTCTCTGGGCAGCAGAGGAGGTCATCAGAAGGACTGTGCGCCTTTGCAGGCCCGTTTCCCAGCAGCTCAGCCTCCTGGTGGCCACATCACCAGTCACATCTTCAGCAAGTCAGAAGCTCACACACGTCCAGAAGCAGAGCCAGAGACGGGCAGCTTGGTGTCTTGTCAGTTCAGCGAGGTTCTACTCGCAGGAGAGGAACATCACTGATGAACTGGAGAAGGTGGACGTGGAGAATGAAATCACGGAGCAGAGACAGTGGCAGGCTCCCTTCCTAAAGCACCTGCTGCAATGTGGCTCTCCGTCAGACGTGCTGGATGTCACCCGTCTGTACCCGCCAACAATCCAACAGGTCAGCAGCAGCCTGATGCACATGTGGACCGTCGCCAAGAAGATGCCCGAGGACCAGCGGCGGTACGAGCTCCAGCTCATGTTCAAGCATCCTGCCTTTGAGGAGCTTCTGCAAAAGGCCATGAGGTCCCTAAGTCTGATGCGCCACGAGGACATAGTTTATACTCTCCTGAGTATGGTGAATCTGGGCGTGCCCCAGAGGAGCCGGGTCATCGAGACATCTCTGCGAACCGTGCAGGTCGACTGACAGTAAAGTCACCCTGTTATATAATCAGAATTTTGTGTGTGTTGTTCACACTGACTTTGTTTCATCGTCCATTCACAGGAGAAATTAAACGACTTTGATGAGAAATGTCTGTCCATCTTGGCCACCAGTCTGGAACATATGGAAGACGGTCCCAACGTTGATTCACTGAAAGCTGGCATGAAGTAAATCTTATGGGGATGGAGTTTAAAATGATAGAGTTACTTATTTAGACTTAAAAGGATGACAGTGGCGTTCGCTTCATTCTAGGTTAGTGGTGGAGGAGCGACTCTTGGGCGCCAAGAACGTGGTCACTCTGCAGACGATGATGCGCCTGCTGGGAAAAGATGTCCCAAAAGAGCTCAAATGGAAACTCGAGGTTTGTTTATAACCCTTGATTTCTGGCCGTCAGTGACTGAGGGCCTCTTTTGGTTATGCCAATATTCTATGCAGTGTCTAATAAGATAAGATAAGATATCCTTTATTTATCTCACATGTGGAGAAATGTGCAGTGGTACAACAGGATAGTAAAGAGAAAGAAGTACACATAGCAGAAACTAAAAAAGCAGATAGAAATACAATATAATAAAAATATGCACACGGTGCCTATAAGTGTAGACATGTACAGAATATGGGGGTGGATGTATTGCACATAGTAAATACGTTTTTATAGATTATCATTGTTATTGCACCACTTCATGCCCAGTTGGAGTGGGGTGATATTGTCCGGTGGTGGTGTGCAGTGGTCTACTGGGAGCAGGCTTGGTTGAAGAGTCTGACTGCAGCAGGGAGGAAGGACCGGCGGAGTCTCTCCGTCAGACACTGCGGGTGGAGAAGCCTGTCACTGACGGAGCTGCCCAGTGATGTGACGGTCACTTGATTTTAGCTGCTAAAAGTTCATAGAATACTTCTTTTTTTTTGTTATCTTTTCCAGAAAAAGGCCTTATCGATGAAGAACCAGTTCAGCGTTCCCAATGCTCAGTGCATGATCTCCACTATGGCTACGATGGGCTTCTATTCTAAGCCTTTGTTGAACATGTGCAGCAGAAAGATTGCAGGTAAAACGTGTATTGTTAGTTCTCCCTCACTGCATCCTTCAACCTCCTCAGTGGACTTCCATGGTCGGCGTCTTTTTCTCTCCGTGACCATTTGTCCATAAATAAGACCTTTTAATATTTTCTGACAGAAGACCTGCATGGAATCCCATTCAGCGGGTTGCTGAAGCTGCTTCAGGCCTACAAGGAGCTGCTCTACAGAGACTTACATCTGCTCACGGCCATCTCGGACTATATCGCCTCCACAATGGATATCTGGACCAACAAACAGGTACAGACACACGGACACGAGCTTCGTCCTGTATAATTTGAACAGTGATGTCCCTTCACTGCTGATATTTGATCTCTTCTTTCCATTCAGCTGCTCCCTCTCCTGTCTGTATTTGAGAGCCTGGCCTTCTGTCCCGCCGCCGTCATGGAGGCTTACGCTGAGAAAGTGATTGCCAACCCCGACATGCTGACGCTGAAAGACCTCCTCTGCGTCCTCAAGGTGTACTCCTCTCTCAACTACGACCTGCAGCACCGGCAGCAGCCGTGAGTCTCTGACTGAACTCAGACGTTGCTTTAAAACCTGGTTGTGTTACTTTAAGAAGCTAAAGCTTCAAATACACGAGAAAACTCCTCTTTAACCTATGAACTTCTTTCCAGTGCCACTAATTCCGATTCCACAGTAGGAAGCAGCTTTTAGAGTGTGAAGAAAAGGCTTTAGGAACCTGATGATGTCCTCTTGGCCTCGGTTGTTTGTTCATGTGCCTGCAGAAGAAGAGCTCAGTTTGTTCCTGTACACAGTGAGACAGTCAGTGCAGCGAACCAACGTGGAAATGCAAAGAATGCAGAAAATAGATTTCTAAGGCCAGAGGCTGAGGCTTTTCTCTGTATTTAGACTATCAGGAAGGATTTCCTCGTTGAAGAATTAATGAGTTAAACTCTGTTGTTTGTTGTCCTGCGGGAGCAGCTTTGTGGACAGCCTCAGCCGGGCTCTGGACTCCCACCTGCCCGGGATCTCTGAGTTTGCTCTGTTGAAGTCGGTTTACTTCTTCTGTCTGCTGGGCCACTTCCCCTCAGCTCCACTGGAGAAACTCCTGCAGAGCAGCAGCCTGCAGCAGCTGACAGGTCGAACCCTGATCCCACATTCTTCTGCCTCACGCTTTTCACCTTTTTAACCTCGACTTGCTCTCTTCTGACATCTCCACAGGCTCCAGGTTGTTGAAGAACGGGGAGAGGATGTTTCACACAGTAGATTTGTGTCTCCGACTCGACCGCCCTCCTCTTCCTCAGCCGCTGACTTTCCCTACGTCTGTCATGGAAGTCCCCACGACTTCCAAGTCACCCCTCAACCCGTGGCTCCTGGAGGGCCTGCAGAGCCTGCTGGAGGGTCAGGAGCACGTCACTTTGCAGGAAACGGTGATGGAGGAGGACTTTTACCTCATAGGTAAAGATAAAGCTTGAGTTTGTGAATCGCCGCTCGATCTTGATCCTCAAAACGACCTGTTTGTGAATTTAGACGCCGTGATAACCAAACCTGTGGCTGGGAGTGAAGCAGGAGAACGCCGTCCGCCAGCACAGAGCGGTCAGAGGTAAGGTTTCAGCTCTGCGCTGTGGTTGATGAGCATCAGCAGATCTGAACAAACAGAAGCGTGTACGTGAAAGCAGGAGGAGAGGAAGTTCTGGTTTTCTGTGCCGACGGTGTCGGGCAGTGATGCATGAAGAGATTAGCTCCGCCTACTGATCCGTTCCACATCTTTGCCTCCAACAGCAGGTGTACTGTCGTTTCGAGAGCGTTCTGTCGGGTATTGATGCAGAACTGCAACACCAGGAATCACTTATTTAATCTTTTATTTGCTGTGTGCGTTTAAAAAAAATTAAGATCGTTTTAGTGGAGAAAGTGTGTTCAGCTCCAAAACATCCACCTCAATAAAACTACTATAAAACCTTCACAGATTAATATTTTTGATTTTTTCTGAAATAAACTGCTTAAAATGATCAAATATTCAATTGTTATTAGAAGATGCAGCACTTTTATAATTTAATGTCACTGGAAAGATTATTTGATAGCAAAGTTTTGGTGGGAAAGATTTTATTTTATTTTTAGTTTTTGTGAAGCATCAGGTTTGGAATCGACCTCCTTTAAAGCTGCTATCAAACGATATTAAAAGATAAAATGAAATGTAAACACAAGATTATTCTAATTGTTGTGGTTTTTGCATTCTGTGGTCTGTAAGTCTGTCAATTTGATTAATACTTCTTTTCCAATGAACACACATAATAAGCAGTAACAACCAAACTGAAGAAAGGTTTGGCCAAATAGATGAAAATATCTGTAATAAAGAGTTTAAATTTGAGTCGGTTCAGTATTTTGTACCAGACTTTTCTCTTCCAATGTCACTGGAGTAAATTCAACCAAACATTTGAGACGAACTGCATCGATTCCTGGTTTGCTGCCAACTTGTTTAAGTTACAAAATCTTTATTTGATCATTTATTCTGCAAAGGGAGACGTGTGTCTCAGAGATTCTGAGGAACTTTCCAGAAACAGAATCGTGGAGTGTTTGCATTGTGACACTAAAGAGCTTTTTCTCTGCTGTTGGTACAGTTGATCACGGCTGGGATGTTGACGTGAATGTTTGCAGTATGAAGGTTTACAATATGTGTTGTCGTCTTGTTTCCTGTTCTTATACGAGGTCACTCATAATTAGAAACCCAGTCTTATGAAAAACGTGGATTAAAATAGGTCAGAACTATTAAGTTCAAACTGAAATGAAAACCTGAACATGGGAAAGGTTTGATGACGTTATGGTCTGTAGTTCTGTCAGTCAGAGGAAGTTGGAAACTTTGCTTCATGACTGAAAATAAACCCACATTTTCTCATATTTCAGGTTGTAGATAATTCACTACCTCATGGAGCGTCCGCCCTCATGTCGTCACGCTCAGACTGTATCTACGTTCACGTTTTCATAGTGTTTTTTTGTCTCCTAGAATTGCAGTAATTCACGCAGCTCAATCCATGTTCTGTTTCGGCTCGTCCAACCCGCGCGGTCCTCTGGCTCTGAAGATGCGCCACCTGAAGATCCTGGGATACGAGCCTGTGCTGGTGAGACTCGGACTTCACCATGTTTTAATTCTTTAACATGATTAGGAAGATTCTTTGGAAAATGGCAGCGTCTTATTTTGCTTTATTGAACACTCTGCCCCCTGACTAATCCCTCCCTTCTCTTATCTATTCATATTTTTCCATTATATTTTATATATTTGTATTTTTTTTTTTTACTTTTCTATTATTTATTTATATAGTCATGACGATCATTATTGTTTTTCTATTCTATTTAATTAAATTGTATGTATTATTTTTATTTTATCTGTTTATGTATTAATTTTGTTCTTATTTATCTATTTATTTGCTTAAAGTTTAGTTTTTAGTAGGTGTGTTCCTTTCGTCCCTTAAGGTGCGAGTGGAATTTGGAGATTGGGGTATTTAAAAGAAATGTTTAATGACCTCTGTATGTTTAAGTCGGTTACTTTTCATTTGCCATAATAAAAAAGAATAATTTGAAGCGTATTTTATAGGAATGTAAATTGCGATCAAGCACTTCCACAACAAGTCTCATTGCAATGTGGTTGAAATAATAAACTGGAATGAATAAAAATCTGTTTTTTTTCTTTCCAGGTGTCGGAGCACGAGCTGCAGTCGGTTCCTGAGGAGCAGAGGACCGATTTCCTCAGGACGCGGATTTTCCCAGAACACCACAGGTCAGAAAGACGGGCGGAAGCCGAACTCGCAGGATCTTGAAGGCTGACGGTTTACGGACCGTTCACCATGACGGGCTATTTAATGCACTTGAGGTGAAGAAACGTGGAGGAAAAACACCGACTTAATCCTACAGAAGATAGTGAAATATTACAAGTTTGGAAAGGAATTTATTTAAAAAAAAAAACGTCCACTGATTAAAGCTGAAATGTTAAAGTGAGTCTTGTGAGTGAAATTGGCAGAAAGTTTGTCCTTGTTTTTGGGTTTCAGTCATCAGGAGGTTGAAATCTTCACTGTAAATCTAAGCAAAGCTTGTGGGTGACAGACAAACCGCTGAGCAAACAGCAGTCGGTTTGCAGAAACTGCGAGGAAAAGGTGGCGGCCCTTTGAAGCAGCTGCATCTGCAGAAGGAGGGAAAGAAAAAAAGAAAAAGAGGAAGACAGGAAGCTGCACCGTTTCCTGTTTTCTCACTTTTCTTAGAAATAATCAATAATCAGTAGAACGTCTCAAAGGTGTGGTCAGTCTAGATTCCCACCTGCTGAACCAAGATTTAAAAGTGGTTTAATCCCCCGAGAGGAAGCAAGCAAACTACCCACGGTCTGTGGGTTGGTTTTATTTTGTTTTTCATCCGCTTGGTTCGTACAAACAGACATGTAGAATAAAAGAACAAAACAGCTGCTTCTGCCACGTCGACACAAAGCAGCTGCAGCGTTACGAAGAAGGATTGGACCCGGTGTGGAATCAGAAGTGTCGAGGGAGAGGGTTCTGGATGCCTTTCTTCTTCTTGGGGGCTCGTTGTACCCGTGGTTTGGTGTTCATGTAGTCATTGTGTAACTCCGTCCTCCTCAGCTTGACCTGCGACAAACACAGATCAACACCATTGAATCAGTAGTTTTGGAATCGGGGGGGGGGCCGAGGCCGGCGGCCGGTGGACTCACCCAGCTGACCCAGGCCAGGATGGTGACCGCCAGGCTGTAGATGCTGAGCAGTGCCACCGCCACGATCCAACTCCAGAGCCTCCTCTGGCTCCTTCCTGGGTCGTCTTCATCCCCTGTAGGTCCGCTCGGTCGGCCTCCACATTGACGTCCTGAAAGATCCAGGAAGCGTTCACACACACACACATCTTAAAGTAAAACTCAATACGTCACCCGGGTTGACGGGTTACCTTCCACCAGCACCAGCACCACGGGGTCGCTCTGGATGTGCTTCAGGGGAGGAGGGAAGGTGATGGTGGCCTCGCACCGGTACTCCGCCGAGCTCCTGGACGCCGTCACCATGAAGCCGGCCAAGTTTCCCTCCTCACTCTTCTGCGGCTTCACGTCCGAGCGGCTGCACTGGGCGTCACATCGCTGTGCGTCCTGCTCCAGTTCACAGGCGTAGCTGCAAATCGGCTGCTGGTCCTTGAAGAGGCTGAACCTCAGAGTGTCGTCGGTCACATTAGGACACGGTATGAGCACCGAGCGGCTGCAGTCTGCGGGGAAATATCACATTATTAAGCTCGTCTTTTGTGACTGTAACTCAAGCATCCCTTGAAATGTGTCTGCAGGCGCTAAGACGAAGGGAAACGTGTTTCACGTTTGTCTGGCAGGTCATTAGATTTGCATTCACTGCCCCAGCTCGTGAGAGTCGTCACTTCGCAGCAGCTCCACCCCCACATGGAAAACGGATTTCGTTGCAGCCAAACTCAAGAAAAAGGGAAATTTGCCATGCCAGTGGCACACATGAGTCAGCCGCTGGCTTTCAGCACGCAGCTCAGGAGCGGCTGGAGTTAGTGTCTCTGTTGTCAAGGTGTTGCATATCATTAGTTTTAATACTCTAACGTATTCTAACAAGTACAGGCACAGAGAAGTTGCATGCAGTTGAGGCAAAATCCCAGAAGAAATACAAACATTTCCTCCATTAGATGCTTTCTCCTGACCACATACTCCACATTATTTATATATTATTGCATGGCCAGGAATTAAAAGCTTATTAGAGGAGTAAAAAGTGTGAAGAAGTTAAAGAATCTGCGGGGGACACCCTGTCGATGCCGACGATCCCACCAGTTGCACCAATCAGGAGAGAACGCCAGTCTTACCGTCGGGGGCCCCGGAGCTCGGAGACGGAGCGGCGCGAGACGACCCGCATCCGAGGACGACCGCCAGCAGCCAGCAGAGCCTCATGACCTCCAGCGTGACCTCCAGCCTTTCCAGAAGCTTCCTCACCTCAGCAGCTCCGGCTCTCCGGTTCGTCTCTGACACCTGCCAGCTTCGCTCTGACTGAAATATAACGTCAACATCAAATAACATCCTGTGTCAGAGAACGCCTCCTCTGCTCATCTTTCCACCCTCCAATCTTGTTTGTCACCTTTCTGCCTGTAATTCTACGTCACGTTGCTTAAACTTGCTCCGTCAAAACAGAAGTTCATTTAATTTTTGATTTTCTTTTTTCTGTGAATTTTACATAAACACGTTGAGTCACTTCTGTGTTTCCTTTCTCACATTAGTCTTTCCGCTTATTATAAATTCAATCTCGTATATCTGATGAAGTTGCATGTTTTAGAATCCGTTATCTGCAGTGTGAGGAATTCAAACAGTTGTGACGGCTGTAGCTCATATCCACACACACACTGCACCGTCCAGCTCAGAGGATTTGGGTCATTATTCCCCAATATAATGAAGATATAAGATAAAATCAGACTTTATTAATCCTACATGCAGAAATTCCGTCATATATCTTATGTGTTAACAATCTCTACCATTATAACTCTCAGTAGTAGGTAAAACTTAGAATTTTACGAGCTTTGACACTGAGTTTCTATCAAATTTTCTTTCTTTAACACTACATAACACTGATATTTTTAGTTTTCTTTCTGTTTTGAAACTAGCACCATCAAAATGTGAGTTTAGAATTAAAGTTAGAAACAATCAGCTGCTCCTTTTGTTTCTTCTTCAATAACTCAAGTGATTCATGGTGTTTTCAGTGACGGTTCATGTGTTAACGTCAGCTCGAGGGGCAGAGACCAGCAGTTCATTAACCCTGTGTCCCGCGATGGTTCAATGTACTGAGCGCACTGAGAAGCACAGACACACATCAGACTGGCGTGGACTGATACTTGATGTGTCAGACAGACAGACGACAGACAGCTCATACAGTTTATATACATACAGTATGTGAGGAAAATAAAGTCCTTTTTCATCCACTAGGTGGCGGCAAAGCATTTACTTTTCACTAATTTGTTGCTTCTTACACTAGTCTTTGCTCCCAAAATATACATATATTATATTATTCTGGTTTAATGTTTTGTTTGACTTCTTTCAGTTTCACCACCACCACCACCACCCCCACCCCCACCCCCAGGAGGGATTAGAGGCCATAAAAGAGGTGAAAATGTTGAGTTTGTGTGGCAACACATGGTGACAAATTCATGGGATTTGGAGGCAGGGATTATGTTTTTGTTGAAAAAAGATGTCTGTAATTCTAATGGGGAATAAATGGAGGAGGGGCTTGATGGGTGAGTAATGCCATGTGTCCATATGGATGACAATAATCTCCTAATCTGGAACATGCTCCATTTGTCTCTGCGGGTCGTTTTAGGTGAGTGGCGACAAGAATCAAATTATAATTATTGTTATTATTTATTTATTGTTATAATTATTTTTATTATTATCATCAATATCATTATCAATATCAATATTATTATTATAGTTAAACCGGGAAAATTGTACTGACTTTGGAACAATCTAGCAAAACAATTATGACGCAAAATAATCCAAACTTGTTTGGATAAGATAAGGATGAAATAATTTATTAAGATAATTTTTTTTTTAAAGGGGGATTTAAATATCGCAGTATAAGTGGGTAGTGTGGATACTGATGTTGCGTTCCATGTCCCTCAGAAATTGTTTAGACTTGTTTGTTTGTGAGACGCTTTAGAACGAACCGATGCGTGTGTTTGGTATTTCAACGCACGCAGTGACTTTGCATCCCGATAAAGCCCCGCTGAGTTGGTCAAAGTGGACATTTTGTCTCGTTTTGTCCTCGTTCAGGGACTCGTTTCCTCCGGGCAGCGCGATTTCCGGGGGTCCCTGAAGGCCGCCCCAGATCCTGGGCTGGACAGGAAGCGGCGGAGCCTCGCGCGTGTCTCCCGCAGCTCCCGCAGCTCCGGTCAGAAGAATGGCACAGGGATCCGGACCGTGGAGTAACGTATGGAGACATGAGGACACCGAGCAGATAGATTCCAGTTTATAAAACAGAATTCCAATTTTTCCCAGGAGTTTTTCCTGTTTCTTAATCCACCCCGGGGCGCAGGGATATTTATTGGAGAACAGAAGAGAACAGCCTCTTTGTCGATCCCCTTTCTCTGTAAGTGGATTTTCATTTACCAATCTTATGTGTTTAAATCTTTTGTCACCTCCTATTGATAAAAATCCTGCTCCCAGAGGAAGATGTGAGCCACACATCATGGATGTTTGTGTTGTCACACTCCTCATGCGCCCTTTACGCTGCGTCCTCGGGAAACACTCACCCAAAAAACCGGATTTATGTGTGACTGTGGGCTTGTGCAGTTATTATAACGGTGTATTTGTCCCCCGTGGGGTGTGTGTTGGTGTGTCGCCCCCCTCTCGCCCTTCTGTGCGGCCATTGAACGGTCCCTTGTCTTGGGGGAGAAAGGGTGTGCGCGTTTTGGGGCCGACTGGGAAAAGCGCCGCGTCTTTGCACGGTGCGGATTAATTGAGCGTGAGTGCATTGTTTGCGTGGATTTGTTGTTGTTGGGGTTTTTCTTCTCCTTCATGCCAAAGCCTCGCCCCGTCAGTCTGTCGTGTGTTTGTGATTTTTTTCCTCCTCTGCATCCAGCTGAACGGAGATGTAGAGCCAGTCTCCACCCTGTTCAGCAGGGGGAGGCGATCCGCTCCTGGTAATGGCCGATCATGGTATTATCGCACTTCTGTTTATATTCTGCTCTTTAAATCCCTCATTGTGTGTGGTCTACATCCTGTAAGGTGCATTATGATGAGAGCTGGACCACATGCATCCTCACTGCAGCTTCTGGTCAGTGTTTTCTTTCCCTTTGTTGGCTGCAGATTGGACCTCATACATCCTGTCTGACCAGTGACCCCCCCCCCCCATTCAACGACTCAATATGTAAGACTCAGTATAAACTCAAATAATAAGCAAAATCAGACAAATCACCAGTTATGATGTCATCTTTTTGTGTAAGTCTAAGTTTATTCCTGCAGGACAAGTTTGCGCCACAAGATGGTGTGTTGAGTCACTCGAGTAAGCAGCAGGGGGGGCAGTGCGCTCTGCGTTACCACACATTGGTGTAATCTGCAGCCCGAACCAGGACCAACCAAAAAAGAATGGTCGAAAACACTGAAAGTTAAGCAATAGACAGACTAATGCTTTAGTGACACTGCCACCCAATGTACAGCGATGGCATAGCAATCAAGAATAAGATAAAGAATTTATAGTATATATATATATCATATATTACAAATCAGTAGTTCAGGCTGTACCGTGCCCAGATCTTCTTGTCATGTCCACGAACCATCAGCTGAAATCTGCTTTCTAATCAGTCCAAATGAGGCACATTTCTAAAATAAACCTGCTGAATTACAGAAGCTATTTGTTGAATTTTGGTGAAGATTGATGGTTATTAAGGTTTGGGTGTCGTTTGTATAGTTATGATAGGAGATGTTGTAAAGTTCATGATCTGAGCCAGAGGGACCATGTAGATGTAAATAAAAGAGGTCCTGGGATGGAGCCATGAGGAACCCCGCAAACCTAACGCATGATGCTACCTCCACCGTGCCTCGCCATGTTGTTGTTAGTTGCAGGTATACAGTTTACATACGTGCTGCTTATTTACCCATTATTCAACTTGAGATTCATCCAGTTACACGAGAGTTTTCTGGTAGTGTTTAGTTTTTGTTAAATTCCAGGCAAGCGGAGATGTTTTTAAACGGCGATGTTGTGGCTAGTTGTGTACCTCACTCAGCATCCCGTTTCGAGCCTTCGGTTCTAAATGGTCGGCGAGTTAGTCTAACTGGTGAACAGTTGTTTGAGATGACGTTGCAACACTTTACTTTGAGACTCAAATCAATAGATTGTAACTGAAGGTCTTTGAAGATTCATATTTCTGTAAATCAGGGTTTCATATCTGCCCATTTGACCTGGGATTTCATTTGATTGATTCAACTTTCACTAATGTTTCCAGAACATTGTGAACATCTGAAAGGTCTTTTCTGCAGAGACGGGAGATGTTGATAGTGTTTGTCTTGTGTTGAGCGGATTGTGCTTGGTTATAGGTGTGATTGAGCTTTTATGATCAATACATCCTGAGCATGAGGAAGCTTCAAAAGGCGGAGGTGTTTTCTCTGGCCTGCCTTTAGAAGTTAACACGGGAAAGATAATGACCGTGGGGTTCAGAGGTCATTCACAGGCGAGCTGCTCGCCGTGCCTCCGTCTGGCTGGCCGTCATATGAGCTCAAGTTTTCACCCTTTAAACGTTTAGGTGTTTGCCCTCCTGAGGCCAGGTGAGGACGTTTCTGACTGTACCTGTTAAACCCGGGGGCAGACGCAGGAAAACATACAAACGTTTTCTGCCCCTCCTGGAGAAAAGAGCCACTTGGCCCAGCCTTTATCCCCCCACAGTGGCTTTATAATAGACCGTCTGTGTCCTGAAGGCACGCTTGATTTGCATCAACAAAGCAGTCGTCTCCTAGCACATTATTCTGGGCAGCGACTATACGACCCGTTCCCTTACAGTGGAGTTAATGTGTTGAAAATAAGCACCGACCTTCTGGCTGCTCCTCCCCGGAGAGGGACGGAGGACCAGCAGTCAGAGTCGCGTTTCACTCACGTTCTGAACGATTGAGAGCAGATCTGGAAAGGGAAACATAGCTTTGGTTTGTTTAAAACTTAATTATGAGCTGCTTTGTTAAATGAAAAGTTGGATTCAACTCTTTGGCGGCTGGAACCCAACAGGATTGTTGCAGCAACATGTGATTTCTCTCAAAGAGGTCCATGTTCGAATGCCTTTTCCATCAAATTTATAGCCACTAAGAGGAATTTTGATGAAAAACACATCAGGAGACTAGAGGCAGCTTCATGTTATGGTATCATACAAAACATTTCCTCTGTAGATTTAATAGTCCCAAAGTTACAGGCAGTAAAAAACGCTCAGTCATGGCTTCAGTTTCTGGCCGAGGAGGTAAAACATGTGTTTGAGAGTAGCGTGTCATTCCTCTGCTCCTGTTTTAGGAGCATATGTAAGAGATTTTTACAGTGGGCTTTCTTTCTGGAGGCTATTGAAAAGTGAGCCCAGGGGAAGAGGGAAGGTGATATATTCTGGAAGGAACATGGGATCCTCGCCACATGTCACCGGAAACATGGTTTTCTCATTCGTCCATAGTGGAAGAAAAGTTTAAAAAAAACATGTTGTGTTTTCCTCCCTCCATCCCTCTGCCTGCTTTCCCCGAGACGCAGCTGATTAGATGGAAAAAAGCAGTTGTCAGAGAAATTTGAGGCTTGAGGAATGATCCCCAGAGACGCTGTGTTTTGAAGACCATGGATCCGAGAGCTATTCTTAGTTTGTGCACCGGTCCGTCCGTCTGTCGGCACTTTGTTCGCTCTGTCGTGCGAATTGCGAGGCCCCGTCTCCGACTCCCACCTACGTCCCCGGGCGCCAGGCTTCCCTTCGCACAAAAGCACCAAAGACAAGCCCGCAGGGGGGGTTGATGGTGATGACGGCGGGTGTAGGGTTACCCAGGTTGGGTTACAGCCGGGGGTGTGGGTGGGGCTGGAGGGTGGCACTTCAAACGCACCCTGACAGAGAGCCGGAGGGGAGAGGCCAACCCGGTGTTTCCACCAGCTGCACCGCTGCAGCAGCTCCTTAATGCCAGACGAGATGTCCTGAGATATTGTGTGCCAGTGAAGATGTAGGAGTTATTGTGTACGTTTCATTCCAGGCGGGCGCGCCCCGCTCCTTGTCGGGGCCACGTGGTCCCGGCCTCTATGGGGCCTTGTTCTGCTAACATTTTGCTGACCTTTGATGGCAGCTGCTTCTGCCATTTGCAAACAAAGACAAATGGCTGACCAGGCGGCCTGCAGCCGGGAAAGCCTTCACTCTATCAGGTCGGGAGCTGCTCTTCCGTTTGGCCTTTTCATTTATCCTCAGAGCCTCAATAGCTGGAAGTCTGTGCTTTTACCCTTTGTTAGGACTGACTCTGATTCCTCGCCGTCAGAAGTCTGTTGGATTGTTCGCCGTCACTCACGGAGCC
Organism: Lipophrys pholis; assembly: GCF_963383615.2. Taxonomy (NCBI): domain Eukaryota; kingdom Metazoa; phylum Chordata; class Actinopteri; order Blenniiformes; family Blenniidae; genus Lipophrys; species Lipophrys pholis. Next base: position 798,358 of record NC_137645.1, on the reverse strand, counting down.
TGAACTCCTGCACATCTGATGGGAGCAGGCAGAAGGAGGGCATCTGCCCCGTCTCCTCCTCCTCTTCCTCCTCCTCCTCCTCACCGAGCAAAGCCTCACGTTTGGTTCAGCAGGTGTAATCAGCCACACGAGGAAATATCCACCGCTCTGCAGAGAGACGTCAGGATGACCTACAATCACGTCTTCGCCATGTTGGCGCTCATATCCATGCCAGTGGGTGAAAGCAGAGTGAAGACATTTATAGCTCGGGTCAGCGCTGCAGGGATTCACACACTTGTAGGAAAAGTACATTTTTCACTAAGAAATGGTGTAGTATTCCTTCACATAGTCTGCCTTTCAGGATTTCTCTGATCTTCAAGCATTCATCGACAATTAGTTTCCCATCTGTACATTAGAGGAAGTGAGAAAGTTAAGAAACACATTATTTTAATTTTTTGCTTATTAAATGTCATAAACTCATGTTTTGGCCGGGATACCAGTAGTATTTCATCAGGGATCAATGGTCCGATCAGAATACTTTGCGAGTCCCTGCCCTGAGCGATTCCATTGACAGACGTTTCTTCTTCTATCTCCTCTCTTTGGTAGTTTTTATAGCCTCCGCGGCAGTGTCCCGCTCTGTATGTTTTTATACTCTCGCTGCGCTGAGTTCACGTTGTTTCCTTAGTAACTTCTCTGCTATGTGCTGACTGTGCAGCTCCACTGCGGCCTCACTGCTCCACTATGTACTGAGGTTATATCTCCACAGCCTCCTCTCTGCTCTGCGTTGGCTTCAGATCTCCGTACTGGCCCATCTACTCTGCGACTTGAGGAGCTCATGCTCGGAACTGAAGACAAACAAAATGTCATCCCCGTGATTATCACACCAGAAATTATAAGGCAAAAAATGTAAAATCCAATAATAAGCTTTCAGCATGCATCAGGTGATCCTGTCGGCCTTTATCTCCGCTCACTTCTTCGGTGGCCCATTTTCTAACATTTCAACTGATCTGTCATGATGCATGTTCTTGCTCCTCGTGTGTTTCAGCCGTTAATTGTCCTTTTTGTCGTCACCTCTCTGACTCTATGGTTTGTTTAAGCAGCTTATGCAGCTATTAATCAGTGTAGCTCTGACAATGGCAGGTGGCTGGTTCTCGCCCCTTCCTCCTGTACGCTGCTGCAGATGGCCTGTTTCATTCATTTGAGGCAAAGCAGCACGTGACAGGAAACAGGGGGGGGGTCTTTTGTGAGGCAAGCTGTCTTTATCATCACTCTCCACATAGTTAATCATGCAGTCCACGCATCAACACCTGAGACCGTCCCAGCCTGGAGGCCTGGCTTTGTATCTGTCATTTCACAAAGTTGGATAATCGTCTTCAACGTGATGCGGGGAAAGGGAATCTCATCCCAGTGGGAATTAGTCCCTGAAATTCCAGCGGCTGCATCAGATATCAGAGAGGTGGAGCGAACAGGTGATTTATGGTGTTTTGTTGCTTTATGTGCCACTGCCGGGTCCAGTGGACGCTCCACCACAACGGTCACGTGACGGCTGATGGATGCGATGGTTTGTCTGTGTGGACGAACTCTGGATAAAAGCTCTTTGACTCCCAGACGCTTCGGGCAGGAAGGAGTGTTTCAGAGACGAGCATGAAGAACACAAAGTGCCCACTCAGAGGAAACACACACATGCTCTCTGGCTGCTGGATAGAAAATATATTATTGACTCGGGGTGATGTATGATCTGTCTGCGGTGAGAATTACATATGGAAGAGGAAAGTGGATTTATTCCTTCCTCAGGGCTGCTTTCATGTGCACTATTTTACTTTAATGAAATGGCCGTTCCTCCGACGTTGGCCTTGCAGCTCAGCCGCTCTGTGTGTTTCCTCTGTCTGATCAGAGTTCACTGTGTTCTCATGAAACCAAAACAGCAGTGTGTATGTATGTGTGTGTGCAGGCTGCGTGTGTTTGTTTACCTTCCGTCGGCCTACGATAACACACAGCGATGAGGTTCTCGGGAGAAACACACACAAATTCAAACATATTAAACCGTTTCCCCTCACCCCACTGTGACAGGCCTCTGTTTGGAGGAACCTCTGCAGTTGCTTTCTGACCTTTGACCTCTGGGTTGTGTTCCACTGAACTCCACCGAGGGGTCAGTTTTATTCACCACTTGGGGAAACATTGAAAGACGTTATGACACAATCTGACCCAGCCGTTCTCCACGGTGGCGTTTCCTTCGGGCTTACATTGTGTTTGCAGTGTCACGTTTGTGTGTATTGCTGGAGTGGAACTGGGCTACACTGTAAAAATTTACACGCAAATGCTTTGTAATGTTGACTTAGGCAACCTGAGGAACTTCAAGAGTTCACTCGAAGCTCACAAAATCGTTCGGTCAAGTTCTTTGACTGTGCATATCTATAAAAAAATTCACAAGACAAATGGTTTTTGCTATTTGAAGATGAATAAAGTGACATGAACCTGAAGGATTAAGTGAAATGGTTTTATTGTAGTTCTGATTCACCCTAAAGGTAAAATCAAGTGCATTATTGAAGAGTTCCCACTATTTCAAGTGTTCCTGCGTTCAGCTGAAGCCACATTACACCCAGTCTGGGGTTGAAAAGATGTTTTCCATTAAATATGCACTGCAGCCTATTTTCTCCCTTCAGATCTTTCACCACGGCTCTAAAATGTGATCATGAAAGTTCCTGTGAGGAGCTAGAGAAACCTCTGCAGGCTACAGCCGGGTGGGGGGGGGGGGGGGGGGGGTATGGATTGATGAGACTGAAGCATATGGAGCAGCAGAGAGTTTTTCATGAGGACATAGAACATCATGTGTAATGTGACGGCCTGGAAACACTGAGGTCATTTTTCTCGTCCCCTGCCAGTGTCTGGAAGTTCCACCTTTTCACAGCGCTCGGCCTCAGCTGCTGCGTTTGCTGGCAGGCTGCTCCATTTCTCCTTTTTTTTTTTCTTTTTTACATCGGAGTTCATGTAGGACGCTGGAGGAATCTGCAGTTTAGCTGCAGTGACCTACAACTCCAAGAGAATCCAGGGAAAACAGCCGTGCTCAAAGTGGATTGACACTTTTTTTTATTATTTTGCGAGAGAATCCCTTGACAGTTACTCAAACCTGCAAGCTTAATCTCACAAAATAGTGTGATCGTGCGTGTGCTCGTGTATGATGGCCTCTTGCCAAATCTCATTGACTAATACCCCAGCAGCTCTGCGTGTGAGAGCGCAGGCCTCCATTCAGCCAGGCTCTGGGTTAAGTTAGTGGCTGAGTAGCTTGCTAATCTCTCTCCGCTCCGCTGATCTTCACTCTCTAGTGGTTCCTGATTATTCTGACCCACGTGCCACCCAGGCTTCCCCGCGTGCCGCGACTCAATTGTGATCTGCCCCTGGTTCTGGTGCTGAAGTGGCCTTTTGGACCCACAGGGAGGGTTACTGTGGTGTTTGGTTTGTCAGCTTGACCCCGTTGCCCCGTGCTGCTGAGAGATTATCACAACCGGTCCGTGTAAATGAGAAGTGAGATTTCTGCCTCTAATCTGATCAGCTGCGACCGAGCCTCGCTAATGACGAGCTCTGACCGTCACTCACTATTATGTTTAAACAAAGATCTCACAAAAGAGGACCGGGCCAAAAACCTCGTCACGTAACTCTGTATGTGTGTGTTACATTTCCAATAAACACCCCCCAGCCAGCAGGACCCCCGTCAGATCCCACCGGCCATCGTGGGAACATTCCTGACGCAGCATTATTCCATAATTCCCACCATGTGTGGCTTTTCCAGAGCCGAGCGCTCAGCAGCACGGACTGTGGAGAATCCCACTGAGGAGAGATCGGCTCCAGGCCTCGCTGTGTGAACGAGTTTGTGACAGTGGAGGTCAGCTGTATAGAACCTTTCACCTTCAAACTCCTCGAGAGAGGACGGAATTGAATGTCCTGTTTACGCGACGGTGTTTTCAAGTGAAAACAACGGAGTCACTTCCAATAAGTTTCGTTAAATTCATAAATTAAAACCAGTGTAATTAAAAATTTACTTCAAAGACTGCCAGGTTGTCTGAAAAGCTGACTTGGCAGTTTTTACTGTTCTCTAAATATATTTTTGAATGTCAAGAGTTATTTGGCTGTTAAAGTGGTGCTGACGATACTTGCGGGTGTTTTCATTGACCCGTTGATGAGGTCAGTCGAACCGCTGTGCCAGAATGAAAGCAGCTGCATCTTGCAGTTGCGCTCGATTTGATACCAAAGTGATTCTCCCATCTCATCAATCAGACGACTAATGCTTTACCTCTGTGTCCTTACAAGAATGCTTGGGGTCGCCGCCGGGTCTTATCTTGTTCTGAAAGCAGATGAAAGTGCTGCCGGGTGATGCTGATCGATAAGTCCCTCTGGGTTGAAGCATTCTTAAATCCTTGGGTTACTTCATGTACTTGTACCACATTTACAGATGCGGCGTCTGTAATCATGGCTCTACCGTCTCCTCTGTTCAGGCTGCTTCATGCTGGTATGAATAACAGACTCGTCTCTCGGCTCGCCGGTGTTTTTACGATCTGACGGTTGCAGCTGAGGAACGGTAGAAAGTGGCAGCGCGCCGTCAACCGCTGGTTAATTGTATGGTGGTTAATGGCTGTTGTTGGTGATGTCATTGTACTGGATTGCGTGTTCCTGTGGGAGCTTGCTGTTGTTTGGCCCCTTTCGAACTGGAACACATGTTCTATAATGCCACTGCAACAGATTTTTCAACAAGATAATCATGATGAAATCTGATAAATCGTAGTAGAATAGCAATGATGCTCTTATTCACTGCGACATTTGAAGTTCAACACACTTAGTAACTTGATTACCTGCAGAAAGCCCAGGGAGAACATGCAGACTCCACATTGACATACTATCGTAGATATAGCACTTGGAGCTGTAACTTTGTGCTTCTGAAGGACTGTGGAGTTTCTTTGTTGAGCTGAAGTTGCACATTGTGGAACTGTTACTGTACACACACGGGCGGCGTGTGCTGATTCGCGGTGCCTCCCCTCCAACAATCCTGCCTTTATTTCCTGCCCTGACATCATCACGAGCCCCCCCCCTCCCTCAGTGCCCTGCCCTCCTTCCCACTTCCTGCCCCGACAGGAAGCCGGCCGCCCCAGAGGAGAGCTGCCGAAGCGGGAAGTGTGGGTGGACAAGGACACACCTGTGTCCACCCACACTGGACGCTGTGTCTGGAAGTGGGGCACTGATCCGCACCGCATTTAACGAAAGCTGTCAGCGCTCACACACAGGGCACCTTTTGGGGGCGGAGGTGTGTTTCTGTAGAGCGCAGGGTTGAGCTTGAAGAGGAGATATTGTTTCCTGGGTGTGTTGTCCACGCACACACCCTCGCTCAACACGCTGATGCTGCAAGAAAAGCAATTCAAAGTGCTCCACGTATGTGAACATCTAATAATAAAATAAAGAAACCTCAAAATGAAGAGACAACAACCCCCCCTTGTCAGCCATCCCGGCTCCTGGTGGGTTGGGCATGTGTCGCAGGCCCGTCTTTGTCTTTGTCCGGCAGCAGCTGCCGGCTGAAGCAACTGTGCTGCAGCCACACCTGTTCAATGGCCTCGTGTTGACTGAGTGATTCCACAAGTTAACCGTGTGCAAATGGTGGTGGTGGTGGTGGTGGGGCGGGAGGGAAGGGGGGGGGGGGGGGGGGTGGCACACATGCAGGGATGACAGGCGTAAACACACACACTTTGACACTCTCCTTGTTACATGAAGCTTGTTTGCAGTGAAAATACCCCCTACAGGGACACTTCTCTTCTTTTTTTCTTTTTTTTACCAGTAGGGCGGCCCCTTGCTGGAGCCGAACAACAGTTGGCGAGTAGGGGAAAGAAAAAAAAAAACCCCAAAGGAACAGCTGAGACCGGCAGGATGAGCGTCCTGGTAGTTAGCCACAACATCAGCTGCTCGCAGAAAGTCCATGAGATAAGCTGTCATGCCTGAATCACGCTTTTCTTCTCAGACTGTGACTCAGCATGGAGATTAAAGAAAAAAGCATGAGTCGGCAGAGTTGTAAGCAAATGAGTTGATGACTCGCCGAAACGTCTGAAGCAGGTCAGCGTTACTGAGACCTGGCGGAGGCCGGTGAGTCACGGCCGCCGCACACGCAAGGGTTTTGACAAGGTTTCGACTTCTGCTCTGACTCACGTGAGATGATTGGCCTGCAGCAGCCGCCGCGCTCATTACGCCGGCTGCATGTGCGAGTGGGAAAGAAAGGAAGAAGGTCTCTGCAGCCGCAATGTTCTTAATGGAGGACGGGTTATAATGAGGAGGGAGCTGGGCCTGATTGCTTTCAGAGCTTTGTGATAAGTGTCTTTCTGGCTTAGTTAAGTCTTCCCACTTCAGCAGCCTCCAGTTAATCCTCTGCCCTCCCTCCTCCAGCTGCTGAGCTTCACTCCTCCTGCAGCACACTGACAACTCGACTGTTAATCTACCATCAGATGACCGAATTATGGATTAGAATTGAACATTGTCTTCTTCTCTTTTTGTTCAGGGGATAAACGCCCGGCCACGGAGTGGAGTGCCACTTTCATCTGACCTTTAACCTCAGAGGGAAGAAGGGAAAACCACTTCAGAGGTAAGAGTTCCTGTAAACGAGAGTGAGGAAATAGTGCCACTGCTGCTCTCTGTGGGTAATAAACCCCAAGCAGACCGAAAAGGGGAAGAACTGCCGGGACGTTTCTGCCAGTGAGCTTCAGAACTCAAACGCTGCCGAGGCTGTTCTCCTGCCTCCTCAGGCCAAGTTATATTTAAGGTGGTCCGGAGTGCCAGTTTTACAGCCTCTGACATGCGTGTCTGAGGCGGCATGTGTTCAAGCCATCACATCTGTCATCTCGCCGCCTCACCAGGGGAATCCACTGCGTTTGTGCTTTTTGTTGTCTAAAGAAAACTGAAAAGAAACGAGGTAAATCAAGAGGAAGAAGAGCAGTGAGGGAGGCTTTACCCCGTCGCAGAAGGCCTTGTTAAACCAAAGCCAAATGAAAAAGGAGGCAGATCCTGTCAGAGGAGTCTTCCTCGCCGAAGGAGATAATTCCTGACTCAATTGGAACCATGTGAGGCTGAATCGTAGCCGTGGCCTGTCGACGGAGACGCTCCTCACAGGGAGCCTTTCTTCTCACTGTCGCTGTTCAACTTGAGCCTCAGAAGTTTCCATCAGTACTTATATCAGGAGCCGCTTCTTTTTACCACACAACTCTCTCGTCGGTGCCGTCCACAGCTTCACAGTGCCAGCCATCTATTTCTATCGAGCTTTCGATTGTGCACACTCACACACACACTCACTCGGGGAGAACATGCAAACTTCTAAATGGCCACAGGATGAATGACAGGATGCAGCCCAGGAACAATATAAAGATCAATGTTACACACACAACATATTTTGGGGCGAATGTTGATGTCTTCCTCCCGGACTGACTTTATCAAATTAGATGTCACGGCTACAACTAATGCCCAGCCATTTAAAAGAAATTCTACATTCATTGGCATTTTTTTGTATGAAGATTGCGTCAACATTTCAGGTAGGAAGTTGTAACACCAGATACAGTAGCTGGCCTATAAGTCAGACCGAAAACTGACAGAACTTGAGGTTTGTAAGTTTTTCCATGCTTCTTGGAAACAATTCAGGGATACATGCAGATTCAGTTCAGCCGGGTTGTGAAGACGGCTGCTGAAAGATTGCTCCTCTTGGTTTGGGTTGAGTATAATTTATTAAATGGGAACACTTCCAGCAAGGGATTTATTACTTGCACAAGTCTTTGATTTATAACAGAACAGGACTTTTCCATTGGTCCCATGGAATGAATACAATATACTCCTTCAGATCAGAAAAGTTAGGAACCGGGTCTTGCCAGTTCAGAAACACAAACGTAATTATGATAATTTAAGACTCACTGGAGTTATTGCATCTCGGACAAAAAGGTTTATGATTGATTAAAAACAAAACGGTGCTATGATACTCGTACTGCGTCGACCATATTTATGAAGGTTTTAGTGTGTGTGTTTGGGAGGAGTGACGCCACCCAGTACTGCTCACTCTCAGCTGTCGGTATCTTTCAACCTGTACGCACACACACACACACACAAGGCAGCTGTTAACCTGCCATCCGGTTGTCATGGCAACAGCTTCATTCATGCATCGGACACTCTTAAAACAGTCCGTCCTTCAAATGATCTCTGGAAGTTGCCACGGTCCTTTAGGAAAGTGTGTGTATTATTGGGTTCGCAGCAATACAGCAGGAATCCTGCAGGTGGAGCGGCAGGAAACAGGCTGGCCCTTTTCTTTTTCAGGCCTTTCTGGTGAAGCACACAAACACACAGCAGCTGTGGGGACGACGGGTGGAGGGGAGGGGGAGACGTGGAACAGAGTAAGACTTCCTCAGCTGCCGGTGGCGTGTGCTGATGGACGCGTGTCACTCCGCCGCACGCTATCTGCAGTCCATCGTCATGTAGTTCCTCCACGCCGTGCTGCCGCCGCAGCGGGTTTCTCTAACAGGTGGCACTTGTAAACCTCCTGTTAAGCCACACAGAGCACGCTCCAAGCATGACTTCATTTAGAAAATAAATCTTTTGATTAATGTAAATTTGCTTAGATATGCACAAAAAATGGGCAGTATGGAGTGAATTGCAGCTCTTAAAAAGTTTACTGTCCTAAAACTCCCTGAGAACATATGAAAAAGCCATGAATGTGCACTCCTGCCTGCTGCAGAGAGGCTGTAAAGTGGTTTGCATGGTGGATTTCATGCAAAGGAGTGATTCATCAGCATGTGCAGACCGATTACTACTCTGTAACTTATGGGCATGTGTCTGTTGGATCAAAACGGAGGTAAAATAAATGATTATGCTTGCATAGTTTAATCAATCAATCCTTTTAGTGGCACTTATGCAAGCCCAGGCCACATTGATTAAATGAATTCCAGCACTGGGAGTTATTGTTATTCAATTGGTCAGCACTGAGAGGAATGTAACGGGTATTATAAGCCCTCGTTTTTCATCATGGTCTCACTCTGTTTCTGATCTGCTTCCCAAGGTTGAATTTGTAGACGTGAACCCTGCTCGGAGCCCTCATTTGAAGGGACATCGATGAATTTGCGGGTGGTTTGTCTGAATGCATCACACCAGGTTGACATTCCCATCTGATGAGGCACAAAATCCAGGCCGCAGTACGATGCAGCAAACTGGATTTCTTCAAAAAGCAAACACCAGCGGGGTAAATCAGCGGAGGAGGCACTCCACGCTTTGCAGCTCTTTTTGTTCTTCATATTTTGGCAAATCAGTGGGCCTCTCATGTTTTTTTTTTTTAAGCAGCTTTTAATGTCTGGCTGCTTCTTCCCTGCACTGGGTTTCAGTTGCTGCTGCTGCAGTGCTGCATCATGTTAGTGTGTGTGTGTGTGTGTGAGAGCCCCCTGCAGCAGGCTACCTGAGTCCCTGCATGTAGGTGTGTAACGTGAGCTCTTGCGGGATCGGACAAGACTATTGATTCCACATTTGGAGGGAGGCAGGGAAGCTGACACATGGTCTGTGAGCAGAGGGAAGAACGTGTGAAGCCACCTTTCCCTTGCATTAGCCCACCACGAGGAATGACGGAGATTCGCTCCCCAGTTTTGACAATTCAAGTCAAGCCCAGACTGAAGCCTCATTGGCTGCACGCTTGAAACATGCCCGGCCGGAGATATGTCCGTGAGCACGCAGGTTGCCATGGTAACAGCCGTTCAGCGAGATGCAGGGCAGCTAAAGTTTGGCGAGCGTCTGAATCCTCGCACCTTGCTGCCCACCGCTGTGACCGAGCGTTTTCACACTCGCTCTCATCCCTCGGCCTCTCCTGCTGACTCCCTCTCCATCTGTCTGACTTCCTACTCACCCCCCCACCCCCCCAACCCCCCGCCCCTCCCTCCTAATTGGCTGTATCAGCCGGAGCGTCTCACTGTGTCACGCTGTGCTCCACTGAGCCCGAGTGTGTGTGCTGATCCATGTGTGTGAGCTTCTCCTCTGCTTGCAGGCTGTTGCTTGTGCTTGACTAATGACACCGGAGCTGTTGTTTTTTTGGTCCTCACACCCCCTCCTCTTCTTTATTCACAGCCTAATAGCTGGCTCCACTCCTCCATTACTGGATCCAGCCATCACTGACTTCCTCTTGCCCTTCACTGTACAGTCTGTCCCTTCTATGATTGTTCTCCATCCTTCTCATGTGTTCCCCTCCTGCAGGAGAGATTTGTCTCAGCGTTGCTGCACATCTTCTTTGAAGCTCCTTTTTGTTTGGACTGCCAGTAAATAACGTGACCTGAAAAACATCATGCAGCTTTTCTGCAGCAACACGCAAGATCTGTCCTTAGTTGTGATGAAGGTTATTATCTTCACTATATATTCTCTCTCCTCTCACATTTAATTCTGCTGTCTTCCACAGTAACAAGTTAATTCCTCGTCATTAAAGACCTGGCTTAGTTTGGAATGAGGTAAAAGAGATAAATCTCACGCTGTGGCCTGAAAAAGATGGAAAAAAACGTCTTTAACGTTGGATGTTCTGGCAACCTTTGTATGGCGTTTTGACAGAAAACTACTTAAATCACAGCGTTTGTGCCTAACCGACTGTAATCTGACCCTGAGTTGCACTTTTCTTTTTTTTTCCTGTAGCTGCACAGAAAATGTGAAAACACTTCAGCTGCCAGTTTCATTCCGAAGCACAAAGAAGGCAGATAAAAAAAATAAATAGAGATGTATATAAAAGCATCTTTCGTTGGTCAGAGTTGAGGTTTTTCACTCATTCTCAATGTCCCTCATTTAGATTATGTCGTCACTTCTTGAAACCTTTTGTCATTCACAAAGACAAACACACGTCTGTGGTCACTGCCGGTCAGACGAAGTTTACAAATCATGGTTTTTTTAGCTGGCATGGCGAGCTCCTGCTCCTGCTCCTGCTCCTGCTCCTGCTCCTGCTCCTGCTCCTGCTCCTGCTGCTGCTGCTGCTGCTGCTGCTCCTGCTCCTGCTCCTGCTCCTGCTCCTGCTCCTGCTCCTGCTCCTGCTCCTGCTCCTGCTCCTGCTCCTGCTCTTGCTCTTGCTCCTGCTCCTGCTCCTGCTCCTCCTCCTGCAGTTTGCTTTGTCCACTTTGGCCCTGCATAGCGTGTGTTTGACGTTGATTCGTCAGCCGGTCTGTGGTCCACTCCGCTCCCCTCGTGGCGTAACGTCTGCGTGTGAAGGGAGGCGACCGGAAAAAAAAAAAAGGCGAGGCAGGAGCAGAAAACGGGGGACAGCAGCGGAAATGAGCAAATAACCACCATCTGCGCCTGGAAATTATTACTATACACATTTACAACAGAGATCGTATCTGTTTCACATGAAAGGCGGTGAAATTAAGAATTTGAGAAGCTTTGATTACAAGACCCATATTGTCTTCAAACGACCTGAGTAGAACGCAGGATGTTGTGATGACCGGCTGGGTTTATTGGTGTGTGTTTTATAGTTGAGTGTGTAAAGGACGTAGTGACAGTCAGACGTGTGTGTGTGTGTGTGTAAGAGGTGAGTCACAGTCTACCGGGCCTGAAGAGGACAAACATATGCACTCAAGGATGAAATAAAGACATGCAGAAAAAACTCCTTCCATAACAACCTAATACTTCTCGTATAAATGCCAGTGTGATTGGAGGGTAATTTATGGTGAGTTATCTCCACTATAACTGCTGGATATTAATGAGGAAGTTGGTCACAAGGGACCTGCCATGGAAGTGTTTGCGTGTTTATATTTGCATATCTCCCGTCTGCTGCAATGTTTTTAAAGCCTCTGCAGAGCTCCAGTCTGCGTGGTGTGGCAGGAATTGATGGAAGTCCTCAGCAGAAAGTGACTTTAGTCCTAATTCTTCCAGCAGATTGCCGCCTGTTTGGACCATTGTCATTCTCTGGTAAGCGAGTTGCGTGTGCGGCTGTTCTTAATCTTCTCCGTGGCTTCGCTAAATGCTTTTTCTTTCTCTGTTTGAGCTTCGTTTGCATCTTCCCCCGGAGACTCTAGTCAGTTCGGTGTCCCACTAAACTTTCAAGAATTCCCCCTCGTTGTAGTTGCACAATGGCAGTGTGTTCGTGAGAGTTCACCGAGTTTCTGTTTGTTCTTGAGTTTTCCAGCCTCATACACGGTTGCTTTTTCTAACCCTTGCAGTTTTTACTGCATGCTCATGAGCCCGACACACTCATTGGTTAATTTTATAAACGGTTCAAAAATAGTCTGTGTTGAGGAACTTAATGGAAATATCCACTCAGGAGTTGTTTTGGCAGCTCAGGTCACATCCCACATCCCCATCCCTCCTATTTCCTGACATATAAAAGACTTTTATTTGTGTCTCTGGTAGGAGATGTTCGTCATTGGAGTTTCGGATGGAGACGGGAATGTGGAGCTGTTAAAGTTTCAGCACGTTTCCTCGCATGTTATCGACTCGGCGCTCCCAGATGTAGTTTAATTCAAACCAAATGAGCCGCGGTGCGCAGTCCCGATCACGTAATCTAACCACAGAGGCCCGACCTGACCCCTGATGTCATTTCACACTCTCCCTCACTCTCTGTCACACCCACATACTCTTGTGGGTTTCTTTCTATCTTTTGGATGTTTATTTCTTCCTTTTTTCCTTTACTTTGCACAGTTTGCTTGTGTAAAGGAGAAAGCCAGCGAAGCCCCAACCTAATCTCTCTTATCAGGTACATTGCTCACCTTTTAACACACCAGACCTGCGATCAACTGCCGCCGAAACGCCTCCGGAATAGTGAAAAAGGAGAAACTGGTAAACGTCTTTATAGATTTCAGAGAGAACCTGCAGAATGAGAATATTCGCTTCACATTATCTGGAGGATGCAACTGTGTTCATGTGTCACGTTTGGTGTGAAAAAAGCCCCCCAGCCACGTCCACCAGTCGATGTAACGCGAGCTAAAAGGTGACGAGAAGTCAGTACGTTGACTTGTCAACCAGCGCAGCGCCTCCAGTGACGGGTCCCGCTCATTAACCTACTTCCTGTTGTCGGACCTCGCTCGCTGCTGCTGGACCAAAGTCACGATTCCCCGAGATGTGGAAACTACAACGACCCAGCAGCTTATCTTCATCCTGCTCGGTTTTTCCCAATCCTCTTGACACTCTCTGATCTGGATGAATTTGTCTAAAGATAGGCACGTCCTCCTCCTCATCTTCCTCCTCCCGCCTCTTCAGCCTCCTCGGTAACGGATGTGCTTTCTCTCAGAATTATAGATTTGCTTTCCCAGAACTCACTCGGCATCGCCATGCTCCTTTATTTTTTTGCATGAGACAAGACTGCCAGAGACGCCACCGAGACGACCTTTGACCTTCCGTCTCTCACCCCAGGCCCTCCGAGCCGTCACTGGAGACAGATAAATGGCGGTCATGCGCTGACAAGGGAGGAAGAGCATGAGGAGGAGGAGCAGGGCACGCGGTGATGCCCCCCCCCCCCCCCCCCCACCCCCCCCCCACCCCCCCCCCAGGTCATGCTCCAGAAGCTTAAAAGCCGGGCCTCAGGTGGTAATTCACTTAAACCTGCAGCAGCATTTCCCCTGATTCCATTAGGACAGCTCTCGCCGTGCTCTTTGTTTTTGGGGACATTTGCTCTGTTTCTCTGTTTTCTGTTTGGTGGCCGTTGTGAAGCCCCCCCAGGCCGACTCGTTCCCAGCTTGTGTATTTACGTATGGAAACACCTCGGCGAGCGACGGCAAACGGCGTGCGTGTTTGTCTTCTTCTCTCCGCTGTGATGTCATGTTTTTCTGGTTAAGTTAGCTATTTCCATACACGGGAACCCACAAATACATGTGTGTGACCTGGAGGGGCCCGAACGGAGCCACATGGAACCATGTAATTTCTACTAAAGCAATCGGTTGCGTCCTCCTGTCATTTTCCATTTTAACCGCTGGGTCGATCCTAAAGACTATGGAGTGCGGGGATCCATTTGGACTCCCCCTATGACCCCTCCCACCCCGTTTAAGTGGCACAAACAGGCCGACAGACAGCTGGAGTTTCCTGCCAAGAAACAGGCCATGAGGGAAATTAGGAATCCTGCACATCCTGGCTATTTCCTGGTCCGACTCCCACATGTTCTCGGATGTCATTTCAATACACACACACACACACACACGTATTTCTATTTATTCTGTGTATTTGTTTTTGTTTGCGTACTTTGACTCCATCAAGTCCGTTCCTGTTGGGTTCACTGCCACTGCAGGAAGTGATCCATCGTCGGCTCTTGGTACCAGCAGGAGTATTTTTTCAGAGATTGCTTGATTTGCTGTTTCTGTTTCATCGCCATTCACATACCGACCACTTTTGTCACATTCTTCCAACCACCAGACGTGACCCCCAGACATACAGGTTACCTCCGGAGCTCGCCACTGAACTCGTCCCACCAGGACGTTTGGCCAGATCTAAAGAACAGGGGTCACTGGAGGGGTTAATCCCGGGCTGGTACAGTCCCCACTAGTGACTGACACCACATAGCGTGGATAACAGGAAGGAGTGACACGCTCTGAAAACATCAATGGGATTACTCAGGAATATTCCATCTGACTGGACTGTATCGGGGCGCTGGACTGTACCAGATCTGTTGCACTTGTTTCCTAGTTCTAGTGTCTGAATGTATTTATTGCCTTTATAATCAAATTCCAAGAGTCTCTAAACAGCTAGTGGATTTGTCTTTCTTTTAATATTTGTATATAACATATTAAAAGTGGACGATGCATAAATGGAGTAATAATTGCGAGCGCCGCAGCTTTGGAGTCGGTCCAATCATCACAGGCGTGACTCCTGCAGCTCCTCTCTGTCCTTCCACTTGACAAATGTATCAGCAGATTAGATAACATTGTTCCTTGTTGCACACTGACATTTGTGAGTATCCAACCCCCCCAATCACCCTCTCAGGTTGGTGAATATCAGATGGTCTAAACTGTGCCAGCGCCCGGCTGTGACAGAAATGATAAGCGACGGACGTCAGCACGCGTCAAGGCTGCATGACATCCAAAAAATAGGTTTTGTTGTATCCTACTTGAAGCTTTATCTGCTGTGATTTGTCTTTGGCCTTGATTTAATGTTTTCTGTTGCGTTATGTCTACTGGAAAGTGTTTTTGTGAAGAGAAGACTCATGCGCGATGTAATCCAGGAGAAGTACTAGTATTTGTCGAGTAATCTTTCTATAGGTAAATCATGATTTTGCCACAGATATTTAATTCTGCTTGTTGATGCTGAAGTTCAATATTTTAGCATCAATGGTGGAAGAATCCATATTTGACTGATCTAAAGATAATTGATTACTTTCTGTTACTAGAGTTCAGACAAACAGCATCTTTTTGTCCACTAGAGGGAGCTATTTTACCACAATACCAGCTGAGCTTTCACACTGAACATCACACATGGTGTGAACTATGGCCATTAGCACCCCACACCGCTGATTTAATGACCTCCCTCCACGTTCAAATGCCAAATGACGAAGGATTTCATGCTGGGATGTTTGTATACTTGAGGAAGATGCTCTGCTCCTCTTCCTCTTTCTCTTTTCAGCCATCTCAGGCTGGAAGTGAAGCTTCTGAGTGTGTCTGTGCCGATCAGCAGCAGCACTACAGACACCGTACAGACACTACAGGGCATTTCAGTGATCACATAGCGCACGGCGCCCGCTAGGGGTCCGGGAGTGGTTGTCATGGTAACAGGCAGTGAGGTTGGCTTGAGCTGAGCTCAAGGTTTTTCTTTTTTTTTTTATACTGCTATGTGGGTGTGACCTGATATACTGTGTATATTTCTGTACATCACTATTCCTGATGTTCTATGGATTTCCTCTCGCTGCAGATGGAGCAGGTATCCGACGATGAGCTGGACCATGGAGCCGAGGAGGACAGTGACAAGGAGGACCAGGACCTGGACAAGATGTTTGGAGCCTGGCTGGGAGAGCTGGATAAGCTCACACAGGTCAGGAGAGACACGCACACAAAAACACACCCACACAGGTAGAAGAGAGTCGAAATAAAGAAAGAATGAGCTGCACCATCGCCCTTCTAATCCGGTCTCTAGTCCCCTCCCCTCCTCCACCACACTGACTGTGTTGGTGTGTGAGTCTGGCCGGCAGACGCGGTGGTGAAGATGATTTGACTGTGTGTTTTAGAGTCTGGATGACGGCAGGCCACAGAAAGTGCTGCAGAAGCCGCCTCTCAGGCAGGAGACGAACATGGCCAACTTCTCCTACCGCTTCTCCATGTACAACATCAACGGTGAGACCTCGCTCCTTCCAGCTTCCTGCCCCCCCCGACCCCCACCCCACCTCTCTGGCTTCATCACCTCCTGTGTCGTTGCTCTCTGCAGAGGCCTTGAACCAGGGAGACGCGGTGGACCTGGACGCCCTGATGGCCGACCTGTGCTCCATTGAGCAGGAGCTCAGCACCATCTCCAGACCCAACTCCACCTCCCGCGGCCAGACCAAAGGCCAGCAGCGGGGCCCCGGGGGGCGCAGTGCCAGCACCAAGCACTCCGGCATCAGTGGAGGGGGCAGCAGCGGAGGTAGTACCCCCACATAGCAGCATTACAAGCCCCATTTCATCTATTGCTCTGATTTGGGGCACAGTGGATGGGGAGGACGAGTTAAGCAATAAAAACATGGATGGCTCTCATCTAAAATTGTATTTGCTGAGGTTTAGGAGGGACTTTATATCAACAAAATATAGAAAACACCAGCAATCTGAATTGAAAGATGGTTAACTTTGCATGTTTCTGTATTTTCTGCACACACGCTGGTGTTTTCCCAACGCCGAGGTCGGTGCAGATGCTCACTCATTTATGTCCTGTTGACTGCAGAGAACACGAAGGGAAATTTGCATGATGGTTTCTCAAAGATTCAGTCAGACAATACAAAGCTTTATTTTCTTTGAATTACTACATCTTCTACAAAATATAAGGAAAAAAATAGTTTTTCTGTTCATCATTGGTAAACACTGTTGATTCCAATGTATTTACTTGGAAGGAACTCCAGATTTCTTGCAGTTTCTCTTCTTCTTGTTGTATGATGGTGCTTGTCATCTCTCTGAGGTGTTTCATTTCATTTCAACCCTCACAGGAAGCACCAGTAGCAGTACCCGGGCCTCGCCAGCCAACACGGTCCGGGGCGGCAGCGTCAACGCTCGCCCCCCGGCATCCAACATCTCGCTGGACGACATCACGTCCCAGCTGGAGAAGGCCTCGCTCAGCATGGACGAAGCAGCCCGCCAGACGTCCTCCTCCTCCTCTTCGTCCTCGTCCTCCTTCTCCTCCGCCACGCTGCGGCGGCCCTCGTCCGGATCGTCGGGCGGCGGCGGCGGGCAGCACCGCAGGACGGGCTCCGTGGGCGCGGTCAGCGAGCAGGAGGCTGCGTCCCAGCGGTCCAGTGTGAATTCAGCATGTGCCTCCGCTTCCAGCATGGACTCCCTGGACACTGACAAAGTGACGGGAGGGGAGGTGGAGGGTCGCAGCAGCCCGGGCACCCAGGGACAAAACCAGACCAGCACCGAGGTAAGAGAAACGCTCAAACACGCTCCTCACACACGTCCAGCACGTAGAACTTATCCGCTGGTATCAGAACAACAATCCTGAGTGGGTTTGTGTGACGCGGTCATGTGACGGTAAGCGTGTGAGTCAGTCTTGAGGTCAGTTCACCTTCTGCATGTGAAGAATTCCGAAAATCCAAAGCTCGATGAGATTGAACTGACCTCAATCCAGCATCTGCATGCTTAACACACACAGCGTGACGTTTGCCTGCACCACGCAGTGCATTGTAATCTCAAGTGTGACTTGGATCACAATGTTAATGCCCAAAGTTGTTTTCACTCCTGAAGCAAAATATCCTCAGATATTTTTGCCTGGAACCATCTTGCATGTCATCACTGCATGTGTTTACATTGTGTGTTTGCATTTTCCCCCCCTGACATATACGTGCCCGCTATCCACACACAAACATGGCTGCACCTCATGGCTTTCCCAGCATGTCACACTGCGAAGGGCCAACGGTAAGCCGGCCAGGCGGCAGCTTGACTTCGCCCCTCCAGACGGTGAAGTGGACCGAGCCACCGTAAGTGCATGTGTGCGACGCTTGCATGTCCAGCGTGAGGCGATCACAAACACTTTAGCTCCTGCACAGTATGGAGGCTCTTTTAAACCTCTTGGTTTGACCTGTGAAGCTACAAAAACTATAATGGGAACGGTGTCTTAATGACTTTGGTTGCTGTGCAGTGTTTGCATGTGTATCCGTGTGTGTGTGTGTTGTGAAAGAGGTGTGTGTGAGAGGCAGTGGAAGGTCTGGACTCGTGTTTTCCTTGTGCATACTCCTCACAATCATTGCTCCTTTACCCACAGCTGAAGCTAACCGCTTCTCTCATTTCCACGCAAACAAACGATCAGCAAACCCTCCTAGAATCACTGACTTCTCTGTGTTTTGTCTGTTCCTGTGCTCTCCTGTCTCCTCCTCACCCAAGCACTCCTATCTGGACCGAGAAACCTCGCTCATTCTGAAAAGCATAGCAGGAAAGCCTTCTCACCTCCTGACCAAGGTGATTTCTCCATACACTTGCTTTTCTTTCTTTCTTTCTTTCTTCTTCTGTGTGTGTCTCTTATGCTCTGCATGTCTTCTTTTTTTTTGTTGTTGTTGAAAAATCCATGTTGGAAACGCTCAGAGAACATTTCCAACTCCCCGACAGAAGAAGGCCAAACTGGCTCTTGTGTGTGTTTTAGTCGGATTAAAAAAAAAAAAGAAAAAATGAATGAACAACATGGATTTTTCCTTCATCATTGATTAACTTGCACATGTATTGAAGACACTTGCTTTTTTTATGAGTCTGTATTTTCCTTTTATTTTCATTTTCTCTCCAGTTTGCTCGCTTTACATTTGCATTTCGTCAGAAGAAGAAGAAGCAGCCGTTCATTAAATTATTATATCAGAATTGATATCTTTAGAGGCCTAAGACTTTTTAATTCATCAATACAAAGATCCCTCATGTAGATGAGTAGCAGTGTGCTGTTGGCCACTTCTCATCAGATGTTGGTTGCAGGAGTTTGTTTCTGTGTTTAGGCTGATCACATGAGTGCAGATTTGTGATTGTAAAGTTGAGCCCAGTTAATTCTGAGAGTATCTCTAATCTTGGTTGGAATAATTCTTTGTTCTGGAAACTTCAAGAGGATTTAGCGCTATGCTTTTCATACTCCAACTCATTTTCCAAAAGGGCCACATGAAAAATGAGCACCGCTATTGAAGTTTACTTGAGTTTTGCTTAATAAGAATTATCGATTGATCAAAAGCAGTTTTGTTTTTTTATACAATCTTCATGAGCTACTGTTGCTCGGTGCCACTTGTCATGACGGCATTTTTCTAAACTGTGAGTACATAAAGACTATGGAATATTTTTTCATTAACTTCTAACGCAATAATGTGAAACATTTGACCATTTTTAGATGTATTATGGCCAATAATACCGATAACTTAGATTTGATTCAGGATTTTCCAATGACACCCTGAGGACCAGTCAAACACAGTTGACAGACCGTCACACACAAGATAAAGTCCCCAAAAATGTCAAAGCCCACAGACGCACAAAGAGAATGTACGATCTCCACACAGAAAGCAAACCCCAGCTGCCTGAGCCACTCGGAGATGAATAAACTACTGTGCAAGACTTTCATCACATGAAAACAGCAAGAATAACAAAACTTTAGCGTGGAACAATGAGTCCTGGGAGTGATGCGTGCCCCCGCAGAGCCCAGATCATAACCGAGATACAGAAGGATTTAAAGCAGATTACATCCTGCGCTGATTCCTGGGCTGTTAACTGGCCTGCACGTACCTGTGAAGCCTTCACACTGCTGTAGGACGGCGGTGAAGCTGGCTCAGCCGGCTCTCAACTCGTCCCGCCAGTGATTTTAGAAGCGCCGTGGATTTCTGTTCTACATTTTGCATTAGGCGACGCTGAGATGAACAGCAACTCCTAAGCATCAGCCTCCACAGTGAGCATGAGAACAGTTTAGAAACGAGGAGGCCCTGCAGGCTGTGAGGCGGTTTGTGTGTTCGTGTTACTCTTTCCACCAGAGAACGGAGGAGAGCGAGCCGCAGATACTTCCTCCCTCTCCCCGCCAATCAGAATACTGAATGAGGGTGTGGGAGAAGAAGAGAGCGGAGCGACATCAAAGGAAGACGGTGCCGGCAGTTGTTTTTTTCTTCCTTCTCTGCGAGGCAGGAGAGGCTTTTGGAAAATTGGCTCTGGTGTGAAAGTGGAGGGTAAAGATGCCTGTGGAATCGGAATCAGACTAATGTCTAATAAAGAGCAGGGCGGGGGTGTCGTGGTGAGAGGGAATAATGGCTGGGGGGGGGGGGGGGGGCGGGCGATGGACTCTGGACTGTAATCGGCACAGCCTCCATGACCTGAGCTGGAGCGTCTCTGCTGTCAGTGACTAAAGCCTGCCACACTGTGTTGGACAAACACAGACGTGGGGACCGTTGCATTAATGTGAATGCACACTGGAGTCGGTCAAGTGAAAAAAGTAGTCTGGGTCAAGGAGGAGGGGAGGCTGCTGAGATAAGAGGCTTGGGTTGCAGTTGTAAATACCCCATTTACCCTTTTTTCTTCCACATGTGACTTTAAATATTCCCCAGTTCAGCTCGTCTCTCACCCACATTCCACTCCGTGTCCTTGTCAGTGCAGGTTAGCGCCGAGCGGTCGAGTCAGTCATGGTCGCCCTCCTCCTCCTGATTGGTGAAAGGTCTCGCAACTGGGGCTCGATGGTTGGCCGACCCCCCCTATTGTCCTGTTTGGGGGGGATTATGCTCCATCGATTGGGCACGCTCCTAAACCTCTGCATGTGTTCTAAAGAGGACGTGATGGAGAGGGAGGCGAGCAGAGCGGGTGGGAGAAGGAAAGGGGGAGGGGCGTCGTCCTCCCCGCCGTCTCACTTGGAGTTGTAGTCAAATCGTGCTCGTCTCCGAGGCACATGTGTGGATGTCCCAGCATCCCTGCCAGCTGGACCAATGGACGCAGGAAGCCCGGCTGAGGATCCAGGAGGAATAACTTTGTGTTTTCTGCAGACAGACAGTGACTCTTCCTGCCAACGTTTTTTTTAAACACACTGCTGTCAGGATGGTTTCTGTTTTAGATCAGATTTTCCCGTCTTGAGGTGAAAGCTCTTCCGATCCGACACCAATCCGCAGCTTCTCGCCCTTTGGGGATCTTCTACTATTGTTTTCCCGCCGCTCTGGAGCAACATCAAAGGGACCTGCTGCAGCTCCATGTGAATCCACCATGAAACCATAAACTGGGCGCCATGTTCGACACGCCACAGTCAGATCGTCTGTGACTTGGCGTCCCGGCTCTTTATTGATTGCATATCGGCACATCTGATCACTCCCTCCAACCTGTAGCATGGAGGTGATGGCGTCTTGTTGGAGGGGCCAGGTAAGCTGCCCGGAGTGCGACGCCCTCACACCTTCCCGCCACGAGCTGGCGTGACCAGACGGTGTGGACGGCTGCTCGCAGTTTAATGAAGTTGTGTGTGTGTGTGCATGAGGTCTTTTTGCTGGGGTGGAGACTGGAGAGCATGGCCGACCAGGATGAGGCAAGCCTGTGAAATCAGAAATGTTAACCGTGCCTTTTGTGTCCGTCCAGGAGGAGCAAGCTGCCAAGCTGAAGGCCGAGAAGATTCGAGTCGCTCTGGAGAAAATCAAGGAGGCGCAGGTGAAAAAGGTAGCGTCACCCTTTGTTTCCCTCTCTTGGCGGACACATCTTAAACTCAGACTCAGTTTCTCGCTTATAAAAAAGCTTTTCCGACTCGTACAATCGCTGCTGTCATGGTCACATTCGCTGCGTCTCTTTGTGAACTTCATCCACAGCGAGGCGGTGAAGCGCACAGAAAATAGGTCATTGCAGTGTTTGATTATGTGCATCTGCTTGGGGAGGGAGCGGGGAATCAGACGGGGTGTGCAAGTTGAGAGACAATGCAGACGTGTTATTTAACCCCAAGCAGCCAAAGAAACGCTGGTTTTTAAGTCGTGACGCGTGTTCGCCCTTTGGGGAGTGTGTGTGGGGTTGCTTTGGCTCCGAGTGAGTGCAGAATGGTGTCCTTTCTACGGTCAGTGAATAGTGGAAGCTCTGCAGTGTCTCTGGAGTTGACTCTGCCAAGTGGATAGAAAAGGACAGGATAATGGGTGCTGGTACAGAGAAGCAGGCTCAAAACACTGGAGGCTGCTGTGATGTGATGAATCACTTTGTCAGCATTTTACAACCAAGAATCACGCCTCACTATTTTCTGGATTCTCGACAGTTTGATTCCTACATTCTTGTTGTTATTGAAATGTCTTCTCATTTGTATATTTGGGGGGTCTTTCCTGTGAGGAATATAGGTCAGACCCCCCCACCCCCACCCTGTGGCTGAGCCTCATGGCCCCCCCCCCCCCAGGCTTGTCATTGGTTTACGTTTGGGTTCAGTCGTCTGCAGCGGTTCGCTGGTTGGATGTGTGGGTGACGGGATGAGGAAACCTACAGGGGTCAAGGAATTGAGGGCAGGTTTTGGTTTAAGAGGCTGTTGGAAGCTGGATTTGGCACGAGTGGGGGGTCACGTTCAGACTCACTCCAGAATGTTGCTTGTGGAAGGTTTGGTTGGTACCGTCAGTCTTTCTGCAGCTATGATGGGACGACACTGTGTTGCATGAATAAACTTCAGTAGATAATCATAATTACACGACTCAGTGTTTTCTGGGTGTTGATATAGCCGTTAATTCCTCTTCATTTGCAACACACTATTTTCATTATTGTTAAAATGTTGATTTATATTCTTCTATTCCATGAAAACTGTTGTTTGGGTGCAGAAAATGTACTTAAAGCATTTCACTGCACATTATTATACTAGGTATAATTGTTGCGTGTGCTGAATAAAGGACGTGACTTGACATTCAGAGCAGACTTGTAGTCATTTGTTCAGAGTTCTCCAGGTATAACTAATGCTATTGACCTCATTGATGGAGTCTGAGCAATAGAAATGTGGATGATTTAGGATTTAACACAAAAAAGAAAATGGTTATGATGAAGGAAAAACTCTTGTTTTGTAAGTTAGATATAAAAACGTTGATCATTTTCAGGTCAGTAAAGTTTCACCCTCGCCAGCAGAGGGCCAAAACTTGGGACAATAGTGGAAGATGATTTAATAAAACACGCCACCCATGAGCTTCACCTTCATTTCTTGCCCTCCTCTTCCTCAGCTGGTGATCAGGGTCCACATGTCAGACGAGAGCTCGAAGACGATGATGGTGGACGAGCGGCAGACGGTCAGGCAGGTGCTGGATAGCCTGCTGGACAAATCGCACTGTGGCTACAGTCCCGACTGGTCCCTGGTGGAGACCATCACCGAGCTGCAGATGGGTAAGAGATGAGTTTTGTGAAGGTGCACAGCTGAAGATCTTGCTCCACCTAGAAAAAATTGAAATCCCCAGAGGGCGGACATTAAGTAGACACTGCAGCACCATCCAAAGAAACACTGCCTATCTCACATCTCATCCTTATTCCTCCTCCTCCTCCTCCTCTCTCCTTTTTGTTCTCAGAGCGTATCTTTGAAGATCATGAGAACCTGGTGGAGAACCTTTTAAACTGGACACGAGACAGCCACAACAAGCTCATGTTCATTGAGCGCATCGAGAAATACGCTCTTTTCAAAAACCCCCAGGTGAGCGCCCGTCGCACGTTCAGCAGGGAGCACGCAGCCTGTCCGCTCGGTGTGTGAATGCTGTATGTACAGAAGCATTGTTTATGCATGCTGAGAGGCTGCGCAGCCACACAACTTGCAGAGAGACCCAGGGAGTGTGTGTGTGTGTGAGTGTGTGTGTGTGAGTGTGTAGGAGACCTGGAAGTAGGTCAAACCTCTAAAGCCAGTAAAAGTGAATCATTTATTTAACATAAGACGAGGTGAGCTGTAGAGTTCACCCCCCTTCTGCTCTCCTCAATCACCCCCAGAACTATTTGTTGGGGCGGAAGGAGACATCGGAGATGGCTGACAGGAACAAAGAGGCTTTATTAGAGGTAGGGGTGAGTCTTTCCTGTCGCCGTTACTCATTGGTGGAGGCTTGCCTTTAAATAAGTCTGTGTTTGTATCAGGAATGTTTCTGTGGCGGCTCGGTGTCCGTCCCCGAGATCGAGGGTGTCCTGTGGCTCAAAGAGGACGGGAAGAAGTCGTGGAAGAAGCGCTACTTTCTCCTCAGGGCCTCGGGGATCTACTACGTCCCCAAAGGCAAAGCCAAGGTCAGTTGGTAGAGACGGAGTCCAGCAGATACTCAGACACAATGAAGAGACAGAAATCAGGCTGAGCTCCCTGCATGCTGAGTCCCACTGATGGCATTTCCTGTTATGGGGCCAGATCGCTTTGAACAACAGAAACACATGCTTTCATATTTATTTATTTATTTCTCAAGCTCGACTTCCTGTGCACATGTGCTCTATTTTTACATCTGTCAGCAGAGATTGTAACTCCGTTTGCAGTCGCTGCCAATGTGTTTATCATTATGCAGAAGATAAATAAAGAAATAGTCCCTTAATGTGTTTAAGTGCCGTCCCGGGCCCTCAGCGAAGCTTCCTCTCTGCTCATGCATCAGAGCGTTCCCTCTGTCTTAACAGGCGTCCAGAGATCTGGTGTGCTTCCTGCAGTTAGACCATGTCAACGTGTATTACGGCCAGGACTACCGCAGCAAGTACAAGGCTCCGACTGACTACTGTCTGGCTCTCAAGGTGACGTCCTGTCAATGTGTCTTTAACGTGTTTAATGATTGGAAATGTACTGGCGTCAACACACACACATTTGTTCAGTTATTTACTGCAGTTCAAGAGGTTTATAGCTTGAAGTGGTACAAAGGGAAGTAGTGAACTATTAGAGGTAAAAGTGTAGAAGTCAATTAATTGTTGATGCTCAGTTTATTCTGTCCTCAACATACATTACATTGAATTAACCTCTTACTTTTCAATTTTTGTAAATAAAAAAAGAGAAAACTAATAAAAAGATTTCAGACGAATAAATAAAGGTCACACAGGTTCACAGTGGATAACATGGTTTTGTTAACAGGAGATTCCACATGTTGGATTCCCGCTCCTATTTATTTGTGTACAATTCCTTGCAGCACCCGCAAATCCAGAAGAAGTCCCAGTACATAAAGTACCTGTGCTGCGATGACGTGAGGACGCTGCACCAGTGGGTGAACGGGATCCGCATCGCCAAGGTGGGCTTCCACCTCAACGCTCTTTCCTTCTGTTGTTGTTGTTGTTGTTGAAATGAAATGAAATGCCAACTCGTGGTAAACATTGTGCTGCAGTACGGGAAGCAGTTGTACATGAACTACCAGGAGGCCATGAAGAGGACGGAGGCAGCCTACGACTGGTCGTCTCTCTCCACCTCCAGCATCCGCTCCGGCTCCAGCTCGGCCAGCATACCTGGTGAGCGGGTTTCCTAACTCCAGCTCCACAGAGAGCCTGGAATGCCACTGTGAATGATGTGTTTTGTTGTTTGTTCCTTCAGAGTCTCAGTCGAACCATTCGGGTCACTCAGACAGCGGCGTGGACACCAGCTCCTCCCACGGCCGGTCCCAGAGTGTGGTCAGCTCCATCTTCTCTGAGGCTTGGAAGAGAGGCACTCAGATTGAGGAGAACACCAAGGTACAGGTCACCGATCCATAAAAGAAATCTATCAGTCTGGTGTTTGATTAACCCCACTGAGCGGAGCCCCGTCTTTTCTTGGCAGATGAGGATGGAGGCGTCTCGAGGGGCCACGCTGCCGCACGCCTCCCACAGCCACCGCCATCACAGCCAGCATTCAATGGACCACCAGGCCTTGACGCCGCCCCCGCAAGCTCCGGTGCAGCTGCAGCCCCCACATCAGCCTCAGGTGCAGCAGCAGCAGCAGCAGCAGCAGCAGCAGCAGCAGCAGCAGCCTCCGTCTCCTCATCAGCCTCCGTCATCCCCCCAGGCGCCGGCGCCACAGTCTCCGCTAAAGCAGCCGCAGCCGCAGCCCGTCAGCGGTTTCAACCATGCACCACCGCCGGCGCAGCAGCAGCCGCTGGCGCCCCCGTCTCCCCCTCCGCCACCGCCCCCGCCTCCTCCTCCCCCTCCTCCACCACCACCCTCAGTCCAGACGGTGTCGTACCACTCTCCGGCCCCCACCATGTACAAGTACAGCACCATCACAAGGCTGCAGAACCAGAAGGCGTCGCAGGCCGTCAACCACAAGCTCATGGGCCACATCAAGGCGCTGGGCCAGCCGGTGCTCCCCATGAACCCCCCTCTGCCACCAGCGCAGGTCGCCAAACCCAACGTCAATCACATTGCAGCAAGGACTAATGTCCCGCCTCCACCTCCCCCGCCCCCTCCACCCTCCATGCCCACTCCTGGGTCGGCCATGGCTGTGCTCAGGCTGGGCCCGCCCAGCCCGGCGGTGCCGCCTGCCTTCATCCCGCCGCCGCCTGCCTTCATACCGCCGCCACCAGCTCCTCCACCTGCACTGCTGACGAACGGCGTTGCATTTCCTCCTCCCCCTCCACCTCTCTCCGCCCCGGCTGCCACGACTCAACCTGTTTTCAAGAACGGGCTGAAGCAGGTATTGAAGGAGCGCTTCCCCAGCCCGCCGCGAGACCTCCCGTCTCCAAACGGAAGGCTGGAGGACTCCCCGCCACCTGCCCCGGCTCCTACACCCCCACCTCCTCCACCCCCGCCCCCACCGCCGCCTCCTCCTCCTCCCCAGCAGTTCCCTGTACCTTCCCAGTTCCCTCCTCCTCCTGCGCCACCGCCAGCACCCCCTAAAACCTTCACCCCCGGCTTCCTCCCTCACGCCACCCCCAAGCCCATGTCGCCCGTCTCCCCGTTCCCTCCCGCCCCGCCTCCTGCTGCCATGTGTGGCCCGACCCCACCACCTCCACCACCTCCTCCTCCACCCGCATCTTTGAAGAAGCAGTTCAGCCTCCAGGCGGGCCATGCCTCCGGCCCACCCCCCCCCACTCTGCCAAAGCAGCACAGCCTCTCGAAACCGACGTCCATCTCCAGCGCAGCCCCGCCCACCATGTCCATGGTGAAACAGCTGGCCAGTCAGTTTCCGGGAGCGTCGTGCCAAATAGCCAACCACACAGAGAGCCCCAAAGCCCCCCTCTCCCCCCCCGCAGTGAAAACCAAACCAAAATGGCAGCCTGGTGGAGGCCAACAGCTGCAGTCCCCGGAGTTCCCTCCTCCCCCCCCTGATAACAACAGCAGCTTCCCTGCACCTCCTCCACCTCCTCCTCCTCCTCCTCCTCCACCTCCCCCAGCACCTGTCACAGGCCCCACCCCACCCCCTCCCCCCCTGCCCCCCGGAAACCTGGGCTCCCCCCTGAGGAGGTCGCCGCCCGGCTCCAGCAGTATCGGGCTGAAGAGGCCTCCTCCGGCCCCGCAGAGGAACTCCAGCATGAAGGGCGACTCCTCTGCCTCCTACGAGGAGTCCAGGAAGAACTTACTCAGTAAGTTTGCTCCCCAGAGCCACGCCCCCTCCTCCTCAACATGTGCCCCCTCCTCCTCGTCTGGATCTCCTTCCAGGGACCCCTCCACTGGACCGCGAGCTCCTCCAAAGCCAGGAAAGCTCAACTTGTCCCACCTGCCTCTGGCCCTGCAGGCCAAGGTGAGCCAGGCCAAGCAGTCCGGCGGCGACTTCCCCTCCCCTCCTCCAGAATGCGCCTACTTTCCTCCTCCTCCTCCAGCTTCCGACCTTTTCCCTCCCCCACCTCCTCCAGGTAACGACACCCACAGCGGGGGACCCCCCCGGGTGGCCGTGGTCAACCCTCAGCCTCAGGCTCCGCCCCCTCCACCGCCCGTCTCACTGGTCAGCAACCCCACGTGGGGGAAGAGCTCTCTGAAAAAGACTCCCCCGCCCACGCTGGGGCGGCGCAGCAACACCACCCCCGAGCCCCCCCCGCTCTCACCCCCTCCGCCCACCTCCCCGAAAGGCGGCTCGGGCCAGCCCAACTTCCTAGAGGATCTCAACCGGACACTGAAGCGAAAGTCGGTGGGCCGCCAGAGTTCGGTGAACTCGGGCCGGTGTGACCCCGCGGGGACGATGGACGACATGGCGCTGCCCCCCCCGCCCCCCGAGCTTCTCCTGGACCAGGGGAAACAGAGCAACGGCGGGAACGGCGGCTTTATGTCCGGGAACATCTCAGGCTATGCAACACTACGACGAGGACCCCCACCTGCCCCGCCCAAGAGGGGGGACACCACCAAACTCACTGGAGAGTGTTGAACTCCGTCTGTGTCGGTGGATTCCTGGACTCCTCCTGTTCTGTTGGGATCACAGTGAGAACCACTGCATATAAACCACAAGCCAAACCAGACGATGGTCAATTATTGCTTTTTTTTATCATGTTAGTGTTGCTGGATTGATGGGATAGGCAGCAGTGGTGCAGGTGAAGCTGGAGCAGGTAAGTTTGAGGTCACAGGAAGTGATTGTGATTGTCTAAACTCTCTGGCACACACTGCATCGCCCCCCCCCCCGGTGTTAACCCCCCCCCCAGATTGAAGTTAACTGAATCCAGATTATGTGTTGGCTTTTCTTTGCGCCGCGTACCGGAGAGGAGAAACAACGTGCTCCGGTCCTGCATGGACATCGTGTGACAACCAGCTGGAAATCATGAAGCTGTTCTGGTGTGTGAGAGAGAGAGAGAGAGAGAGAGAGAGAGAGAGAGAGGGGGCGAGCGAGAAGCAGAGACCGGAGATGCATGCATGCATTGTGTGCGTGCGTGTGTGTGATTACATGGTGGTGAAGTAGTTTAGGGAAGTCCTTCATGGGTTTGCTTTTATATGAAATATATTTAATGACTGACGAATGGAAGGATTTTTTTTTTTTTTTTTTTACAAGTGTCTTTTATTAGCTGGTCAATGACGACTTGGAGCAGAACAACATGGGAGGGACGTGATGGAATGTATAACGAAGGCGCTTTTTTGAAAAACACAAATGAAGTCGATGAATCCAAATACTGAAATCTGTCTGTTTCTAGCATCTCTTGGCAAATGCAAATCTGAAGGAAGCCTTATTCCCAAAGTCCTGCACAGAGGAGACATCTTCCCGAGTCTGGACCGTGAAACAGGAAGAAAAAAAAAACAATCCACTTGTTATTTTTTGTTTTTATTGTTAATTTAATGCAAATCATGTAATGGACTTGAGTGTAAAATGGAGCTGGAGCCTCTGGTGGTGTATCTTGGTGGACTGTGTGCGTTCCCCTGTGTGTCGGCCTGATTTGGACCTTATCCTTCAGTTTGTACCTGTACAGTTGCAGCCGCTGTCGGTCCCTGCAGGAAGCAGAACATCTCGGACATGCGGAGTCCACATCTTGCCCTCCATCAAAAAAAAAAAGAAAAAAGATTCATGTGTGTGGGCACTGTACAGCGCGTGCAACGTGTCGTGGATGACGGTTATCACCTGCCTGAATGTTGGCTTTAGTTTTCTTCACCGTGCCACTGCTGCCTCAGCACACGGGGGTGGAAGTTATGACAGGAAGGGTTTTCCTTTCAACTCCAGCAGTGGCGCCTTCAAGGAAGTCATTCTCAACATGTCCTGGTCTGCCCGCATGACACATGACTGACATTTCACCTGCCTGGCCTCAGAGTCGACTGTTACATCCCCGCCTCCTCCGAGCAGGGGTTCTACTCTCTCAGCCTCTGCTTTCTCATTCCTGAGTATCATCGTCCTGAACGGGGCCACGTCTGCTAGTTACAGTCTGTAAGTTATTGATGTGCTGATGTGAACATGTGGGGCCAAACGAAGTGAAGAAAAATGGTTGCCGATAGAGTCGATGTTTCCTCTTGCATTTAAACTGAAAATCACAATATAAATGTTCAATCCAGACTTGAACCTGTGTCAGACTCCTCATTTGTCTTGTGCATCTCTGACCTCTGTGGTGGACTTAAGGCTCCCCCTAGTGGCTTTGCCCTGCAACTTCCTCAGACAACCTGTTCGCGTTCAGTGAAAACAGACAAGACATGATGTGTGAAATGTTTTAATGGAAGTGAGCTGAGCTGTCACTCCAGGTAGTTGCTGAAAGTGTCTCCTCGGGGCTGGACGCCCTCTGTTGGGCCGAGACGGAAGTGATTGGGGAAGGTGGGGGGTGGAGGAGTTTCTGTGGACAGTGAAGAGGGTTATTATGGTATGAACTTGTTAATTTTCTCTCATTACATGTAAATATTTGTTTACCTCTGTTTACAACTGGGACAATGAAGTGGCTCCTCCCTCTCGACAACACCTATAAAGGTCCGTTTGTTGCACACGTGTTAAATTATATGTATTAGAAATAATACAAAACTCAAAGGTATTGTGTGATCTCTGTCTTAACATAGTTCTGACCTCCTCACTGGACTCTGAGCTGCTGGAGCTGCTGTCTCGGCCACACCTGAGGGACACCACCTGGGATGAGGTAGTGGTCATCCGGACCCGGGTGGAGCAGGAGTAGGAGGGCTGGAGGAGAGGTGGAGAGAGGAGAGACATCCCAGTAAAATCACATCCAGCGGTCAGTCAGGTGACATGTGACCCACCAGACCAAATATCATTACAAATACTATATTAGCTGTTTTTACCTTAAATATATCGATTGGCCTCCATGCTGCTAATACTCATCCTAAAATGCAGTTTAAATTATGAAATTATGACAGTAGTCTAAGTGTAGATCTCTCTATAGTTGTTTCCAGTTCAGCTTAGTGTGCAGGCCCTCCAATCAAAAATGTAATCCTACAATTTTAAGATAAAGTTTTAGTTTTTTACATTAGAATAGTGTTAAGTGGTAGAAGTGCTCAGTCTCAATTTGGCCCTCTCGTGGTGGTTGACAGTATGGCAGTCTTCACAGGTAGAGCTTTATTTGTTTGACTCATGAAGTTCACTGTATAGTGTGGAAGTGAACTGAACAACTCGAATTGACCTATTAGAACATATATAAGTTTTCTCAGTTTGTTTTGCTTCCGTTGCCACGGGGATATGTCGATTTCCATTTTGCCGTGAAGGTCTTCAAACATCTCACCACCAAGAAACCAGGCCTGAAAGCACACGTCTGTGAGTCGTTTCTGGAATCTTTTGCACACTCCGTCTCCTTGATGCCAAATTTCATGAGCAGGTCGGCGGTGTCCAGGCCGACTGGGATCACCTGCACGCAAACACACACATATCGTCTGGCGCCTGACACCACGGAGGTCAAACAGCCACCGTGTCGCCTCATATGAGCAGAATCACCTTTGAGACGGACGCCCGGGTCGCCCTGTAGAGGCGGCTGACTGCGTACACAGAGTTGACCTGTGCCAGCGCCGCCCCCAGGCCCCGGCCTGCTGCAGCCTGCAGCTCGGAGTCACGCAAAGGGAGGCCTACAGGGTCACAGAGGGCAAAGTTCAGCACCAGGTGCTGCATGTAGGAGCAATGAGAGTAGAGCAGCACTCACCTGTGCACCCCGGAGAGTGCAGCGCAGCCAGAACCACCACCACCACCACCACAAGGGGCTTCATCTCCACCTGCTTCAGACTGTAATGCCCAGGCCTTCCCGTTACCTCCCCTAGATATAATCCTCATGTGTCCTGGTAAAAACCCTGGCACCGCCTCCCGCCCTCCATGACCTCATCAAAAACCTGTTTGTCGAGTTTCTTTCTTGTAACCTTTGTCCAGCACTATTGATCGCACATTAAATGAGCAGAACAAATTGTGATCCTGTCTGCTGATAAAAGTTACAAGTCGGACTTGTTTATAGGATTTCTTCATGATCGTAGAATAAACATCTTACTGTGCAATCTATTACACGCACAAGTTTTAAGATTACAGTTGTTTTTCTGCATTTTGTGAACTGGTTGTGGAGGAAAATGAAGGTTGTGGGTTGCTGGAGCCAATCCGGGCTGACTGGGTGAAGCCAGGTTACACCCTGGTCCCTCACACTCGCATCAGAATTAAAAACCACAGACCTGAAAGTGGCCAGTCCTCTGTGACAGGCTTCTTTCATGTGCCAAATCAAACCGCAGCACGCAGATCACAGAGGAATGTTTATTTACAATTACATGTAGATTGTCTTATAAACCACAAAACTTTACTTACATTCATCCTTCGTAATGAAAATACTTCGGACTTTGGAAATATTAGACATCCTGTAAACGGTGGACTTATCACCTCTTTTACAGTATTTCTCTGCACATGAACAGAACCTCCTTTGCTTCAACAAGAATCAACACCACAAAGAAATGTCCTACAACTAAAACGCTCGTCACATTGAAAGTTGAGGTGCTGCACACGAATAGTTTAACTGGTGGGAATGATTGAAATCCCTGAAAACACGACTTGGATCCGATGTGTTTGTGCCCCCACCCCCATGGTCACGTCCTGCCGCCAGCTCTGAACACGGTCCTGGTCTCATCGCTCCAGCGTTCCTATCAGAGGCTCCATGGCGGCCAGGAAGCAGGCTTCAAACTCCTGGTCGGAGAAGCGAGCCACAGACTGTCGGGCGTTGCGTCTGATGTGCAGGCGGCCGGCCGGCGGCAGAGCGAGGATCCTCTCGATGGCGTCTGCGTATCCGTCCTCGTCCTCGGCCAGGAAGCCGGTCTGACCTCCCTCGAAAGGTACAACAATGTCCAGCTTGGGGCCGCCCGACTTGTGTGCCAGGATGACCTTCCCCGCTGCCATACACTCCACAACGCCTGCCGGAGCAAAACACAAGAAGCATAAACGTCAGACATTGGACAGGTGAAAGGTGAGTCTGGCGTCTTACCGATTCCGAAGTGTTCGTTCCACATGGTGTGCAGGCCGACGGTCGCCTCCTCCATCTCTCTCTTCAGCTCCTCAAACGGTATGTTGAGTTTGAACTCCACCCTGTCGGCCACGCCCAGTTCCTGACAGAGGCCCCTCAACATGAGCACCCGGTCCTCGTCCTCCTGATTCCTGCATCCACCAATCAGGACCAGCTTCAGCGCCTCCCTGCCCCCCAGCCCCTCCCTCCTCCGGTCAAGAACCTTCTTGAACACTCTGATCTGCAGCCGGTGGTCCTTCTCCGGCCGGAACTGCCCGACGGACACGATGGAGTGGCACTTCCTGTCGCCGTCCTCCTCTAGGGGGATGTCCAGGAAGGCGCTGACGTCGCAGGGCGGGTAGACCACACTGGTGCGGTTGGGGGAGCGCCACAGGGACAGGATGTGGTCCAGGGTCCAGGAGGAGTTGACCATGATGAGGTCACTGCAGGAGCCGGCCATGCCGTAGAGCAAGGCGAACAGGCAGTAGTACACCACCTTGAAGGCACTCAGGAACAGACTGTTGGAGACGTAGTCCGCGTTGTTGAACCTGGAGCAGGAACACCATGCCACTGAGGGGTTACAAAGCAAAGTCCACACACTGAAGACACACAAACTGCCGCGGTGATTACCTGGGGTTCCTCTCTCGCACCACAGACAGCATGTCGGTGCTGATGGTGGGATAGTGGACGTAGCTCCCCACGCTGCACCCGCCCAGGTAGCGGAACAGAGGCAGGGTGAAGGCGTACCCCATGGAGTCGATGTAAATGTCCGGGACGAACGACGTCAAGGCCTCCCAGCCCAGGAAGATGGAGCCCACGCTCTGCCCCAGCAGGGTGAAGTGAGGGAACAGGCTGGGCTCCACCAGCAGCCGGTGCCTCAGGAACACAAACTGCACCGGGCGGGGGAGGACGATGTTGAAGCGGCGCTGTGCTCCTGCCAGAATCTGCTGCCCTGTGACGCCCAGGTCGCCAGTGTAGACCACGAAATTGATGTCTGCGTACCTGTGGAGCGAGGTGTCACATGAGCAGAAGGTAGTGGGACTTCATACCTGTGACATCGCCGTCTTTACCGGTTCTGGAGAGCTCTGATGGCACACCACAGCACCCTCTCCCCCCCGCCACCGGCATTGCAGTAGGGGTGGAAAAAGGCCACGGCGGGCCGGCCGTCTCTCGCCCGTCGGGCGTTCCTGAAGCTCTGCAGACCGAATCGTACGGCCAGCAGCAGCAGCAGCAGGAGGGCGATCAGGAGCAGGCAGAGGAACACCAGCGGCAGCAGCAGCTTCCACAGCAACCTGGAACAGATGGAGACGGGTCGTGTCTTCAGATCATTCTGGGCCATTTCCTGGTGAAGCTGCTATAAGTTTAGATCTACACTGAGCTTCTCTCCTTTCTAACCCCATGTTTCACTGTGACATGTCACTAATTAGCCTGGCTCTGCAGGTTTCTCCTCCTCCGGGCCTGGTTCTGCAGGTTTCTCCTCCTCTGGGTCTGGTTCTGGAGGTTTCTCCTCCTCCGGGCCTGGTTCTGCAGGTTTCTCCTCCTCTGGTTTCTCTCTATTATAATGTCTTTAGATGACTGTTGTATTTGGGTCTTTATGAATATATAACTGAATTAAATGCTGTGACTTTATAAACCAGGGGTGACTATGATCATTAGACTCGAGTGTATTGGAACATTCAGACTTCCCACCAGTTTTAATGGTTAAATACGTTTCCAAGATATTTCATGTCTGCTTTAGATGTTTTCTTTGTTTAGTTGGTGAATGAGTAACACACGGAGCCTTAGCTGGCTGTTTTGGTAACATTTACATAGAACTATACCTAGAAACTCATCATTAGCATGTCACAGGCAAGAAAAAACAGTTTTTATCCCCTCGGATCGATCATGTTTCGCTTTTTGCTGCTGGATTAAAAGCAGCTGTTCGTCAGTAAAAAGCTCCGACAGCCAAACGAACCGGAAAATCTCCTCGTTGTCTCCAGATTTACACGATTTAACGTCCGAAAAGATGAACCTTACCTTGTAATTTCGCAGAGACACAACACCAGCTGATCATGCCCCGACATCTTGGAAACAAATGTGACCTTTCACCTCCCCTCTTCCAGCCACGTCTCGCCCCCTGCAGGCCAGGAGGTGTCACTACAACAACCCTTTTCCCAAAGTAAAGTTCAACTTCTGAATAAACACAGATTGAATCAATAATGCTCCCTACCCCCACCGTTTGAGCAAACCTCTGTCATTCCTCTCAGTCTGATCCCGAAATCATGACGACTCTTTTCATTTTATTGGTTTTAATTCACGTGGATTCACTCCTGCAGCCTGGACGCTGCACCGAGACTCGGTGAGTATCTGGGAAAAGCTGAAGATCACCGATTTCCATCCACAGAGGAATGGAGGAGTGACACAATTACGCAAGCACCTGATTGTGACCGAAGTTTGTTGCTTTCTGTAAATAAACTGCTGTTTTCTCTTCATCCAGTGATCAGATTCTAGCGATCACCCCTAAAACACCAGAGGAAGTGGACGTGGTGAGGAACATATCGACCCAGTATGAGGTAAATCTTGACGACTCCTTGTGTTTGCACTCCTCTTTTGAATCACAACATCAGATGTTTGTTCCAGACAGCCTTGTGGCAGCCCGTTTCATGGCAGCACATCCAAGAGGACAGTCAGGTTCACCTTTATGTGCCTGCAAACAGCTCAGAAACCGTCAAAGGTCTGCTGCAGACCAACGCCATCACACACCAGTACGCCGCCGCCGCCTGTCTGATCTCACATACTCCAGCTGCCTGCGGGTCAGTGACTTGTGTTTGTGTGTCTCTTTCAGGGTGTTGCTGGAAAACGCCAATGAGCTGATTGAGATGCAGACGAGGAACGACACCACCGACCCACGAAGCAGCTCCACCTTCTACGAGCGGTATCACAGCCTGGAGGATGTAGGCGTTTCACTGTTGGCTCTGTGTGAGACGGGGATTCAACACAAGTACAGTTTATAACCACTGTCTTCACCGTAGATCTATTACTGGATAAACCGGACGGCACACGACAACCCCAACACCGTCAAAGTCATACTCATTGGCTCTTCATATGAGAAGCGACCACTTTACGCCCTGAAGGTAAATCTAATATTGATTCATCCAATCGTTTGTTGAATCAGATTAACTTCTGATCTTTTTTCCTCAGTTGTCTATGAATAATAATCCAGACAAGAAAGCCATGTGGCTGGACTGCGGGATCCATGCCAGAGAGTGGGTCTCTCCTGCGTTCTGTTTATGGTTTGTACACTACGTGAGTACATCTGCACTTTGGATATGCTTTGTTTGCATCGCCAGTTGAAACTGAAGTGACATCCCTGCCCCCCGCTCTCTGCCAGTCTTTGTCATTCTACCGTGTGAACGCAGACATTACTCACATCCTGGACAACATGGACGTCTACATCCTGCCCGTGTTGAACCCTGATGGATACGAGTACACATGGACCACAGTAAGAGACGAAGCGTTCAGCAGGACTTGGTGAAGGACGTCTTGTTGACTTGATGGTTTTTGTCCCAGAACAGGATGTGGAGGAAGAACCGCTCCGTCAGTCAGGGCAGCAGCTGCATCGGAGTCGACCTCAACAGAAACTTTGACGCCAACTGGTGCAGTAAGTCTTCCTCCCCACAAATATAAAGTCGGTATCATCTGTGAGACAAGCTGCTCCTGTTTCCCAGCCGAGGGGGCGTCGCCTGATCCCTGCACTGAGATATACTGCGGCGCCTTCCCCGAATCCGAACCCGAGTCGCAGGCCGTGGCCGATTTCCTGCGCAGCCACAAGGACTCGGTTCAGCTCTACCTTACCATCCACTCCTACTCCCAGATGCTGCTCTTCCCGTATTCCTACAAACTGGAGGAAGCAGAGAATCACAGGGACTTGGTTGGTTGTCCAGTGTAACCAGGGATTATCAAATAACATTGACTTGTTCCTGAAGCATCTTTGTGAATTCTCCTGTTTCCTGAAGCTTGAGATGACCCAGGAAGCGGCCCAGAAAATCCGAAGACATTACAGGAACATCTACAAATATGGTGCTGGAGCAAAGACCATTTGTGAGTCCCATCTTTTAAATAAAGAAACCTTCATACCTGAATTCAAGCTCTCCTGATCAGATCCAATCCTCAGATCTGGCCCCCGGTGGTTCTGATGACTGGGCGTACAACCTGGGCATCAAGTACTCCTTCACGTTTGAGCTCCAGGATCGAGGGCGCTACGGCTTCCTGCTGCCTCCATCTCAGATTTCCAGCGCCTGCAGTGAAGCTCTGCTGGCGACGAAGATCATTGCTCGAAAGGTTCTCGAGAAAACACAAGCTCCTACAAGGCCCCCCCAGAGTGTTTAGGCTGCTTCACTCACATGTGACTGAAGAGTTTTACATCAAGGTTTAGTTTCACGAAGTCATGAGCTCATAATAATTTAAATATTGCCTTTGTGTTAATTGTTATTTCCTGTATTTCTTCATCAAAAACGGAAGGTGGTGTATTTTTTCATATATATAAATATATATATATAGTAGCATTATGAGTTTGCAATCACAACATAAACATAAATGAGAGGAAAATAGTTCAAATGTAATATTCAGGGTGTATATCTATATACATGACCAATTCCAGTACATCTTCTGTGTATTTAAACTGCCTTTTGTCATCCCGCCTTTACAGCCCCGAGTCCAAAAAGGTTGATTAAATGTGAAGGATGCAAATAAAAACTCTGTGACTCTCATGAAGCATTTTTGTAAAGGGAGAGTCTGTCAAATTTAAGTTGTTGTGGCATTAATGTCAGTGTTTTGGCTCTGCTTTGAGAGTGTTTTTAACTCTTTAACCTGAGATTCAATTATTCTTTTCTGAAACATACAAAGTTTGGGAAATTAGAGCCATTGTGAAAGTAGAAATGTTCCAAACAGTTGCAGATCAAACCTTTATACCATCTGTTTCAGCAAAAGGACGTCGTCCTACAATCTTCTTTGCAGGGCAAACTGGTGAAAGTCTGTTCCATAGTTGTAATTTCCGGATCTGTCCACAAGAGGGCGAGAAATCGAGGGGCGCTGTCCATTGAGACATGGAAGATTGCCCTCTGGTGGTCAAAAGTAGCAACTACTACCACTGTGTAAACCTACAGAGAAATAGCGTCATTTCTGACCCATTTCCATCATCAGCTCATTTTTTCATATTTTCAGCATTTTTGGTAAGGCTATAGCCTTACCATTATTTCTGACCCATTTCCATCATCATCCCAATTTGAAAGAATTTCACCATTTTTGGTAAGGCTATAGCCTTGCCATCATTTCTGACCCATTTCCATCATCAGCTCATTTTTTCATATTTTCAGCATTTTTGGTAAGGCTATAGCCTTGCCATCACTCTGTCACTCTGCATTTAAAGGTTGGTGCAGAAATATTCTGCTTTGCTGTTCTCTACTCAAAGCATGAAAAGCTGTAATGAAGAGCAGCAGTGTGTGAGGATGTGTAGCTCACACAGTCAGGATGGTACTCAGTGTTTGAGAGGTCACGGTTCAAGTCTTTGATGTGCCAAATTTTGATGGTCAAACCTAAAATCGAAGACTTAAATACGCCAGGAGAAGTGTTCTGTGTATCCAGGTGCTCGTGGCGTAGCGGTTTGGTCTGGGTTCCTCGCTTTGGAGGACTCAGACAGATGGAGGTTCGATTCCTCCAGTACCATGACACTTCCCCAAGTGGGCGGTGTTAGATAGCAGGGTGTTCAAGTCTTTGATGCGCCAAATTTTGAGGGTCAAAACTAAAATCGAAGACTTAAATACGCCAGGAGAAGTGTTCTCTGTAACCAGGTACTTGCGGTGTAGCGGTCTGGTCTGGGTTCCTCGCTTCGGAG
Organism: Lipophrys pholis; assembly: GCF_963383615.2. NCBI lineage: Eukaryota > Metazoa > Chordata > Actinopteri > Blenniiformes > Blenniidae > Lipophrys > Lipophrys pholis. Next base: position 759,713 of record NC_137645.1, on the reverse strand, counting down.
GACTCAGACAGACGGAGGTTCGAATCCCTCCAGTACCAGGACACTTCCCCAAGTGGGGTGTGTTGGATAGCAGGAATGGAATGGAATGGAATGGTTGGTCAGAGTGGATGGGTCTGGAGAGGAAGAGGAAGAGGGGGAGAAAGGGAGAGAGAGAGGGAGGGGAAAAGGGGCTGGCAAAGTTTTTAAACACTTGTGTTTATAAAAATAAAAAAAACACCTTTGTCATTTATTTCCCCCCTCCTCCTTACCACCCTCTTCCCTCCTCCTGTTTCCACCCACACCCTCCCATTGGCTCATCGCACACTCCGATGGACTTCTCGGACACTCCCATTGGCTCATCGCACACTCCCATGGACTTCTCGCACACTCCCATTGGCTTCTCGGACACTCCCATGGACTTCTTGGACATTCCCATTGGCTTCTCGCACACTCCCATTGGCTTCTCGCACACTCCCATGGACTTCTCGGATATTCCCATTGGCTCATCGCACACTCCCATGGACTTCTCGGACACTCCCATTGGCTTCTCGCACACTCCCATTGGCTACTCGGACACTCCCATGGACTTCTCGGACACTCCCATTGGCTTCCCGCATCTCTGAGTCTTCTGGTGATCAAGAACCACCATGAGGTGGACTCGAACCACCTCCTGTCCACCAGCACCGAAGTGTGGATGACAGTCTTAAACCACTTGACCACCGTGTCTTCTTCTCCACTCACTTCTCCTGGCACTTTTGTCTTTTATTTTCTACAGGTTGCACTTTGAAAATGGTAAAGTTCGAACCATCAACCCTTCGCTTGATAGTCACACTCTTATCTCAAACAATAAAGAGACATAAGTTCTTCAAGTGGAATTGAACCCACGTCCTGCTGCACCAAAGAGCAGCGTCCTTCCTCACTGAGCTAAACAGGATGGTGTCAGCGGCCTCACCTTTCTATGGATATAGAAACACATCAAATAGAACTTTAGGAATCAGGGTGCACCCTGACCAGAACTTGAACTGCTGACACTTTATTCCAATGAGAGCGGTGCTTCTCACTGAGCTAAACATCAGACAGGTGTCCCTCTGGACACTTCAGCCTTTGTCCTTCGTGGTTGAAGAAAAATGACCAAAGACCAACGACCTTGGTGTGGGAGACTGAGGTTCACCTCCTGTAATCCCGGGTCCTTAAAGCTAGGGTTAGGGTTAGGTTCAGTTACTGGTCTGAAGGAACTGGGTTGGCCCTGGTCTGGAAGACCAGGAACTAAATGTAGGAACTGAACAGGCCAGGAACTGAATCTAACCCAAACCCTACCTATAGGCTATAGCCTTACCAAATATGATAATTAACAACCCTTTTTTTGTGTTTTAAAAAAAATTATCATTGTCTTTGCATCCCCTCTCCCATCCTACTTCAACCTTTTCCTGTCCTTTTACCCCCCCCCCCTCCCCATTGGCTTCCCAGACCCAACCCATTGGCTTCCCAGACCCTCCCATCTATCCCTCTGAGGACTCGAACCGCCACCTGTCCACCAGCACCGAAGCGTGGATGCCATTCTTAAACCACTTGCCCACCATGTCTTCTTCTTCTCTCACTTCTCCTGGTGCTTTTGTCTTTTATTTTCTACAGGTTGCACTTTGAAAATGGTAAAGTTGAACCAGCAACCCTTTGCTTGACGTGTAAGTTTAGTGACATCAGTGCTGTCCACTGAGCTATCAGTCTGTCTCTGGGACACATTGACTTGTTCAGCTCTATAGTCACACTCTTATCTCAAACAATAAAGAGACATAAGTTCTTCAAGTGGAATAGAACCCACGTCTGCTGTAACCAAGAGCAGCATTATCTTCACCAAAATCACCATTGTCTTTTGCCACACCTCTCCCTCCCAACCCCATTGAGCTCAATCTGTATTCTCAGGCCCTCTAGTGATCAGGAACCACCGTGAGAAGGACTTGAACCTCCGCCTGTCCTCCAGCACCAAAGCGTGCATGACAGTCTTAAACCACTTCACCACCGTGTCTTCTTCTTCTCTCACTTCTCCTGGCGCTTTTGTCTTTTATATTTTTTGCACTATGAAAATCATAAAGCCTCGAGGCCCAAAGTCCAGTCCCTCCTTGACATGTTGGACCAGAGACAGCAGAGCTTCCCACTGAGCCAATTGTCTTACTGATAGAGGAGCAGCTCCACCCATCTATGTAACACAAACACACAATACTGAAGATGTAGAAGAAGAGAGGTCACTGACCAGGACTTGAACCCTCGACGTGTTGCACTCAGGTACGAGGGCTCACCCACTGAGCTGCAGCTCTGACAGACAAAGACACTCACACTATCTACATTATATTTTCCTGTGGTGTATATCATCAGGAGAGCAGAGGGGGGACAGCGAGGGCCTGGAACAGCCGACTGTGGATCCCCGTCCAAGTCCAAGGTGTGTGATTGTATCAGTGATTTGTCTGGAAGCCTGTCAGGGTGACTCTGTGCAAAGAAAAGCTTTGATGAGCCCGTCCACAACGAGATCGCTACGTCCACAACGAGATCGCTACGTCCACAACGAGATCGCTACATCCACTACGAGATCGCTACGTCCACAACGAGATCACTACGTCCACTACGAGATCACTACGTCCACAACGAGATCACTACGTCCACAACGAGATCACTACGTCCACTACGAGATCACTACGTCCACAACGAGATCGCTACGTCCACTACGAGATTGCCGGTCCACTACGAGGACACCAGGAGTCGCTCTCCAAGAAACTTGTCAACAAAGAAATGGCGTAAACAAGAGTAAAAACTGCAGTAGCCACAGATTTATATTTAAAAAACCAAATATCTTGTTGACGTTACATCACTGTGATGCAGCACGTGCAAGAAATGACTGCGAAGCTGAAGACACAGGAAACATTCCCAACTAAATGAAGTCGTTTCTGTCCTCGTTCAGGAGTTACAGCTGATTCCTGATCTCCTCTGAAGTCTGATCTCCTTTAATCCAACGTCTTCATGTGGCACAAACGGAACGAAGGTCTGCAGGTCACATTTTCTGGTAAGTCTATAGCCTTACCATCATTTCTGACCGATTGGTAAGCCTAAACGAACTAACTAAACATTCCAAATAAATAAATGTTAAATAATAAAACAGTCAAGAGAGTTTCCACTGGGTTTGAATCTAAACTGAGTAGGAAACACTTTGTCGACGCTCCATCAAAGATTCTTGATGAATTTTTTAATCGTTAATCAAAGATAATTGAGTAAATTCTCCACATTTACTGTCCTGACGACTATTGGTCTGTGGCATGTCGCCCTCTGGTGGCCACAAGCGGAAACTACAACCGAAGAGACAAACCAAGACGTTTTCTTCTTCTGGTCAGTCGGTGTCTGTGTCCTTCAGAGGCTTTAAATGACTTTCATTTATTTGTAAATCTTCCAAAATGTGTTCCACGTGTTATTTTGTTCAGCTTTCCTTCAAAACCCACGATAAAATTACGTTTTATTATCCTCAGAGAACAGAACAGCTGTAATTACCTGTTGTGAATCTGGTTAATAGTTTGACCCTTGGATGTTTCGTAAAATGGTCACGTGACGAGCGTCCCTCAGCCAATGAGCTCCAACCTCAGCAGGCTGACTATTGAAGGTAAAGTCATCTCACCTGGACAGGTGAGCCATCAATCAATACTCTCACTCAGTCTGGTTCACGTCATCAATTAGGGTTTTTTGACTTCGAATTTTGATTTAATGTAATTTTTCAATCAAATTTAAATACATGGAATAATTGAAAATAAAAAAAACACTTTTACTCCAACTTTTCTTGTACTTTATTCTGCTCTTGAGCTCCAAAAACGTTTAATAGTTGTCACGTTAACAAGCGTCAAGTGAATATGAGCATTCTATGGGATTTCTCTGAACACTTCAGTTATTTACAGTTATTTGTTATTAATCTGAAGAACCTACCGATGTGGGATTAAACCTCTGAATGGCTCCAAACCAACAGTGACACAGAAAACTCTCAAAAGTGGTGAAATATTTATTCTTCTGGTCCTCACCTGTGAAACACGCTGTTCCGTGTCTGTCCACCGGAGGGCAGCAAAGAGCAACAACCGCCTCAAAAACACACAAGTCTGGTGATTCAAGTAAGAGTGAGCATGTTTTTAATATCTTAAACATCTGTGCAACATTATTCCAAATGTTACATCACTGCATGACCTGTAATGTTTCACAATATTTACATCAAACCATTAAAAAAAGTCCAAACAATCTGAAAATAATGGACTCGGACAAACTATCCCTAACCCACGGTAACGCAGAGAGGAAGAGCCGCACGACGTACTGCAGCCCTGTTTACTGTCAAGTATATATTAGTGGGGAATATATACTTCAATACGAGCTGAAGAAATCAAATACTGACACACACACACACACACACACACACACACACACACACACACACACACACACACACACACACACACACACACACACACACACACACACACACACACACACACACACACACACACACACACACACACACACACACACACACACACACACACACACACACACACACACACACACACACACAAAAGGAAGTACAGTACGATGAAATGCTGCAGACGGCTGGTTGGTCAGGGACGATCACCTGACCTGTTTGTTGTGGTGAAAAGCAACTGGTCCTGAAATGCTTTAGTGTTTCGTTTGGTTTGTGCTAAAAACTGAGAAGACGACATCTGAGGGAACAAATCAGTTTGTGATGAGAAAGATTCATCGTCAACGATATTTTAGTGAAAAGCTTAATAAAACATAAAGTCCTTTATGAATCAAGTGTTTCCTCAGATGTGACCGTCCATGAATCTTTCTTCTTCTCCACTGACGCAGCACAACAGAACAAAGTGTGTAACATGTTCAATAAGGAGGATCTGACCTGACGGACTCTGAACACCTTCCATCACTGGCAGGAGAACAAACAAAAAGAAAACATACACATATAAGGCTTGAGTTCTCAACTCCTGGTAGTATTATTGCCATCTAGAATATTTGTAAAGCTTAAAATAAATATGGAGTACTGTACATCAATAATTTACATTAATAAAAATAAAGACAACACAACAAGGCCCCAAACTGAAAGAAATACTGAGATGTGACGTTCGTGTTCCTGTTGGTGATCCAGAGTCCGGCTGAAGCTACGCTGTGGCTGAGACGCCGTCTAAACATGGTTCACACACCAGAAAGCAAAAATCCCCCGACTGCAGGACCCTGTGGGCTGAGAGTGTGAGCTGCAACTCGCTGCAACTCGCTGCAACTCCGTGTTCACCTGCACTTCCTCTGATCATCTCCATCAATACACTGATTGAATAGAAACTACAGTCCGTCCTGCAGAGCTCCTCCATCCTCACACCTGTGATGATGAGGGTGGCTGTCAGGCAAGGGGCGGGGCTTACTGACCTGCAGTAGAAGGTTGTGGGTTGAAGTACCTGAAATATACCTCACGAGTCTCAGACAAGAGAGTAAAATAAGAGAAGTTGTGGAAATCCTTCACGAGGACCTATTTGACTGCTGACCTCCGTGACCTGGAAACAAGCAGGAGGTAAACTCAACACCTCACGATCAACCAGCAGCACCAGCAGAACCAGGCTCTGGTCTCCAGTCGCTCTCACCAGAAGCTTCGTGACTCAGAGACTCTTACAGTCTGAAGACTGAATGAGCAGAACCACTCTGATCTCCTGGAACCTGAGAGCTCGGCTCCAGCACCCGGCCTGGAAACGCCTGCAGGACTCCACACAGCTCCAGAGACACTCAGGCGTTCTGGACTGAAGTCATCAAAGAACCAGTGACTAACGTTACGTCAAGTCAAGCAGCAGGAAACCTCCGGTCACCTCCAGCTCACACAATCATCTCTACGCTGGGCTGTCAGGCGCCGCCGGGCGCCGCCGGGCCGTCGTCAGCAGATCCAACAGGGTCAGTCGGGGAGGATTTTTCCTTCTGAATAAAACTCACAACCAAAGAATGAAGGTGAACAAGGAGATTGACCAGTACGCTCCAGCCAATCACGTCTCGGCGTCAACACAAAGAAAAAGTCACCACGCTCTAGAGGACGTTAAAGCAGAGGAAGATTTCCCATCATGCTTTGGGGGACACTTTCTGCTGGTAAAGTTCATTCTGTGGTATCCACCATACAGACTGCTGTTCCCTACAAAACTAAACTAAACAAAGATGAACACAGAACGACGGCACGTCTCCCACGTCGTCATATAAAAGCTTTAGGCTGAATCCTTAACCCTCCTTTACGCTCAATAGAAACCAAGACATTGGTACGCTTCTTCTGCTTTGTTTTTGTACAATAAAAGATAAAATGTGCATTAGGTACGCTTGTACATGACATTGTACAATATTTACATACAATTCTTAATAGCATGAAACTTTAGGATTAACTATATACATATTGAAAATGTATCAGAAATATTTGGACTGTCTATTCTTCTTAAATATGTAAGGTAATGCTCAGAGCTTTTTTTTGTTTCTTTTACTATCTTATACTAGAAAAAAATAGTTAATTCAGTGACAAATTGCAACGTTGTTGAAGTGTTTTGTGGAGGTTTGTCTCTCTACAGTCCAAACTGTTGGCTGGTTCTCCAGCACCGTCACTAGGTGGCGCCGTACGGAGGGACTGAGCGTCCTGTTAGCACCTGTTAGAGCTCAGACCAGGCCGGCTGAACAGACACCGTCTCCCAAGGCTCCGGAGCAACATTCACTGTTATCTGGAGATCTTCCTCCTCTTGGGCTTCGGGAGCTTCACCTGCCGGTCCCTCGCTGGGATCTGACGACGAATCAACACGGATGAATCAACACAGACGAATCTACGCCGAGGAATCAACGCGGAGATACTCACTGTGCCCGACATCTTGTCCAGCTCGCTCATGGCCTCGTGGATAGCAGCTTCCAGGTGATTATTCAGTTTCCCTGGTCTGGCAGAAACCAGGAGAGAAGAAAGAACGTCAGGAGCTGCTCGGCTCTGCTGCAACGACCCAGAGCCCCGCCCCCCTCATACTTACTTGAGGCCTCGTTTGGCAGCGCGGTCCAGAGCCTCCAAGTCGTGAGTTAGTGTTTTCAGCTTGTCCGGCTCCACCTGCAGGAAGTTCCAGGATCTTTCAATCACAGACTCACAAAGTGACTCGTCCACCAGACTCTTCTCTTCTCAGCCTGATGCCAACAGTTACAAACTATTTCTTCACAGAAACGCAACTCATTTGTCTCATAGGAATTTCAAATGTCTGAGACATTAAACAGAGTGTAAATTCTTCCAGTCTCAGTGAGGATTAACCCTTTCATTCATCGTTCATTCTGATTGTCCAATCACAGGACAGGTTCACTGCGTCACATTGGTAACACCTGAAGAAGAGGACACTGGAGGTTAAACGGTAGCGGTCTCACCTTGGCCTGCTCTCGCAGCTGCATGGCGGCGCTGTGCACCGGTTCGTCCCCGGCCAGCTTGGCGGGCCACGGTGGGAAGCCCTTCAGCTGGCCCCACACCAGCTCGCCCATGTTGAAGGTCCTGGAGCGGTAGTGGAGCAGCTCGGAGGAGGGCGAGTCGGGCTGCCGCAGGTCCTCCTCGCTGCTGAGGCTCTTGGTGTCCGAGGGGCTGGGCGCCATGCCGTTGAAGTGGCCGTTGTAGTGGCTGTAGTCTTTGGCGGTGGCCAGCGGGCCCTCCAGGCTGGTGGAGGAGCTGGGCGACTGGTCATCCCCCGTTAGGTCCTGCCGAGGAGGTCCCAGGACGTCTCCGTAACCCCGAGTGTTGAAATGGGCAGCAGCGCCGTTAATGTGAGTGCAGCGCTCCACCGTCTGCTCCAGACGCTCCTTGTAGTTCACAGGCGTCCGGCTGCAGTTGTTAAACCGGTAACAATCGTCCAGAAACGCCTTGTCGTGTGACACGGCCACGCTGTGGTCGGAGCCGTCGGTGGGGCAGGGTGGGGGCGGGGCCAGACTGGCTGGCCGCTCCATGCAGGGACTGCTCCTTACATGGGTGGAGCACTCCAGAAACTCCTCCCCACCCCAGGCGTTGTTGCTGTGGGAGTCGAAGCCCACGGCGTGCTGCGTCTCGCCATCCCACTGGCCTCTGGGAGTCCCACGGCCCGGCGAGCGGAAGTAGTCGTTGGTGTCGGTGGTCTCTGGAGTGCTCTTGCCCGGATCCATGTTCTTCTGCCCTCGTCCCGGCCTCACCTGCCGCGGCCTGGCAAGCGGGGCTGATGGCTCTGCCTCCTGGTGGCCGTGCAGCACGGCGCTCACGGCCTGAGGGAGGTTGATGGGTTCCCCGATGGAGGCGGTGAAGGCACTCATGGCACTGAGGGCGGGCACTGGACTGGCCTGCGTGCTTCCGCTCACCGTGGTCGTGATGGTAACATGCACGCCTTTGCTTGCCGCGTCCACCACAGCCCTGTAGATGGCGTCCACCGCCTCCGGTCCCCCGCCGGGGACCCTGTCGGAGCCCGCTGTCCCTCCTGGAAGGCCGTCACTCAGAGGCTGCTGCTCCTCCCCGAACTGCGAGTGCGGCAGCATCCCCTGCTGTGAAGACAACATGGTTACAAGATGCTCTTGGCGCCCCCTGGAGACAAAACCACGAAGCTCAGCTTACCTGGTAGTTCTGGTAGAGGCAGGCCATAGAGGCGGGGGTGCCGCCGCCGCCATCCGTGTACGCAGGGTTGTCGGAGAAGTGCGGCTGACCCTGGCAGGCCGTGTGCGGTGGCGCCCCCTGCTGTAGGCCCTGGTGGTGCACCTGGTGGTAAATCGGACCTCCACTGGTGGTGACGTGCGACTGCAAGGCGCCCAAACCACGACCCAGTGACGAGGGGTTCCCTGCACAACCATCCCAACAGGAAAAACAAGCTCAATGGAAATCCCTTCAACAAGAGGAACGGAGGAGAGTCTCCAGACGTCTGAAACCTAAGATTTTCAATTAAAATGGGGAAAAGATCAAGTTTGTATTTTAGAATATTACTGACGTGAAGCCACAATTGCTAAGAATATAAGAAAAACCAACATTTCCCTTCTAATAAATGTAAAATATTTGGTAGTTTACAGTTTGATTTGAATAAAAAAAAAGTTTTTAGAAGCACCTTCATTTGAAAAGTAAGTTTTACTATCATTGTTATGCGCTGGTCTGTTCTGTAACAGTGAAAAGCAAAATATCTTGGTTCTGTAATTCTACCCAGGCAAGATCAGGGACGTGTGGTTTTACAGCGTGTTGATGCCACGTTGTCTTCAAACCTGTTCTGCTGCGAGACCAACGTAAAGAAATTCATGCCATTGACGAAGCAAAAACATGCAGTTAAGAAAAACAGCTGCAGAAAAACTTAAGTTGTGTTCCTACACAACTTAAGTAAAGAAAATTAGGCTTCAGATGATTGGTTACTTATTGTGTTTCAGCTCGTTCAGTGTGAAGTCACAGCAGCAGAAATGTTTTGCATTGAGCATCAACTTGGGATGTTCCTCATGTGGTGCCACCATGTTGGAATTCACTTCCTGTTCTGGATAACAGTCGTCTCCTGTGCAGCTTTTAGAAGGAGTGAGGAGCCACACGTTGACAACAAAGGAAGAAAGTTGCAAATGAACAGTGTTCGGCCCCAAGAAGCAGGTGGACGAGCTGCCAGATGCAGCGTTCGGCCACAAAGGGAGAAACGTGTCAGAGGATGGCGCCAAATGCACCGTGTCACATAGAACAGCGCCAAATGCATCGTGTCAGAGAACGGCGCCAAATGCATCGTGTCAGAGAGAACGGCGCCAAACGCATCGTGTCCCAGAGAACGGCGCCAAATGCATCGTGTCTGAGAGAATGGTCAGCAGCCGCGTGATGCAGACAAAGACTACGCAAATACCAAATCTCAAAGGCCCTGTATATGTGTGTGTGTGTGTGTGTGTGTGTGTGTGTGTGTGTGTGTGTGTGTGTGTGTGAGCAGCTGGTGCGATGCTACGTAGCTGAAGGGCAGCTGTGTGTGTTCTTCACCCCCCCACTCGGCCGAGCGGCCCCTCCCCCTTCCTCCGCTGCTGCTATGATATAGTGACGGCTGTTGCCGGGGGAGGTTGTCATGGAAACCAAGTGATGATTGGTGGTGCTGTCCGCTGCCAGGAAGCGTGTTGGGGGGGTTGGGAGGCCTGCTGGGGGATGGGGTGGCGGTCAGCTGGGTGGCAGGAGGTGTACAATGAACTTTGGAGTATTTGTTGATGGGGGGGGGGTAGAAACAGATGGTTGGAGGATACAGCCACCACGCCACTGATGAGGCCACTTCCAAAGAGTTCTCACCATTAACATCCAACGCGTGTTTTGTCGCCGTTTTACCTTCAGAGCCTTCAAACGTTCACGCAGGTAGAGATGAAGGTTTTATTAAAGATACACATGAACGAGGCCTTTTTCTCCTGAACGATGTGAGAACGATCTCACATCTCCCAACAAAACAAAGACTCCAGAATAAGGATTCTAAATCCTCAGTGTTGTGCATAACGCTCACTTCCTCTCATCACTTTTCTCTCTCCCTCAGCTGACTGTTGGCACAAGATGCTGTCTGAGTCACTATTTCACTCACCTCCTGTTGACACTGTTTCTCTCCATTACCTTGAACATGATCAGCTACTGGTTCTAGTGAGGAGCAGCTGAGGTGTGTGAACACAGGACACACTAGTTACACCAAGAGCAGAACACACACCATTTACTTTCTCGGTCACTAAAGGGTACATTAAACTGTTCTTTAAAGCAGTCTGAAGGTCTGGTCTCTAACCCAATGAACATCTTTCGGTCGGTGCACTTGCAAGTTAGAAGAAAAAAAACCTCCATGAGAGTATTTCTCACAAACATCAACACAGATTGATTGAATCATCAAGCCAAAGCACCAGCCATACGTTATGTTATATCCTCAGGCGTACATGAAACAGTAAGTACCAACAGGTTGCTCCTCCTCTTCCTCAGCATTTAAATCCTGAAGCTGTCCACCATGTGGGTTCCATCATACTGTGACACTTTTAGTCAGGTTTAAAGTTCCTCCAGCAGAGACTCTTGAACCTGTCCTTCCACGAAGGAGAGATTCTGCCCAGAGAACCAACAAACCAGAACCTCGCCTCTCATTCCAACCTGCAGGTTCCTCAATCCTTCACACCAAAGTCCAGACGTTTTCAGACAAACCATCAAACTGTTGATGTTTCCTGACTGACGCCATCTTGGGAAACCTGCCCCAAGGGATTGTGGGATATCAAAGATGGCGGCAGCTCCAGCCAGAACATCAACATTTAACCGATTCAGGGAGAAAAACCTCCAGACGTTCTCAAAGAAAGAGTCTTAAAGCCTGGAGAACGGTCTGATGTAGTGAAACTGAGGGTTTCTCCACAGAGAATCCAGATGTGCAGAGATCCAGTGGACAAACGGGATCTTGTGACACGAAGCCTCGGGAACCTTCAGGAGTTTCTGTAATGCAGAGACGCCAACAAACCGGGGATGTCCCGCCAAAATAAAATGCTGGAAATACCAGTTAGTCTGAGTGTTTCTCCAGAGGATTCTGGCAGAGGAACTTTAAGTCACAGATAAGAAAGCAAATGAGTATCATCCCACATTTCTCTCTGAACTGAAGCGCTCTTCACCTGAAAGACTGAAAGCTGAAGAGTTTCTAGCGTCACTTTGCAGAATAAGAAAACAGCAGCTGCTTCCTGAACACGGGTACTGAGCGTCATGCTCTCCCTCTGGCCTACGCCTGAATTTCAGTGACTGAGTGAGAAATCCACAGGACCAGGACACCCGGCGACCAGAGCAGGTGTCCTGCAGCAGCCCTGCTGATGGATCCATTATGAACCATACGACGGCTCAGACACTTGGTGATACAGTCCAGCAGCAGGCTGAGCCACCAACAAACAGCAAGTCCTTTCAGTGACACACACACACACACACACACACACACACACACACACACACACACACACACACACACACACACACACACACACACACACACACACACACACACACACACACACACACACACACACACACACACACACACACACACACACACACACACACACACCCATCAAAGGCTTCACTCTGGTCTCTATTCAGGGTCTATGGTTTCTATGGCGACCAGCTCGCCAGGAGAAGCCCTATCTGGGCTGCTTCCCTTAAAGCATGATGCAGATCCCATTTCCATCTTCTTACAGCCACGACTGAAGCTGGAGAACAAATAAAACAAAGAGAAACACTGGCGGACTGACAATTAGCCGAGCGGCTGCTCATTAGCTGTGAGATGGAGGAGAGCCTTGCCGCCTGGGCTCACGGCCTATCACCTCATCACTGGGGGGGGGGGGGGGGGGGGTACTGCACTGTACTCTACAACTACCAGCCACAACATTATGAGCAGCTGATTTACACTGTGCAGGCTGCTTCTGGTCTGTGGAGACATCAGCTGATGGACCGCCACAGGTCTGGAGCAGGTCTTCCAAGGCCAGGGAGAGCTAGGACTGGACCAAGGAGTGAGACCTGGTGGTCCAGCACATCCAACAGATGGTTGGTTGGGATGCTGTCGGGGGAGACTGGAGGCTCACGGCTGTTGATCTGTAGCAATGCTTATGCTGGAGCTCCATGTTAAGGTAAAACCCACATGGACAACATCAGCCAAACGGTCACACTGCTCCACCTGCTTGCCTTTTCCCCATCATGCATCCTGGTGTCTGGTATTTCCCCGGTAAGCTGTGCACACACCCTCCCACCCACGTGAAATCAGAGAGAACCTCATTGATCAGAGGTGCTCATGCTTTAGGTGGCGCGGCAAAGAGTTCTGACAGTCAGAACCACCAGGAACGCCACCTTCACCTGCAGGAACCAGCTCATCCTTGAATGTGACACTGATTCACCTCCGACTTCACTGGACCACCCAGCCAGAGCAGCAGGTTTGGAGATGCTCTGAACCAATCAGTGGGCTTTCTGCCTCCAGCTCTGAGGACACAGTGGTCACCTGCTGCCTAATACATCCAAATCCATAAACCCTGATGGAGATAAAGCTCTATTATATCATTATGGCTGATTGTGTCTCCAGTAACTTTATTGAGGACATAAACACAGATTTGTCAAATGGCACCAAAAACATCATATTCAACAGTTTTATGAATTAATCTTGCATGATGTCATGTACCACTTGAGTCTACCCTCACACTCCAGTGCAAATTGACATCCCCACAATTTTGCTCAATTTACTGTGAATGAAGGACCTAATAAGATGTTTGCATTCATATTATTCGTTTTGCGCTCGTAACCTCTAAACCAAAAGTGGAACAACAGAACAATCATGGGTTCAGATTTTAATGACTCATGTTTGCTGCAGAACAATGCCTGGAAAGTTATCACCAAATTAAATAAATGTAGCTTATTTGAACATTCACATCACATTGCAGGTAAAATGTAAATTTAAAAAGCACATAATTAAAAATAAATAACATTATTGATAAACAGAAGCTTAGTTTTCTGTCAAACAGTGACTGAGGAGATGTAGTAGCGTCCTGATATCTCACCTGCTTCGGAGATGGTCTGCGTACAACTGCCCTCCCCACCTCCGTGTGTCAGCACCATGTTAGTCCGCCCCAGGCTGTGGAGCTGAGAGGGGTGAGGACCAGGATGGGACAGAGGTGGAGGGTTGGTGTTGGGGCGTCCCAGCGGCATGGCGCCCGGCCCCATGGGCCCACAGTTACTCATGGAGGAGGCCTGCATCTGAGCCATCATGTCAGGGTACTGGCCTGGACGAGGGCCTAAGTGACCCTGGGACGAGTCTATGTTCTGGCAGTGCTGCATGGGATCTCCTGGACCCCGCAGCCTCTGCTGGACCAGGAGGTTCTGCTGCGGGCCAAGAGGGCCCATGCCCGAGGTGTCGTTGTAGTGTAGTAGTGGAGCTCCTTGAGACACCGGGCCGGAGCCGAGGCCTGGACGATGGCTGTTCCCAGCCAGGTTGTGAGAACTCTGGCTGCTCATGGACTGGAGAAGCTGGGCCATGGAGGTGTTGGGGTGAAGGTTTCCCAGTCTGCCCACTTTCCGCAGCTGCTCAGTGGCGCTTGGCCCCGCCATGTGGCTTCCTGCCATGACTGGTTTGTTGAGCATGCTGTAAACCATGTTGTTGCTGCTGTCGTGGTTCACAGCAGCGCTACTGACCAACTGCTTCCGTTTGCGCATGGGGTCCCTCTGCTGGGCCATGAGCTTGTCTCGGAGCGCCGCCCGACCACTCTGGCCCTCGGGGCTGTTCAGCAGCATGGTGGAATTTGGCGGGAGCATGGGGTTTAAAGTGCTGGGTCCCTCCATGCCTCGAGGGCCGCTCATAGAACCCGGGGGCCCGCCACCCCCGGCGTTTCCTCCGCCACCTGCCCCCATGCCGGACATAGAAACACCGGCGGCCATGCCGGCACTGCTGTTGCCAGAAGCGCCGAGTTTGTTTTGATTTGCTAGCTGTGCTTTGGCTGCAGCAGACAGGAGACTGCTGGCCGGGAAGGAAGCGGCATTCTGTTGGTTGAGAATCTGGTTGAGGGGCATCCCCAACAGTCCTGGGTGGCCCTTCTGGGAAGCGCTGGGGGTGGCCAAAGAGGATGATGAAGACGAGGAAGAAGTGGGGGAGTACATGGGGTTACCGTGCTGTTGGGAGCCAATGGAATTTCCCATCCCGGGTAGCAGCTGGGAGTCTTTGTACTGGTGAAGAGAGTCCGTTTTGTTGGTGGAGGGGCTGGAGGGCATGGCTGGGCGTGGAGATCCCATCGCTGACCGGGGGGACCGGGGAGGAACCTTCATCGTACCGCATGGGGCCTGGTGCCCCGAGGGCATTGCAAAGTTTCCATGGTCAGACGAGGTGGAGGATGAACGTGAACGATGGGGGGAGGCCTCCATCCTCCCCAGCGCCGGCCCGGCCATGTGGACAGGGGACGTGACAGGGGAGGGAGACATGGAGGAAACCGGACCGCCCTGCTGAGTCCTTTGAACATGGCCGCCGTGCCCCACAGGGCCAGGCTTCACGGTGGGTAAAGGGAGGTTGCTTGGTAAGGGAACGATAGCGGGAGGGGGGACGTTTACATTCAACATTGGTACCTGAGAGTGGATGCTAGGCTGGAAGTTGACAGGGGTTGGAGCATTATTGGAGGGCTGGATGACTGGTTTGCTGGGGATGGGGTCCAGAATGCCTAAGGGGTCCTTTTCAGAGGTCAGCTGCTTCTTCTGAAGGGCACAGGATGGTGGTATGGAGGAAGGGGCCGGGACAGAATGCACAGGGGGCTGCGCTTTATGGTGAAATGCTGCACGAGGGATATCCATGCCCGGGGGAAAGTTTCCCCGCGGCATGTTCATGTTCATGACGGGGCTTTTGGCTGTAGCCGTTGGGGAGAGGGGCGTGGTAGTCCTTCCTGTCATGGCACAGGATGGCTGGCCAGCAGGGGAGCCATGGAGCATCACACTGGGTGGGGAAAGAGGTGTCCTAGTGTTCCCATGGATAGAAGCTGAGCCTGGGCTCCCACCTCCTGGAAAACCACAAGGATTGGTCCTTGTAAAGCCTTCAGGGCTCCCCAAAGCGTCCGCACTAGGAGACTGCGAGCCCTCTCCAAACAGCTTAGCACCGGAGGGCGGTGGGCTCAACATGCCCCCATACCCAACTCGGTAGGGGGATTTCGGGCCTGGTTCTCCACTTAACAGCCTCTGTGGCCGGGAATACCCAGAGTACAGCTCTGGCTGCTGGGCTCCACCCATCTCCTGGGGCGGATACAGCCGCTGCTGCTGCCCCACTGCCATCATCATCTTGAAGGGATTCTTGCAGTCGGGGCTGACAGCGTTGGGCAGGCCATCGTGAGGTTTAGTCCTTATTGCTCGTTGAGTTGTTGAATGCACAGAAACCACAGACGAAGAACCTGAAAGGCAAACAAAGCATGTTTGAGTTTAACAATCACAGGACAAGAAGTGCAGCAATGTTTCTGAGTATTGTCATGATGTTGAGATAAATATTTATAATATCGAAAAGATCAATCAAATGATGATCAATGATGTTGATTGTGTCATTATGCTTTAATATTACGCTCTTTTTCTTGCTATTGTTCAAATACTGTTAAGACTTTACATTATCATTAGATTAGATTTCCAACTGCAGCAAAGCAGTTTGTTGACATTGTTGTTTGTGGTCATTTGTCTGGTTTTGAGCTTCTGACTGCCCCGAGTCCAGCAGGTAGAAAATAAAGTGAAAAATGGAATCAGTCCTGGTCTAGAATGACCACGGATCACTCCCAGGTCTGTGTTGCATCTGTGACTCCTCAAAATGCTCAGTGTCACGTCCGATCTGTTCAAATGGTGAAGTTCGTTTGTTGTAGTGAATTTACATCAGAGTTTGAACAAACCTCCACACCGTGAGTTAAATATGCTAGAATCAGGGACGTATAAAGAATGTGAAGTGATTTCTGACCTAACAGATCTTTAGCTTTGGCAGGACAGAGAAGCTTCTGGATACTTTGTTTTAGAACTTTTATGTTTTATTTGGAGTTTCCAGCTAATTTTGTCATCAATTATTCCTCCTAGAAATGTGTATTGAGTCACTTTCCATCTCTCCCTCCTCTATCTGGACCTTTATCTGAGTATTCACTGTGCATTTTCCAAAAATCATGATTTTTCTTTTGATCAAACCTTAGATTAATTTTCTTTCACTCTGAGGTTATTCAATCCAAAAGCTGCGACAAATCCTCACAGTGCATCGACACACAATACTGTAGTTTAGTCAGTTCTGTGTGTGATGATATTGGGATCACCATGAACTGGAAATATATTGTGTAGCACAACTGGGAACTGCAACAGCCATTGTGAGATACATTAATTCAAGTAAAAAGATTTATTCATGTTTATTTCATTAATCCAGGAAAACAGAAAATCACTGCGGAGTCTTCAAATCACCTGACTGTGTGGTGATTTATCACCAGTTATTCTGTAAATTTCACATGATTAGTGTGATTGTTGGTGTTTACGTCAGTTCAACTGAGCATGTTGGAGTCTTCTGAAGTAATGGGAGCAGTACAGAGTACTTTAGAGGTGCTCATACCTCCTCCTGGACTGGTCAGAGACAGAGGCGGGTGCGTCTCCATGCTTTTGTGCAGCGTGGCCACAGCCAGGAGCTTCCTTTTGTGAATGCAGAGTTTGGTGACGTCTTCATCTGCCTTCACGTCCTCCGCTGTCCTCTGCTTGACGGCAGCCCCGGGGTCGAAGTTGAAAACCTGAGGTTAAAAAAAAAAAAACGGTACTGTCCTCACTCTTCCTGAAGGCAGCTTCACCAACCACACCCTGATGTTTAGGGACCAAGTCTCTGCGGACGTTTTATCTTACATCTCAGGACAGTCAAGGAGTCAAATATCTGCTTCCTCTTGAGTCTATTTGTCACATGCACAGTTTGGAAAAGTCTTGATATTCAAGGAAGAGAGTGTATCAGGAGTATTGGTTTGCTGTTGACAAAGAATGAGCCTGATTGGAGTGTAAAGAATGCAGAGAGTATTTCATTCAGCAATATGTGAACTAGGTAATTATGTTCTGGTCCAGCAGACACGGAGAGTCGGGGACAAATTCAGCAACAATTCCAATCGGTCAGATTACCAGGTATACGACAGAAAACTTCAAAGTGTTGTCTCTTAATCCATTTTATTCCATGCACTCACATCCAGAAGGTCTGGACCCCTCCAGTGATGTGGGTCTGTACACCACCATACTTAATGGATTACACTGAAATCATCCAAATGTGCTTTAATTCACTTTTATTTATGGACGGACGGATGGACACAATAATGAATTAAACAGAAACATATCTAAACAGCAGTGGAAGCAACTCCTATTGCATCTAGAATGGATGGATTTCTTTTGCTGCATCTCTTTCTGCTCTTTATTCCACGATGCATTAGGTATTAGGCATTACAGAGCTTGTTTGTTGCTGGACTCTGTCCTGCAGAGTCCTGGAGATCTGACCACTGGTCAATGACTGGAAAGATCCACTTCCCTGCTTCCTGCTCATTTGAAGTCGCCTGGATTTCAGAAAGGTTATTTACATCCAAATGAGGCGACAGTGGAGGAATCACAGCACATCGAACACCGCAGAAGGATTTCTACTGATTATATAAATCATATATCTAGAGCACTGAAGATGTGTCATCATTCCTACAGCGTTCAGGTGATTTTACACGAACTACAGTATTTGACTTTGTACATTTCAATGTGTTGTGGTGGCGTACTGAATAACTACTGGAAACTGTGTCAGTGTCTGTATATATACAGCCTCGACTGATCCTGAATGATCCCGACCGATCCTAAATGATCCCGACCGATCCTAAATGATGCCGAGAACTGAAACCAGACCAGGTGAACTTTGCTGCAGAGCTCCTTGTTTCCATCATGAAAATGTTAATCCATCCAGTCCTGTCCTCCAGAGTTGTGATTGTTGAAGCCTGGACTCTGCACCGGCCGTTGAGAACTTCAATATTGTTCAAGCCAGAGGGGCTTCACACTGGACCACCAGACCTGGACCCGAGGAGGTCTGGGGGTCTCAGGATTGGTCTAAAGACCAGGAGAGCTTGGATCCATCCTGCCTGGTTCTGATGATCCAGGTGTGCAGGTTGGAACTCCACAGTCTACCTGAGGATGTTCCTGTTTTGATGGAGAGTCCAGCACCTGCAGGGGGCGTGGCCTGTCTGGCGCTCCTCTAGTGTTGGACTAAGGGGATCCACTCATCATGTTTCTAGGAGAGTCCAGTCTGGGTGTACCATCAACATTCTTTCTTTATCTCAACAGTTGGTTTTAAATTCTACCCAAGAGGTTAAAGCTCCTTTCATCAACGTCACAGGGCAGACCGGCCTTCAGCTCAATGAACGAATGAGTGAGTGAATACCTTGTGGAGGATGAGTGGGCACTCCAGGCCGCACTTGCAGGTTCCATCTGTCAGCAGGTAGGTCTTCACCTGGTCCAGGCTGGACAGCAGTGAGCCGCTGGGGCTACACACACACACACACACACACAGAGAGGTGTGTTAGCAGCTCCTCCAGGCAGACGTTTCACCATGGAATCAAACAGTAAAACCTGCCACTCCTCCAGGAAGAACACCTCAGTCCACATGGACTAAAGCCTTCATTCTGAACATTTCAGCTCACAGTTTTTCTCACCTGGTTCGTGGCAGTAAAAGGAGTAATTACCATAAAGTAAAGGTAAAGCAGAGTTCAGGTAGTGGGAGCTGGTGTCCAGGTAGACTGAATAAAACCTCTATTTAAACTGTCCAGTGATGAAGAGCAACAGTCTGGAGCTTCTATCAAACATAAACATGGTTCCTTAACAAAACACTGGTTGACTCATCATCAATCTCTTCTTCTCCTGTAGCCAGCCCCCCCCCCCACCCCCGCCCGCCCGCCCGCCCGCCAGTGTAGGAGTTAGTATCTGGTCAGTAAACACCAGTGAGCAGTGACAGTATCAGGCCACGGTCACACAAGTAGACAGGATTCCTTCCAACACCCAAAATAAACCAGAGGCTGCTGCGCTTCATTGTGGCTGGTAGAAACATGCACCATCTACCTACACCACCTCCCTCCTACACCACAGTCCTCCTACCTACACCATCTGCCACCTACACCACCTTTCTACTACCTACACCACCTCCCTCCTACCTACACCACATCCCAGCCTGCACCACCTGCCACCTACATATACCTCTATCCAGCCTGCACCACCTGCCACCTACACCACCTCCCAGCCTACATCACCTCGTCAGTCCAACCAGCCCCTTTCACAGTTTCCATTACAACTGTAGGGGAAGCAAGAAGCTTCCTCCCAGAGCGTTCAGGACTTTTGGTATCTGGTCGACGCTGTCAACATGTTTCTGTTCATCTCCTGGAAAGACAAGCAAGTAGAAACTCCACCTGAACTCCGCCTGCAGCCTCCTTCACATCATTACTGATTTCATGACTTTTAGTTTGTCATGTACAATTAGTTTTTACATTTTAACGCTTCATGTCTTTTTCATTCCGATGTTGTATTTGGTGTTTTCTTGTCTAGTAACTAGGTTGACCTCACAATTCAATTAACCTGCTTCACAAATGAAGTTTGACTTATTGATCATTTTGAAATCAAAAAAGATTCTTCTTTTGTGATCTAGTGAGTAAAATTCAATAATCATGACTAGAATCATCTTCTGCTGCCTGTTTACCAGGTGACTGTCACTGTGGCTTGTTGAGGACCTGGAGTGGAGTCTTTGGTTTCCCTCAGGCAGCAGCACTGGTGGTGCGGTAACATTTCCTACCTTATGTACATGACCCCTCCTCCGTGCTCCGCCCTGCGCTGCCAGCCAATGGGGACCTGGACAGGGACGGCCAGCCTGTCGCGTCCCACCTCACACTCCTTTCCGCCATTCATTGCTCCACTGGTTTTATGCTCAACACGTCACAGGGACAGATATCAGACATCAACCAGTGTCTCCACAACACATGTCATGTTCCAAAGCCGAGGTGGTGGCGGGGTGGAGGGGAGGGCCGGCTCTCTGACGTGGGGGTCTTCGGTGGAGTTGCGGGTGGAGGGTGAGCCGGGTGAGGCGAGCTCACAGCGGACCCTACCCGTTGAGCTGCTTCATGGCGGCGGTGCTGAACGGCGCCTGGACTTCCATTACTGGGCGCTGTCATCCAGAGCCATCCGAGCCAGGAAGCTGCTGCTGGGCGGGCAAGGGGAGACGGTCTGAGCACGGTCAAGGTCCTGTATTATCACGCTACTGCCACTTGGTCCTTCACTTCCTCAGTCCAACACACAACGGATGTTCAACATCTTGGCTCCCAAACACCGCTGGGTCGTGGTATTCCCACGGTTCCTGTGAGAGCAGACAGACACCAGTGTTAGCCTTCATTTCATCTGCTCTGGCAATAAAAGATTGAAAAACAACTTCGCATTTTCTGAGACCACTGTTTTGATTTTTCAAAGGAAGCTTCCTAGTATTGATGGGAGAGCTGTTTTTAATCTGCCGTCGGTCCGCTGATGTGAGGTGAAGGTGTCGCTGTGAGCCACGGATGCTCACGACAACAAAACCACGCAATCATCATCATGACGCCGGTGCTCCATCCAAACAGTTGATGGATTTCATTTCTCCACATCAATGCACAGAAAGTCACAATTCTTGATTAGTTTCAATGATCTGCTGAAAACACTGTGCTGCACATGTTTATTTCCAGGTGAATTCAAATACATGGCTGCAGCTTTCACAGTTCAGTCAGGGTGAATTTGTGCAGTAGAATCTACTGAAGAATATGAAATCCACTTAACACAGAAGAGCAGACACAAAGAACCACAAGACTGCGGGACAATAACATTTATAGTTCATGTGATGCAAGGTCTCTTCATGTAAAGCTTTAGACTTTCATTATCTAACAACATGAAACAGAAAACTGCTTATTAAGAGTCCCATTAACACCAAGACGCAGCCATAAAGACAGACTACAGAAGGCAGGAGTGTTGGTGGAGATCTTAAATCTGCTGGTCTTCAGTTCCCTGTGGGATGAATAAAGTATTTTCTATTCTATTGTGATGCCTTGCAGTTTGATTGCTGCAACACTCGGGATGTTTATGATAGCTTCTGCACCAATGGGACAATATTTCACAATTATCTCGAACTGAAACTGAACTGGGACGCAAACAGCCAGTCGTGTCTCTTTCTGAACCTTTTTAAAATAAAAATAAGAAGTATGGCATCATAAAAACGCGGCTGTATGAGACAGCTCCATCTGAGGCACTAATAGTCAGTTTCTGACCTCCTCTGCTCATGAAGATCTAAAACCCAGCAGAGCTGCTAAACCAGGCTGAGTCTGGCCTGCGAGTGATGGCGCTCCACCTAAAGCTTCGATCAGCCGCCGCTGCTGACTCATAACGGCCTGGGAGCTGCTGACACCACAGAGAAAGAGAGGCGAGCAGCACAGGAAAATAAAGAACAAATAAACCGGAGGGCAATTGAACGTACGTTCATGAGGAAATGTGCAGCAGTGACTGTCACACCATGTCTCCTCAGGACAGGTAGGTAGCATCACCACCAGAGATCCACCGCGCCGGTACTTCTCTGTCTGGGAGAATCACAAACAACACGAGAACATCCCATCTGTTGTTGGAGGAAAAA
Source organism: Lipophrys pholis (assembly GCF_963383615.2). Lineage (NCBI taxonomy): Eukaryota > Metazoa > Chordata > Actinopteri > Blenniiformes > Blenniidae > Lipophrys > Lipophrys pholis. The sequence continues at coordinate 737,586 of NC_137645.1, read as the reverse complement.
TATCAAGTCTTTTGTTTTACAGTTTGAAGATGACGCCGGCGATGACAAACACTTCTATTTGGAGATTCATCCTCTTCAGACACACAGCAGCGTGGGGACAAAGTCTCACTGAGGACTTCATTACATGTACACAGGTACCTGAGACTAAACCTTTGGCAATGCAACTCACTGAACCCGCCACCGTTCTAATGTGATTTACATCTTAATTGAAGCGTTTCACTGCCAACCACGACCCGCCATTTCCAGACCCAACAACTAGTGCCTCCAAATGAAACCTTATACTGACGTCTAGCCTTCACCTGCAGGAGGGTTTCTGTCCAGATTGTTTGTAGTCTTTACTGTTCACAGCAACAAGGAAAACAGCTCCAGAAACTAGTGGATTGGTCGATAAAACGAGCAAAAGCAGTTCATTCTGCAAAGGAAACAGCAGTGACTAACGGAGTCTGCAGGTTGCAGTGATGAACAGCCAAGTGATTAGCGGCTTTTCATCATGTGTCTACACTCACAGATGCCGGCACGAGCCCACGAACGGATAACCAAATATTCTGCCGACCTTCACGTTCACATCATTTCTATCAAGCTTTATGTTCTCACAGTTTTATTGTTCTGGTCCCAATGACACACCAACCTGCAGCGTGGCGCTTCAATGGCCACAGGTCGTCTTTACGGTACTGCTGTACAACCTGAAAACGACAAACGTTCATGTATTCTACTCAATGAAAAGGGTGGAGTTTTACTGCAAGGTGCATTTGCACAAGGCTTTTTTAATCTTATATGTATGGAGTTATTAAACCAGGGTCATTTCAATATTTGTGAAGGTCACAAAAATTCCAAACCTGACGACCAAAAGATTACTGCTGATAAGATGAAAATCACTGCAAGTTTGCACATTAAATGTATTATTTCAACACATTTATTTTTATTTTATTTTATAAATGGGAAATTCTTAGTGGGAGGAAATCGGAGTACCCGTGTGGCCATATGACATGATCACATTCACCTACAAAGCAGTAATAAAGTAATCACAGCTGATGTCACACAGACCAATCAGACCAAATAAAAACCTCTTTTGGGCTGTGGTGCTGGACATACAGAGAAAAGTAATAGCAGACTTAAATACTACAAGTGCACACATTATGGTTGATCAGGCAGATGTCCTGAACCCGTGTTATGAGAAGAGCATCGGCTGTCATGGTACAAGTGGATTTAGCTAATAATTGCATTTCCCAAACTGCAGGACTCGCTGCCATGATGGGGGCAGGATGGACGTGGCTTCAACAAGCCACACGCTGCACCTCACTGCAGCGTTTCAAAAGACACCAACACGTCAAACCTAAAGGGTTTCCACCAATATAATGAGCCTCTCTCACACAGTTGCCTTTTCAAACTAATAAATCTGAGGACTTTGCAAAGCTTGGAGCTGATAACTCATTAGATCTGTTACCAAAACCTCTATTCCACTGTTGGATTCTTTCTTGACGTATGTAGTGGGAATGTGGATAACGGAGAATAAAGGAGATCCACGTTTCATGATGGAGAACACAAGTTCCTTCTTTCTGCAGCATTCGGAGCCTGGAGATTCTGAAGACAAACAACTACTCATTTCATGGTGCCTTTTTCAGAAATTTCACCCAGTTTGACTCTGGAATAAATGATGAATGTAGAAGTATATTTTGGATAAACCTGAGGTTAAAACATCCCTCGGTGTAATTCAGTCTGGATACATTTGCTTGAAATGAATGTCTTGAATAAATGCAGAGTCACTGAAGTGTCAGATTTAAGACCAGACTGGAGGAATGATGCATGTTTTACATTTGGGGCTATAAAATCAGATGCACTGACAGATGTGAAAAAGCAAAGTCAACAAAGTAGGTTGAAATGGAAACTGCTGCATTGGAAAAAAGTGTGTTTTGTCCAGGTTGGCACAAGTTGGAGCTTCATCCAGCAACAAACCTCCTCCAGGAAACAAGCTGCAGGAATATGTACTCAACTCCAGTAGAAAGGAAATAAATTACAAAAGAATGACAGAGAGCCACAGCCGAAGATCAGTGGCCCATTCAGGATGGCAGCTTATGTTAATGAAAGTGTTTCAAAGTGTGAGTTTTATAGGAGGAAGCAGCTTGGGTGCACTTCATGACATGGTCAGGATGTTGGCGAGGTGAACAGCTAAATGTGTAGAGTTCAATCTGACTGGGAGAACCGTTTTCACAAGCCGGTCATTTCTAAATGCCTCAACTCCTCATGATGAGAAACTCTGATCCACGAGCTGGTCACCTTCCCTCACTCACTCCTGATTCAGTTAACAAGACGTGGAAGTGACCACCACCAGAGGCTTCCAGCCTTTGGACAGGCGGACGTCGTCACCTCAGCCCGTATCAATGGAAGGACTTGAGTCTCGCTGGGAGCAACATGAATAAAGCCAATTAGAGGAGATAACAGCCATGGGGCAGCTGGTTTGGGATCTGGAAAATCAGAGCAACGCAAGAACCGGCAGATAACAAATGGTTGACCAGAGAGATGCCTCTCGGCAGTCTTGTCTGAGTGCAATAGAAGCCGTGATTCATTCTTTCACCACTAAACTCCATATTCTGTATACACCGATAAAGTCTGAATTCAGATCCTGCTGATACAAAGAGGCAGATTACAAGAAGCAGGGCAAATTATTCCAGGTGCATTCAAAGGACAGCAAGGAAAAAATAAATCTAAAGATGTAATGGATTTAAATTAGATGGTGAAACCTGCTGTGAACGTCTTATTTACCAGATTGGAGAGATGAAATCAGCAGATACAAAACAGAAGACGCCCGATGAAAGATAGTACGCCAAATCATTGCTGCTACATGGAAATACTGTTTTCTGTAGCTTTAGAACTGGACAGGTCAGCTCTTTTCCCTGTGCTGGAATTTGCTTATGACCGAGAGCCTCATGAAGATCAGCTTTGTCACTGAGAAGCACCAACATTGAAACGTTCTTTCAGTAGAAAGTTCACAGTCTGGTGCCATTCAGATGATTCCGGGTTCAAACTTGGGAACGTTCCACGTCCTGATTGGAAAATAATCTGATAGAATTCGTCTCAACACATAGTTGTTACTCATGTGAACTCTGCGAACAGAAGCCTGACATTGAGCCAACAAGATGCTCAAGTTCAACAGCGTTCAGACATTTTACCATTCTGAAGTGGGAACTTCCCACTGAGCAATGGGACAAACTTCTGATGTGGACGTTGCTGTGAAGTGGTGACAGCTGGTGCAGCGACGTCTGGTTCATCCATAACAGTTATTTCTCCTGGAGATGCACACAGGAGGTAAACCGTGTGAATCTCCCAGAGTCTCTGCTGCTACTCAGCAATGCATCAACATGTTTCCAATGTTTGGCAAAGTGATCCAAATGTCTGGGATCACAGTCCGTGTGGTTCTGAGGTCCACCTGGAGGAAAAGCCTTCAATAAAACATGGCCATGTTGGATCACAGGTAGAGATTCTGCTCCTCATTGCATCTGAAGACTAGAACGAGACACACGACATGATCGTCTACATGGACATCAGAGATTCTGCAGCAAGACTGAAGTTGACAGCTCCAAGCAGGACTGGGAGGACAGGACTTATGGTGGAGACCTGGTAGATGGAGGACCTATGGTGGAGAACTAATAGATGGAGGACCTATGGTGAAGACCTGGTTGATGGAGGACCTATGGTGGAGACCTCGTAGATGGAGGACCTATGATGGAGACCTACTAGCAGCTGGAGCTATCCAGGACCAAAACAATCAGACGTTAGATAATGAGCATGGAACCATCAGCCAGGCTGCTCATCCACCGGACCAGAGAGCTCCGACAGCCCAGTCACAGCCGATGGAGGCCGGGAGGGCAGGATCGGGTCCAGAGGAGAGAGGAGCCCGGTCTGTCCTCCTGCTGATGCGGTGGAGCTCCGGAGGAGCAGATCCACGGAGCCGTTAGCACCGAGCTGCCCTACGGAGCGTCAGCTGTCCGGTTACCGTCAGTTAGCCTGTTAGCCTGTTGTAACGAATATGAACCAGGCTCCGAGCTCGGCTTCGTTTAAAACCTTGTAGCAGCTCGCCAGTGAGCTGGAGCCGAAGCCACACACGCCGAGGCCCCTCGGCCCACCTCTCCCCCTCCGATGGTCGAAGGAGGACCACAGCCCGGGCCTGGTCCGGGGCCGGGGCCGGGGCGGCGGAGTAGGCCGCGACCAGGCCGGGCTAGCCGCAGCTAGCACGGATAGCCTAGCATGCTAACAGCCGAGCCAAGCAGCGAAGAAGAAGACAGAGACGCTTCTCAGCCACTAACGTCAAATCACACCGCGAACTGTACGCTACAGCCCGGCCGGCCCGCACGATGCCTATCCGTGCTCTAACCGTGCAATATCCGCGCAACCGTGCGAGTGTGAGCTGTAGAAAAATAGCAATTAGAAGCCTACCCATTAGTTCTTCCTCTGCTGGTTCTCCCACACTGGAGATTGGAAATGATGGAGAGCCGCACTGCGCATGCGCGGCAGGGCAGCCAGCAGATGGGAGAGGTGATGCACGTTTTGTCCAGGGCGCACATCCCTGTGCATACTCCCAAAGTTTACCTAACCTTTTATAACAACATCACCGAGCTGTGCATGCTCTAAACTAACTCCAACTTTAACTAACCTTTTATAACAACATCACCGAGCTGTGCATGCTCTAAACTAACTCCAACTTTAACTGGTCACTCACAGAGCCTCAGCCTCCAGACATGGTTTAGGTATTTCAGCAGAACCTTACAGTAATAAAAACCATTACACGAATTAGTGTGTTCAGTATTTAAAAAGAAGTGAATATTAATGAGGAACATGTTAAAAGTGCATGAATATTACCATGAAAGCTCTGGAGAAGGAAAGTTAACTCACTAAAAGGGCCTAATGTGGTCATTTCTGCTAATTCTACATTTTGTGGAGGAAACATTGAAAAACTCAGCGGCGCTGAAGCAACAAGATGCTGAGCAAAATAAAACATAAAGTCCATGAAAGACCAGAGATCCAGTCAAGGGAGGAGAAAGGGAGAAGCAACGCCTGAATTTAGTCCTGAAGGTCAGACCTGAGGAGACGTTAAATGAATCGGGTGTAAACGGGACGCTTCGCCTGTTTTTAAGGACAAACACCGGAGATGAATATGTGAGAGGAAAGTCATATTTCAGAATAATGGGACAGGATAAACATGAGCCGTGACTGGGAGACAATTTGTGAGTTATCTGGTAGTTTGTTGTGCTTTTTCCTTCACTCATCCATAAGATGTTTCTGTTTCCCCGGAGCTTCATCTTCACTGTGGAGAGGAAGCGTCCTTCAAACTGTTCCATCAAACCCACTGAAGCACAGTCCTGGCTTCAACCTATCTGAATTACATTTACTAACCTCCATTAGAGCAGGTAAGTACTTCTTATTTAATTCCATGAATGGGCCGAAATGAGGTTTTCTGTACAGCAACCAAGCAGATGATTCATATATTGAAATAGTTTCCTTGTCAGACAGAAATGACCGAAGTGACTGAGACTCCACAGGCTCTGAAAAACGAACATCTAATAGTTCTAATCAATGAAAACCCTAATATATCAAATGTAATGAATATGTCAAATACATCATAGATTATAATTCTATAGAAGACAATATTAAAAGAATATCAAATGATATTCAGAATTTCTTGGTACATGATCTGTGCAGACATGGATAAACAACTACTATGATACTAAATATACTATTGGACTTTCCAACGACACCGCTGATAAGAAATACTGGAAATTAATGAATATCTCAACAATAACAATTACCACGTCACCAACCTCAGCCAATCAGAGGGCAGAGATACAGTCAAAGCAGGAAGTCGTCACTTTTCGCGGAACCGTTTACCCGCGAAGATTTTCCACCACGTCCTTCGGTAAGTGAGATTACTAGAAGTTAGTTCGGTTATTTCAACTACCGGTCGAAGTGATCCGACTGAGAATCAGCAGCTTGTCGCTCGATTTGACCGTTATTCCTTGAACGAGCCCGGAGAGATGACCGGCACCAGACTCCATTCACAGATCCCGCAGATTAGCGGGATTTTGATTTCTGACTGATAATAATCTTATTTTGAGCAAAGTCAACGGCTGGTTTGGTCTTATGAGTTTCTCTTTAATCCGGCAAATACAGTTTCCTGTAAATCATGATGGATTTCATGGTTTTTTACAGATTTCCCCTGAGTTCAACATGTGTCGTAGTTACTGGAGTTGTGCCTTGTTGTTTTTGTATTGGACCGATTGATCAATATATTGTGCTTAAAGATTACCTAACTGACGTCACTACAGAATTATGAGTTATGAGCACAGAGCTATATGTGAATACACAGTAATTCTGTAATTAAACGGTCATACCTTCTTGAGGTCTGTGCAGACACAGCATCATCATCATCATCATCATCATCATGGCAGGGAGGAAGGTGAAACATGCTGGCATGCCAGCAGCAGACTGCCTCAGACAGGTAGGTGAAACACCTGTCCACAGCCCTCAGAGGACCACAGTGTATTAACCCTGTGTGTTTTCAGGCCCAGAGCATCCTGAGGGAGAGGTTCTGTCTCCAGCGGCTCCCTGACAGCCTGGAGGGGATGGACACTCAGTATGAGTAGGTTCCTTCACATGATGTTGGTGGAGTTTCACTTAACAAATGATTAGAAGTGTGTTAATAACAACCGCACTAAACGAATAAGGAAATGGGATTATATTGTGTTCATGTTTTCCACTAGTTTCAAATTAAACCTCTGAAGGACTTTTTGCTGTTTACAACGATTCACGAATGTTCCACATTAAAGATGTTTGCAGCTAAAACAAACGTGTTTGTCAGAGAAAGTGAAAGTTGTTGGAGATCCAGAAAGACCAGGAAGCTCCTTTGAGTCCAGCCGGAGAGAATTCTGGGTAACGTAGTTCTGATTGATCCAGACGCCTCCGGGACCTGCTGAGGCGGACCGCCGTGAACGGGGAGAGCAACTCGGTGCTGATCGTCGGTCCCAGAGGGGCGGGGAAAACCACGGTGAGCCTCGCAGCCTGGGGGTGGGGGTGGCAGGGGGGGACCCTGGGACGTGTGTGACGATTTGTGTGTGTGTGTGTGTGTGTGTAGCTCTTACGCTGTGTGCTGAGGGAACTGCTGGACGACAAGGAGGTGCAGAGAAACCTTTTACAGGTTCATCTCAACGGTACCAGCCCATCATCATCATCACCTCACTGTACCAGCCCATCATCATCATCACCTCACTGTACCAGCACATCTTCACCTCACTACCAGCCTATCTTCATCCTCACCTCACTGTACCAGCCCATCATCATCATCATCACCTCACTGTACCAGCACATCTTCACCTCACTACCAGCCCATCTTTATCTTCACCTCACTACCAGCCCATCTTCATCCTCACCTCACAATATGGCTGCAGAGACGAAGCACCTCACAGTTTACCCTCCTCATGACCTCATTAAATACCATTTTAACAAAATTCATAAACACTTTGAGATAAAATAGATTTGTTGTTAGTTATTGTGTATGAAAGTCAGGAAATGAAGTTTATTTACTTTAGTGCTACAATATTTAAATGATCCTTTCTGTCTGTCAGACTTTTATACAGGTGATTTTACATCGTACTTGTGTGTGTGTGTGTGTGTGTTGAAGGCCTCCTGCAGACTGACGACAGAATCGCCCTGAAGGAAATCACGTTACAGCTTCACCTGGAAAATGTTGTTGGAGACAAAGTGTTTGTGAGTCTCCGTTCAGACGTTGATCAACGTTTTGTAGAAGAAAATCTGCAGTGAAATCTCGTCCTGCTTCATTTCAGGGAAGTTTTGCAGAAAACCTGGTTTTCCTGCTGGAGGCGCTGAAGCGAGGTGAGTGAAGTTGAGGCGTTGGTGTTTCCTGCGGAGCGGAGCTGGAGGTGACGCTGTGACGCTGCTTCCAGGCGACCGCAGCAGCAGCCGCCCCGTGTTGTTCGTCCTGGACGAGTTCCACCTGTTCACGCAGCACAAGAACCAGACGCTGCTCTACAACCTGCTGGACATCTCGCAGTCTGCGCAGACGCCGGTGGTGGTGGTCGGCCTCACCTGCAGGCTGGTAGGAGCAGCTCAGGACTCCGCCTTCACGTCGGGTCCGAGCCGGAGAGGCTGACACTGTTTTTCCACGCAGGACGTCCTGGAGCTGCTGGAAAAGAGGGTCAAGTCGCGGTTCTCCCACCGTCAGATTCACCTGCTGAGTGCCATCACCTTCAGCCAGTACCTGGAGCGGGTTCAGACGCAGCTCCGCCTGCCGGACGACTTCCCCGACCCGCGCTTTGCTCAGGACTGGAACGCCGGCCTCCAGGTGGGAGGGGGGAGGCGAGGACTTGAGCTTCTCTGAGTGGTAGTCTGATGTTCAGCAGCTTCACACTGGTTTTGTCCTCAGACGCTGTGTGAAGACAAGTCGGTTCAGGAGGTTTTCCAGCGACACTTCAACTCCAGCAGACTCTTGGACTCGCTGCACCGCCTGCTGGTCAGAGCAACTCTTCTTCCTGCTTTTCCTTCCACCAACAACTCTTCAGTTTGTGACGTTTCTCCTCTGGGCTCAGATTCTGTGTCTGAGTCGCGTCTCTCCTTCCCGACCGTCCATCAGGCCGGCTGACGTCCTGGAGGCCAGTCGCTGCTGTCTGGGCGACTCCAGGGTCAACATGCTGCACGGTGAGCAACGGGACAACGGGACGCCCAGAGGTCAAGGTTTCTTTGGTGACTGAACGTGTGTCTCTTCAGGTTTGTCCATCTTGGAGCTGTGCCTGATCATCGCCATGAAGCATCTGACGGACGTGTACGAAGGAGAGCCCTTCAACTTCCAGATGGTTTATAACGGTAACGTGAAGCCGGAGAAGAGCCGCCATCGCCACCGCCACCGCCGCTACTCCGGCTTCACTTCCTCCTCTTTGTCCCACACAGAGTTCAAGAAGTTCCTGCACAGGAAGTCCAACTCCATGTACAAGTTTGAGCAGCCAGTCATCATGAAGGTACACACACACACACTCCACTACCATTAAACACTGTTGACATGTAAACAGGATGAATTAATTTAGAAAAACAAGAAAAGTTGCCCCCCCCCAACCCCCCCCCCCCCCCATTCATATTTAAAAACTTCTGACTTTTGACACGATTGAATGATTGGCAGCCTCACAAAACCTGCTATTGCCCCCTAGTGGCCATTAGTCTTCCAACACTAACAAACATCCAATGGAGTTCATGAATATAAATGACTTGGGGAACAATATTTAGTTTATGTGTTGGAACATCCCTGTACTGCCCCTCCCGTAACTGCCCCAGTCCCTCCCTTCTCAGTATTGAACCAGTATTTCTTTTTAATGTTATTTTTGTTTTTAAGTCTGTACTGTCAGAAGTGTTTTATGTATAGCACACACTGGATGTATAAAGTATCAATCTACCTGTGTGGCGACAGTGCTAACCACTGCAGCACCGAGCCGCGGCTCCTGCAGGTGAACACACAGGTGAACACATGAAGCGTCTCCTCCCCAGGCCTTCGAGCACCTGCTGCAGCTGGAGCTGGTCCGGCCCGTGGACGGCTCCTCGGCCAGGACCCAGAAGGACTTCGTGTTGATGAAGCTCATGCTGGACCAGAGCCAGGTCATAGAGGTGCTGCAGAAATACCCACAATGCCCCACGGACCTCCGGCAGTGGGCCATGTCATCCTTTGAGTAGCACGGATGAAGACTTATTGACATTGAAGGAGACGATGTCGTTTCCACTGCTGAGGGTTCATAATGAGTGCATGAAAATAAACACGAATGTTTTCAGTCACAGTTGTTTGAATAAACTCAGATCATCAAACTGCTAAACAAAACTTGACATGTGATTTTAACCTTTAGGCTTTAGTGCTGTTCTGTCACTGAACTGTTAAAAACCCCATTAGAGCTTATTGATCATTTGAACTAATTCATTTAGCTGCTCCATGCTGCCATCTAGTGGGTGATGTCTGCAACAAACCAACTCAAACAATACAAAGTTTTCAACAGATAGTAAACCTGAGCTCTTATTGTGTTTGAGCTGCGTCTTCTCACCGTGTGTGTGTGTGTAACAAGGCTGTGAGTCCAGTGAAGAAGAAATGTCCACAATCTAAAAACACATTTATTTACATGACGTGGATCTTCAGCTGATAAAAAGCGAGTGGCAGCGCTGACCAGGGAGCTCATCTGCTCGCTGGTGATGCTTCAGGGTTTGTGAAGGCTCCTCCTCTTCCTCCCTCCAGCTCTGAGAAAGGTCAGAGGTCAGGACGAGGATGCCTTCACGCTGGTATTGATCCTAGAAGCCCAGCAGGGGGCCAACTGTTCTTCACTGTCCACTTTGAAGTTGCAGTTTGAACACAAAACGACTGAGGAGCAAAGAACTAGTCAGAAGGTGGAGGATTCCTTCCCTCCCTGCCGCCCTCATGAACACATGAAACCTGCGAGCATCAACACCAGCAGAAGCAGCAGGTCCTGGATCAGCGCTGCCACTCCAGAGCCTCGAGAAATGTGGGGTCACTCGTAGTGTTTTTCAGTCTTTTTTTCCAGTTCCATACAAATATCCAACCTGGCAACCCGACGGATCTCACAGAGAAGATGTTTTTCCTGTGGCGAGGTCAGTGGAGCTCCAGGTTTCCTCTCACGTCCTGACCACCAGGCGGGAAACACGAGATGCTGGAATGAAGTACCTGTCGTGGTGATCGTAGTATTGCAACTGCACTCAAAGAGCTATACAAAATGCAACCACCAGGGGGCCCCAACTGGCTCCTTGAGGGACACCAGGGCTTTTCTGCTGATGGAGCCTGAAGTGCTTTCCTGGACTGGAGGGAATCTTCTAACTTCAGAGTGGAAACACCAGAAAAGTATAAATGAATGTAGAGGAAACACTGAAGTTCAACACGCACTTATAAAGATTCAGCTCAGAGTATATAGTTGATACAGGTTGTATGTCTGTACACAGCCTAGACTTAAAGTAGTGGGCAACAAGACACAAATGGTACAAATTTATATGCACAGCAGGGGGCGCTGGGCTGGAGGAGGTCCTGGTGAGACACCAAGCCGCACGCAGTGGAGGTACTCCCCACTACTGCACTGCTTAGGAAGTACTGCACTGTTCAGGCAGTATTGCACCGCTCAGGTAGTACTGTACTCAGGTAGTACTGCTCTGCTCAGGTAGTACTGCACCGTTCAGGAAGTACTGCTCTGCTCAGGTAGTAGTGCACCGTTCAGGAAGTACTGCACTGCTCAGGTAGTATTGCACCATTCAGGAAGTATTGCACTGCTCAGGTAGTACTGCACTCTGGTAGTACTGCTCTGCTCAGGACATACTGCACTGCTCAGATAGTACTTCACTGCTCAGGTAGTACTTCACTGCTCAGTCCTGGAGACGAGAGCTCTCTGCTTCTCTGAATAAATAAGTTGTTGGTTTTTCTTTGTAATCACATTACATGAACAGTATTTCTGAAGTAATTATGTTGTTTTGCTTCTGGAAGTTTCAAAAAATAAAAAAACTGATTTATCATGATTTTTTCTGAGGAAAACCGACATGTAAAGAAACGGTGTTTAGAAGAATAAAAAGATTTTCCATGTGTTTTGTTGAAATAGTGAATTAGTCGTTTAAATATAAAGAGTTGGTGCAGAACTAATGGACTCAATGTGACGATAAACTAAACAGTCTGTTTTCCTGATACACGTATGAAAGTTTCTTTCCATAGAAGTAGAGACAGAAACTCCACCGGCTGGGTGAAAGCAGCAAGTCCATGTTTAGTTCTAAATACTGTTCCTTCAGAAAACAGACCCGGCGATGCAACACTCCAGCAGTACCGGTCTGCCTCGGACACGCAGTTTGGTTTGTTTGTGATTGTTTGGTTTGTTTGTGATTATCTGGACTGTTTGTTTGTTGATTATTTGTTTGTTGATTATCGGGACCGTTTGGTGGAGAGTTGGTCGAGGGAAGGTTAAGGAACTTCAGGCCGGAAGGACAGGAAGCAGCCCTGGAGGTTGTTTCTTGTGACTGGAGGGTGGGGTGGGGTGGGGGGGACGTCCACTGCGTGGGCGGGGCTACAGCTCCACCAGGACGGGGCACAATCACACCAAACCAGCCAGACACAAAGCCCTCTAAAAGTACGTGGGGCCGGGCTCACCAATCCACAAATACTGGAATCCAGGAGTCTGAAGAACATTCATTCTCGGTCACTTTGTCCATAGACTGAGTAGAAAGAAGCAAGTTACACTATATATCTTTTGTTTTTCTTTTGAATTAAAGTATTTCCTGAATTACAACTGAACATCCCCCCTCCCCGAAACAACAACAACAACAACAACAACAACAACCATAAATCCAGCCGACTCGTCCGTCGAGCGGCAGCGGAGCTCTGATCCCCAAAACCTCAGGCCAGTAAATTAAAAAATAAATACAGAACATATCAATATGCAAGATCACGGATTTAAAAAAAAAAAAAGAAGAAACAAAAACAATGCTACATTTGTGTGTGTGTGTGTGTGTGTGTGTGAGTGTGTGTGTGTGTGAGTGTGTGTGTGTTGAAAGTCGCTCCTGCAGCTGGTCCTACAGTGTAGGGTAGTTTGCGGCACTGGTTGCATATCACTGGCTAGAACTTAGAAAAGCATAGTACTGAATCCCTGAATGATGTTTGCTGGTTTGGGCTGGATTCCACGGAGCAGTTTAAAGCGGAGGCCAGACTGGCGTCAGCGGCGGAGCCACGTCGGCAGGCGACCTCGTTCTGGTGCTGGAAAGCTGTCCGCATGAGGAAACGTCTGTTACTTTATCCAGATCCAACATATCTAATCCAGTTTGAAGCACCTCCTGCAGGAGGACCTGGGGTTTGGGTTAGTTTGCCACACTGGGAGTGAGGTAGAGCTGACCGCAGGACTGCTGGGGTTTGAGGACAGATCGTCCCCGACGGTTAAAGATCCACGAGTTATATTGAAGGAACTAAAGAGCAGCAGCATAGAAGAGCAATATCATGTGAATATTGTGCTACAAGACGATGGCTTCTACTTCCTGCAGGTTTGCTGTGTTGCTCTTTGCTGAAGTGAGAGTAAATGTTAGCATGGTAAGCTAATAGCAAATGTTAGCACGGTAAGCTAATACAGACACACCACCGTCGTGTTGTTAACTCCAATGTTTCCCTCCATTCAGACTTCTGATTCTGGAAAATGACCCCAACAAGTTAAATATGATTTATTTCTTCCAGTTTTCATGGTCAAAGTTCAATAATTAACAAAAACAAACATTTTATGTTTCCAGATCAAATCTGCTTTTCTCTTCTTATAAAGGGGCGTGTCCTAACCCTGCACCAAGGGGCGTGTCCTAACCCTGCACCAAGGGGCGTGTCCTGATCCTGCAGCCAATAGAAATACTGTGTTGAGCGTCTAAGCCCCACCCCTTCCTGTGAGTTCAGCAGCAGCTTGATGACGCCATCAGTTTAACATCATGCACATCGTTTCTACTTCAAGCCTTCCTGCTCGTCAGAACCTGGAGCGTCGGTCGTTTCATCATTAGAACCTGGAGCGTCAGTCAACACTAAAGATTCAGACACTAAAACAAGCTCCAGGTTCTAATGATGGAACGACTGAGTGACGTTTCCTCCACGACTCAAAGTTCAGTGTGTGCTGTAAACAAGTCCTGAAGGAAGGTTTCCTCATGCGGCGCCTTCCAGTCGCACCAGAGCTCGACGTTAAACTGCTTCCTGTGAAATTCCTCCCAAAGCTTGAGGAGAGACTGCAAGTCTGCCGGCACCAGTGTTCAACGTCCCTCAGAGGAAAGAAAGACTCCCTGCTGCTTCCACAGCAGTGACAGATACATCCGTTTGGCCTGACATCTACCAGAGTAACTAGTACGATACTGATACGTAGAGATGGCACCAGGACGTGGGGGGGGGGGGGGGGGGGGGGGGGGGGCTCGTCTCGGCTGGCGGGGTCGACGGGACGATGGCGGGTTCGTCTGTCCAGGACACGGGGGTGAGATAATACTGGTAAAGTTTACCGAGGTCCTTCACCCAGCAGCTTATTGATCACTCCTCTAATTAAACCGTCTCATCATTAGTCTGTTCTTCCTCTCAAACGACTCAGTAACTTTTGAGTTTGATAGAATTTCATTTTGGTTTCAGTGGGAACGTTCCCACTTCCCACATCGTTTGTAAACGTACGAATGGTTTTCATTATTAAAAATTTCTCATTCTGAGTGACGTTACATTAATTTCTTCAAGGTCTCCAAAGTTTCACACGTTGGACGCCATTCAGATGTACTTTTCCTACTTCAAACTCCAAACTTTCCCATTTCCCAGTGGAAAAAACACACGTGACAGAAATGGAAACCCCTGCTGGGTTTTGGAGCGAACAGACTCAGTATGTGGGGTTTGCCAGAACGTTCCAATTTCCCAGTGGGAGCGAGGTGGCGCCCCCACCAGGCGAGACGAGGCGACGCAGACAGAGGAGAGAGGCGCAGGAGGCCAGAGAGAGAGGAGGCGCTCCAGCTCCAGACGGGAGGAGGTGAGTAGCAAAGATTCCTGAGGTGAGTCAAAAGAGAGCAGGAGAAATGAAAAGACGTGTGCAATCAAATCAAAAGCAAGCTGGCTCAGCTAAATACAGGTGCACCTCCAACGTGAAGGCCGGGACTCCCAGTCGGGACGCCTCTGCTCAAGCAAACATGGCGGGTGACTGAATTTGTTCAAGTTCCTAAATAGAATCACGACACAGAACTGATTCACAGAATAACAAAAGAAAGAGTTTGACTGGTTGGTTCTGAGTACGTCAGAGAGCCGTCACCCCCAGAGACTGAGAGCAGCTCCTGTTCACGCCGCTGACACTGCAAACCAAAACAGAAAAATCACTGTAAATGACCACTTCATCATGTGTGGGACGATTTGATCCCCCGATCTGAACAGAACTAGAAGAGGGCGTCAGTCCGTCATCCAAACCAAAGAGAGGAAACAGGGTGTGTGAGGCCGAGTGGGTCGAGGCTTCAGAGGTCATGGAGACCGTGACTAATTTAAACTGTCCATCTGAACTGAGGTATACCTGGTTGAAGGAGGTTTATGGTTTTTTTATCGTCGTAATGCTTGAAAATGGACCCCCCTCCACCCTTCCCCCTCTAAAATAAGCTTGATTACCAAGTTGTCTGGGTCCATGATACACTATGTACAGCAGCATTACACTATAAACATTCAGAAGCCGTTTGCTTATTGGCAGAACGATAGTCGTTTCTTCAAAAAACGCACACGAGAAAACAGCAAAGGTATGGAGAGCCCGGCGCTCGTCTTTTTTAAAACTTTTTACATTAAAATGCACTGAGAGTTCTGTGAAATTCCTCTGCAAGATCTCCTCTCTCCATAGAAAAATCAAGCAGGACTCAACGCCCTCCTGTGTGTGTGTGTGTGTGTGTGTGTGTGTGTGCGTGTGTGTGTGAGTGTGTGTGTATAAAAACAATACATGAGGAAAACGTCTGTCGTCCACGCTGCATGTCACTGAGCACTGAGAATATCCTGAAAGCTCTGGAGGCCAAAGTCTGAATCCTCAGGCACACTTCTCAGAAGGAGGCGGTGGAGCGGAGGCGTGAGGCGGGCGCCGGCGGTTTCCTGAACGTGAGTAGCGGCCCGCACTTAAAAGGAGGAAAACAAACAAAAAGTAGGAGGAAAAAGAGGAAAAAACAAAGAAGAAGAAGAAAACAAGACTCGGCCAACCAACCAGGGCCGGCCGTGTCTCCCCTCCTGCTGATCCGTGTTCTGACAGCTCAGTACCGGCGGGCCGGCCCATCATAAGCTGGACTCCTTGGGCGGGAGGTCCACGTTGGTCACCATGGTCACCACGGTGACGATCTCCTCGGGGCCGATGACGGGGCCCTGGCGCTGCATCTGGCTGATACGCTCCTCCACGCAGCCGGCCGACAGGCGGGCCTCCGCCTCGTGGTCCCAGCAGTCCTCGATGGTCTCACACAGCATGGCCAGTCCCTGGGGGGAGGGGGGAGGGGGCGCGTGAGCAGCAGCCAATCACAGCGGAGCGGCCAGACACCGCACTCGGACAAACACAAAGCTCACCGTGTGTTTCTGCCAGCAGTCCCGTAGGCAGGGCCGCAGCTTCTTATGCACCACCACCTCCTGCATGTCCTCCAGCGACGGGTGCTGCCCCACCTCCTCCTCGAACGGCAGCATGTACTCATCCACCGGCCCTGGAGCACACCAACTACTCTGTCAACCCTGTGTGTGTGTGTGTGTGTGTGTGTGTGTGTGTGTGTGTGTGTGTGTGTGTGTGTGTGTGTGTGTGTGTGTGTGTGTGTGTGTGTGTGTGTGTGTGTGTGTGTGTGTGTGTGTGTGCTCACCGTCCGCCGCGGTGCAGCGAGCCGCCAGCTCCCAGAGCACCAGGCCGAAGGCGTACATGTCGATACGCAGGAAGGAGTCGCGCTGGAAGTTGATGGCGCCCTCAAGGACTTCAGGAGCCATGTAGCGACGCGTTCCCACCTGCAGGACAACACCAGGTCAAAGGTCAGAAGCGTCCAGTCAAGGACCACAGACCAGAGGACCCTGACCTGCAGTCCAGGACCCCCTTGGTCTGGGGCAAATGAAGAGCTGGCTGAAAGTGGCTCTACACTGCCACCCAGTGGAGGATTCATGTATCAGGAGAGGTGACTGTGTACCTGAACCATGCAGCTGCTTCCAAACAAACTGGAGGAGTGTAACATCTCAACACACATGACAGTAAGAAGACTGTGAGGTCCTAATGTTGCTCTATGTACCTGTCCGTGTGTGTCGCCGGCTGATTTTCCAGCCTCGAACTTGAGCGCGAGGCCGAAGTCGGCCACGCAGGCCGTCAGGTTGGTCTTCAGCAGCAGGTTCTTGCTCTTGATATCCCTGAAGCACAAAGGCAGGAAGTTAAAGGAGGTGAGAAGAGTCCAGCGTTCACACGGTGGACTGGTACTCACCGGTGGGCGATGGAGGGCTTGTGTCCGTCCTTGTGTCCCGGGATGTCTTCGTGGAGGTAGGCCAGGCCGCGGGCCGCCGTCTGGGCGATGTGGCACAGCTCGTTCCAGGAGACCACGTTGGCCTTCAGGTAGTCTGTCAGAGAGCCCTGGGCCAGGAGACACACTCAGTGTGAGCAAACACTTCTATAACTGTCCTCACTTCACCACCACACTTCTTAATCACACAACTTTTACCTTCAAGGCTCTCGGGGACTCGATGGTGACTGACAGAAGCTGACCAGTCAGCTGGCTGGACTACAGTCTCACCTTCCTGATTATTTCCATAGAGAGAAACTGAAGCACTGGTCCAGATATCAGACCACCACAGGGGGCATCTGACCAGTGAAATACATGTATACCTTTATACCTTTTCCCTGAACAATCGCTGATTGTCTCCAGATAGAAGCTGCCCCGCCTCAGTGTTTCTCTGCAGGATCATTCTACTGCCACACTTCATCCTGGCTGCTTCTGATAGGCTTTAAACGGCCTGTTGACAGCATCTGTGTTTCTGAGCAGGTTCCTCTCTGTGCTGCAGCTCCTGTGATGAGAACTCAGCTGAACAATACAAGACAACCTCACGCTCTCAGGGGCATTTCCAGGTCCCACTTGGACCAATGTGATCAATTAGGCTGAACGGTTAATACAAGAAACTGCCAGACAAGTACATTCATTGGTGTGAAGAAAGAAGAGTGAATGAGAGATCAGTAATGATTCCCACCTCTGGAACAAGTCTGTGTATGATGCATACTGATGCACTCCCTCACATCATAGCAGTCATGAAGATTTAAATGTCGAGCTGCTGTTGCTCATTAAAAAATAAAAAAGCTCAAATCTCTAATCGGCTGATTGTTGATTTGCTTGTTTGATAGCTGATCTTTAAATGTTTAGTCTATAAATGGAGGGGTCCTGATCAAAGCTGAGGTTTGTGTGCAATTATACTATGTTCAAATTATCTTACCTTGTTTTTGCACATATAATAATAATAATAATAATAAGTGCCATTCGATGTTTTCACATTTGAAAACATGTTTTTATATCAAATGAAATGAGCAGGAAGGTCAGATTGAAACAGAAAAGAACAGTGTAGAGCCCAGATTTCCAGGTGAGCATGCAGGCAGCATCCCTTTCCTTCCTTATCCTTCATACACCATCTTTGTTCTTACATAATGTATGTCAATGCAATACAAGGTCACTTCTGGCAAGGCCACAGACAGCTGCAGTTACACAGAGCGTCCACCAGAGGGCAGACTGCTCTAGAACAAATCGTTTTCACTCGGCAGCTCAGCTCCAGGACAAACAGAAATGCTTTTCAGTGTGCATGTTTATACCTGCATGTTGTGTTTTTACCGCCTGGCTCAGCTCCGGCACAAAGTGTGAAAATACCAATCATCAATAAAACGAAGACGTTCTCCACCAGGGAGGCCTCGATGTCTACACTGTCAAGACAGGAACAGATTAAGATACAGGGAGCTTCGTGGAGCTACTGCAAATCCTAATGCATAAAGCTGCTTAGATGCAACAAACATGGAGCATAATTCAGCCGTTAAGGAGACAAGGAAGTCTGAAATCCTGCTGCTGCCGAGGTAGACGGTTTAACAAAGCCTTCACCAGGTTCCAGTTGTATGTCTTCTTGGAGAGAGGCCACTGAGCACATGCAGTTCTCCTCCAGGGGTGGGAGCGCTATTGTTGGGCGAGAGCTCCACCGCCACACCCACAGCCTTTAATTTTTCAAAATTCATTCATGCAGGAAAGAGGCTGTTTAAGCATGCGGACTCCGATTCTGGGTCTGGCAGGAAAGACTGAAGCAAGTGAGGCGAAGCAGAGTCACTGCACCTCTCCAGTAATGACCCCAAAACACAGAGCACTTTAAAAAGCTCCAGGAGAGGCGGAGTGGAGCGCAGCAGGCCTAACACGGCCTCAACCCAGGCTGCCTGCATAATCAGGACTTATGAACAGAAATACAAACAAACAAATAACAGCATGAAGCACAGCAGCTGGTGTAACTGTGTGAGGTTTTCCAGGCAGTTTGATCCGGTCTCTAAAGTGGACGTGAACGCCACCCAACCAGATGAAGGGGGGAACCTTCTGGGCTCCGCCCCCTCCCAGGTAAGTCCTAATGTGAATCTAATGAGAAAGGCTCCTCTGATGAAAAGAGGTTGAGAGCTTCTGCTTGTCTCCGTTCAGGAGCTTCATTGTGAGCATCATCTGAAACTGACGGTTCACTGGCGTGTTAGACTGACCTAGGAACTAGTTACTTGTCATTCTCAGTAACTTTGTAAGCAGGAAATAGTCACCTTGTCGTGGTAGGCAGTGATGAGCCACAGCTCCAGGTCCAGGTTGTTGTTCCTCTTCTCAGCACCCATGAAGTAGAGGATGTTCTCGTGCTTCATGCCGTTCACGCTGAAGATCTCGTACTCGTTCTGCCAGGACAGCTTGTCCTGCACAGCAGATCACATCGTCACCAAACCTTCATGTCTGGAGTCTTCCTCCTCCTCCTCCTCCTCGTTTCCTCTGACTGAAGCTCCACTAAGGTCCAGAGTGATACCTGAATGGGGAAGATCTTCACAGCCACGTAGTCGTTCAGCAGCTGGGCCTTCCACACGCAGCCGAAGCGCCCCCTGGCTTTCACCTCAATCAGCTGCAGTGGCTTGTGTCCCAGCAGGGGGGACGGGGGCGAGGGTCCGGGGTCCTGCAGACAGAGGGAAGAAAAGAGCTCATCTTCAACTCTTTACTTAAAAGAATAAGAGCATTACATCAGAAATGAGGGTGATCAGGGGTTGAGACTCAGCCTGCCTGAGGAGTTTAAAGCAGAAGTACTCCCACCTTGAGACTCTCCACTGAGTCCCTTTAATTTTGTAATGCCAACGTCTCCTAATTGACAGTATAAGTGTGTCTTTATGTTTGGTCATGTTTTAAGGCTACGAGAACTCGGCATAACAAGGTTTCATCCATTTTAAATTCAATTCAAACCCTCAGGGCGGCTTGAGTTTACTGAAGCCGGGTTGTTACTGGACGCTTTCCAATTTGAATCCAGAGAGCAGGGAAAGAAAAAAACTGAAAAATGAGTGGAAGTGTGCGACAGGATGGAAAAGAGCCGCCGAGTCCAAACTTGGCAGGTCAAAGGTCATGCGTGCGCTCTGGATTCATGCTAATCCACACAAACACAAGTAGAGCGAGTGAAGCCAAGTGATCCAAACGTAAAGTAGGTTAAACACAGCTGGTGATCAGGATTACAGTGATCACTTTCACATGTGACTTCACACTGAGGGCGAGCAAGGACAGAGAGAGGGAGAGAGAGCTAGAACAGAGGGGGAGAGAGAGCTAGAACAGAGGGGGGGGAGAGAGCTAGAACAGAGGGGGGGGAGAGAGCTAGAACAGAGGGAGGGAGAGAGAGTTAGAACAGAGAGGGGGCGAGAGAGCTAGAACAGAGGGGGGGGAGAGAGTTAGAACAGAGAGGGGGAGAGAGAGTTAGAACAGAGAGGGGGAGCGAGCTAGAACAGAGGGGGGGGAGAGAGCTAGAACAGAGGGAGGGAGAGAGAGTTAGAACAGAGAGGGGGCGAGAGAGCTAGAACAGAGGGGGGGGAGAGAGCTAGAACAGAGGGAGGGAGAGAGAGAGCTAGGACAGATAGAGGGGGAGAGAGCAAGGACAGAGAGAGGGGGTGGGGGGGAGAGCGCATGGACGGGGGAGAGAAAGAGAGAGACAGATGGGGTTTAAAGAAGCATGCAGCAGGAGTCACATTTCCACATGATAAAAGGTGGAGGAGAAAGAGGAGGAAGACGAGCACATGACTGATGGCCTTCGATGAAACCAGATCCGCTGCTGTAAAATCCAGACTTCTCTTCATGCTTCAGTATCGCCGCCGCTGTCACTGAACAAGAAACTCACACTGCTGCCTGTCTTCATGTTTTCGCTTGAACTGAAGCAAGTCTGGAGACCCTGAGACCCTGAGCCCCCCCCCCCCCCCGCCACACACACACACACACACACACACACACACACACACACACACAGTTTCCATTCACTGAGTCTTGTCATACTATCAAAGATCAGAATATTGAAAACCTCCAGATCCTCTAACGTAGAAACAGAAGGAATAGAAACTGAGATGAATATTGGAAGAAATGTGTTTAGGAGTTTTTGTCTGGGAAAAAATGGAAAGTTCCGTTTCACAGCATCACTACAAGTAAAGTCCAACATTGGGAAGGATTTTAATTTATATTTACATTGTCAACAATCCCACATTGTAAATTTAGAAAATAAACTTTGTTCTAGTTTTAAATCTACCGTCACTGGATACGTCCTGCTGAGCCTGATAACCATGCAGGATGCTTGTGGTCTGGTCACTACGATGCTGTATCTTCATTAAAGATCCCTGATGGGGCGGCGCGGTGGAGTAGTGGTTAGCTCTCACCTCACAGGGAGAAAATCATGAGTTCAAATACCAGCCGGGCCTTTCTGAGTAGAGCTTGCATGTTCTCCCTGTGTGGGGTTTCCTCCAGCTTCCTCACCTGTCCAGGTGTGTCTGTCCTCACCTGTCCAGGTGTGTCTGTCCCCCCAGGTGTCCAGCATGCAGTGTTTCAGGAGGAAACAGAGCCTCAGAGTGACACAGTCTTTGCTGGAGCAGCGAGCGTTCACACCGACCCAGCCCAACGCTGAGGCCCAAATGGTCTCACCTTCAAAAACATCTTCCAGAACACGTTGTACTGAGCTAAAGAATGAATCCATAGCTTCACAGCAACACTTCTTTACATCTGTTATGGATGCGGAATCACACCACGCCGTAGTTTGTTCCCTTGGTGAAGTGGCTCAGGCCCAGAAAACATCTGGGAGAGTTTGAGGATTGTTCGCTTCCAGTCGGGTGGTGAACCTTCCTGTCATTAAAAACCTGACCAGAGGACAATATGTCACATATTCAGCTTGAAGCAAAAATGGCATAGAGCACATAAACACAGGCGTTTCCCCCGTTGGGGTTTAGATTCTGGCTGTTGGTCAGCAAGGCTCTCAGCTCCAACATGGAGAAGATGTCCACCGTTTGTCCAAAAGGAAAAGTCCTGGTCCCGACACCCATCAGCGACTGACACAAAGACACGCACAGCAAAGAAGTTCATGTGACCACAAATGAGGATGAAAACGGAGCCACACTTCTTATCTCAGGACGTCTTTTGTCCAAACGCTGTTGCATGAGAAAGAAGTGAGGGGAAAGTGAGTTTTAGTTCAAGGACAAGGCCTGCAGTCCTCGGAGTGGTTATATATTATTGTAATTCTGCTCCTTGTATTTGTGGGGCCTGTTGTATTCCAGAGCCTGGTTTCTGAAGCAGCTGATTCATGTGTCCACTTCTCTTTTCAAATTTCTGCTTATTGTGCCTGATAATGCAACCTTCGCAATTCTGACTGTGCTTTTAACAATAAGGGATCATTGAAGGACTTGTGTCATTCATGGTCTCAATGAGCTGGTAAAAACACCAGAGCACTGGCAGGAGGAAGGGTTAGAGTTCTGCTCTCGTTCCCTGTGCAGTCCGATGGTAACTCAGCAAAGCGCCACTAACACTAAATCCTGTATTTCTTGTTTCCAGAGCTGGTTAGATCCGTTATGACTCTGGTGCCGATGAGGTTGTTTCTGTTGTTGTTGTGCGTCGCTGGCGTTGTGGAACGAAGTCATCAGCATGAAGAAACACATTCTTGCTCAGTGAGACCAGATCTCTGCTCAGATCAGACTCTGTCGGACTCCAGATTCTTGCGTCCATCAATTGGACCATGAAAGTCTTCGTCAAGTATCCAAACACAGCAATCAGCCATAACATTAAGACCACCTGTGTTTGGCTGAGCCGGCCTCTGTGAGCCGCCCTAGCACAGAGTCCACCAACCCTCCGAGTGTGTGCCGTAGTTCCCGGAGCCAAACCTTCACCAGGATCCAGGATTTAAAAGGCCATGTCAACATCTGAAACTGGCCATCATGTTTCTCAAACCAGTTCTGATGAATACACCCAAATCCAGCTCAAGGGCAATCTGAACTATATCCTAAACTAGAGTCAAATAAGGCCAAAAGCAGTCAAAAGAATTGTTCTTAGATCAGTCCATAAGTAGAAATGTGCCAGAAGTCCAGTCCAATACAAACTTAAAAGCCAAAATATCCAGCTCAGCCTCCAGTCCTCACGGGAGCTGCAGACACACTTGATCCATCAGAGCAGACAGCAGCTGGCGGTCAGTGCTGGTGGACGACCTGTGCTGGTGAACAACCTGTGCTGCCTCTCTGACTGACAGGGGTTGGATCTGCACCATAAGCATTCACTGCTCATGTCAGTGGTCACAATGTTCTGGCTGATGGAAATCAAAGTGAGGAGGATGAGATCCAGCAGGATCGTTTCTACCTTCTGGATTCTCTGGGCTGGACTCGTCGGGCTGCGTCTCTCGGGGGAGTCACTGGATCCTTTGTCCGATGGCAGGGTGCCGTGGTGCATTACACTCAGTCAGCAGACCGCAGGAAACCGGAAAATAAAATCTGCTGCCTCACACCCTTCTTCCCAACCCTCAACCGTCTCCCATGGCCTAATCGGGTTACACCTTCACCTGTTACACGAGGCTGGTCCTTCAGGCCGCTGCGCTTCCTTCACGTCTTTATGAAAACCTAAATGGAAGTGCGACTTTTAGAAATGACCGATACTTTAGACTGCAGCCGTCCTCAGCTTATTCTGTGGTTGAAGAAAACAACGCCGGGTCTGAACTGCTGAGAGTTGAGCGCCATGCTGGTCTCGAGTCTGCAGCCAACCTCGACTTGTGATTCTGAGCCGAAGTACATTAACCAAGGCCTCCGCTCCTCTTGTACTTAAGTAATTTACACTCCATGACATGAAAAGTGTTCGCTCCTGCTTATGCAAAATGTATCTGCAGGCCTCGTCGGGCTGCAGACGAGATGCAGCTGGAAGCAACGCTGCGACACGGCGAGCCATCAGTCCAGTGGCTGAGGGAAAGTGGGTCACATCACACACAGTACAGGTGGACATTCATACAGAACATAAAAATAAGGGCTGCATTCAGAGCTGCGTTGGCCATTTTCCACCATGCACAATACGATTCCAGCAGGGACACACAAAAAGAAGACATCCATCCATGCAATTAACCCAGGCACCAAAAACAACAGACAGAAATGTTTCACGAACCAAGTGAGCAAGACATGGTGGAAAAATAAAGAAATAAAAAGGTGGTCTGGGATTGAGGTGGAGAATTCATACCAAACTCTGAACCCAAAACAGGGAGAAAACTAAGAGTGCTTGGACTTCAGTTAAACTGCTCTTACCTCCACCATAATGTGAAAGGCGTGCTGGTTGAAGAGGAACACAGGAAGCAAACAGAGAAATTATTGCTGCTTTCTGTCAGTCAGTGGATGAAAAACAACCCCCTGGTTCCTCCAGGCGGAGTCCAGAGACCATCGCCAGGAAGCACCAGGCTGCTGCAGCGTCCCACATGGCGCACACAAAGGGTTAATAAGCATGATCCAATGATGGCTCTCACACAGAGCAACGGAAAACACTGAATAATGTAGAAAAGGAAAGAATATACCACTTGACATCCTGCCGACTGAGGCATGAATCAGACAGAAGCTCTGATGGACACATGAACAACAACCTCAGGAGAAACTGAAGGACTTTACTCCTCTACACACATTTTGCTTTCATTCAGCTCTTCTTGGTTGTTTTAAAATTACTGCTTGTAGATTTGCTCCAGAGGTCACAACTGTGACTTTCAGTCAGGTAAGCAGCTCAGAGATTTAAGTGCTCACAGCTTTTCAAGAGTTACATGGAGCAGAAGAGTATCACAGTTTGATCTGCAGTTACAGGGAAATGACTGCTGCAGTACAGCAGAGTATTCTTGATTACAAGACCTTTGTAAAGAACTGCATGTTAGTTCTGAGGCTGGCTTAATGATCTTCCTTTAAAAGACTGAACATTTAGTCACTTTCCATCTCTTCCAGAACAACCTGGTCTGCTTGGCTCAGCGACCCGGAGAATCCAGGATCTCTGTTCTGCTCCTCATCTCTCCAGAAGAGCTGTGCCTCATCACTTATCCTGACCCAGAATCACTCACAGCTCAGTAAACACTAACAGGTGCTGTAACGGCGCCATCTAGTGTCACAAACATTTAAAATGTTTCATTATGTTAAGACACATACAAGCTATTAAGGCCTGCACGTACAATCTCTCTGTAATTACCTCTGCTGACAACATGTGATCTGGACTCTTTCATCTAACAGGAGACGGAGAAACGCCTGCTGGAAGCAACAAATCAGCCCCTTTTCATTCCTTTACCGACATTGTTCAAAGTGTTGCAGGACCAGAGTGACACTCCTGGACTCCGGCATGTTAGTAGTTCCCCTGGTCAAGCAACTGATGAGATTTGGGTCAGAATTGATGGGTGGGAAAGAAAGAGACGAGAAAATAGGAAATAGTGTGTGTGTGTGTGTGTGTGTGTGTGTGTGTGTGTGTGTGTGTGTGTGTGTGTGTGTGTGTGTGTGTGTGTGTGTGTGTGTGTGTGTGTGTGTGTGTGTGTGTGTGTGTGTGTGTGTGTGTGTGTGTGTGTGTGTGTGTGTGTGTGTGTGTGGTGTGAATAATGGAGACTTGGTGGTAAATACGCAGCCATGATGAACCGTGATAGTCGTGACAGGGTGAGACTGTTGCGCAGAGTCTTCAGCATTTCACACTGGATCTCATGTCTGCCCGGCGTCACTGTGAGAATCTCAACGTGAGAATCTCAACGTGAGAATCTCAACGTGAGAATCTCAACGTGAGAGCAACATATATGGCTTGACGTGATAAATGAACTTTATTCTGATGAATCTCAGTTTGACAGGAGCAATATGTGGATTCTTCTGACTCACGTTTACTCAGTGAGGACAGTTTCTGACATTGAATCCTATTCAACTGTTTTTGAAACAATAATAAAAACAATATTTTCTCATCTCTGATTCCTCGGATGTATTTTCAGTCCAGAGTGGAGTATAAAAGTACTTTATATTGGGACGATACTAGTTTTCCATCCTGGCTTTGAACTGAACAAACAGGAATATTCTTGAGTCCTGAGTGTGTACTCAAGTAAACAACCTCTAAGAGTACTACTTATTTTCATTACAAATATCTGGTTTGGCTGCTGGAGGGAAGAGAAGCGAGCTTTTACTTTTTTACTCTTCAGATCAGAGAGTAGAGTCGTGATAATGGATCCAATCATGGTCATTAAGGAGCAACAGTCACTTTGCATCATGAAGACTGCATGTTTCATTAGCTTCACAGAAAACTCATCGTTAAGGCCTGATGGCTTTCCTTTCTGATCTAATCACTGCAGAGAAACTTCATGTAGAAATGGAGTCGCGATAGTAATTGTTGTTCATAACTAAACCTGCAGTTACTCGTCATTGTTTGCATGTAAGTGCTATTAAAGCAGTTACATCTTCATCTGCAGCTGTTTATGACATAATCACATTTCCACTCATTTTAATTAGAGATTCAGATTAAAGCACACACACACGCACGCACGCACGCACGCACGCACGCACGCACGCACGCACGCACGCACGCACGCGCACACACACACGGCCAGGGATCAGCAGGAAGATATGAGGTTGGGGCCTTTCTGTGTCTGTGTGTGTGTGTGTGTGTGTGTGTGTGTGTGTGTGTGTGTGTGTGTGTGTGTGTGTGTGTGTGTGTGTGTGTGTGTGTGTGTGTGTGTGTGTGTGTGTGTGTGTGTTCACAGGGTGCTCAGGCTCCTCCCACAGTCTTTCATTCTCCCCGTGGTTCCACCTTCATCTGAAATACTTTTCTTCTCCAGCGCTGCTACGAAAGTGACTGATGGACCTTGATCACAGTCGCCATTACTTTACTAAAGTAGTGGAGTTACTTTACTAGTTACTAAAATATAAAAAGCAGCTAATTACTTAATGTTATTAAGAGGAGGAAGATGCTCTATAATCTGATGTTAGAGGAAGACATGCTTGAAACTGTCCTTGATGACTTTGTAAGAGTGAGCGATTTGAGTGATTGTCACAGTCACCTCTGTTGTTGTTGTTGTTGTTGTTGATAATACAGCGTCTGGTGAAGCACAAAATCACATTTTTCAAGAGCAATCCCCAAGAAAAAAAAGAGGGATAGAAATAAATCCTTCTATATCTGCCCGCCTGTTGCATCAATCTCTCTCCTCTCAATGGATCTCTCTATCTTCTATATTGAAAAACAACCTGGTTTAATCAATTGCAAAAACAAGCCGTGGACACAAAAACAACTGCAAATACATTGGTTTGTTTTATCTGCCTGGATGGAGCAGGCGGGTGGAGTTTACTACATCGCCTCTTTTCAGAAACGCATATGAGGTGACTGTTAAATACCTTCCTGTGTGAGTGACCTCCTTTTTGTTCCACCTGTCCTTGTGCAGAGACACACACACACACACACACACACACACACACACACACACACACACACACACACACACACACACACACACACACACACACACACACACACACACACACACACACACACACACACACACACACACACACACACACACACACACACACACACACACACACACACACAATTTTATTTCATTTTATTCCCATGAGTCTTTTCGATGTTATTCTTCCTGCATTTGTTATCTGATCCAGTCTTTTTGGACCTTGTTTTATGTGGTTTATTTATTCATTTATCTGTTTCCAGATAAGATGCTTCATAAGCCTCTTAGCGGCTTGTTTTTCCACTGCCTTTTTATCTGCTCCCTGCTACGCTTTAGCACTGTGCAAATACAATAACTAAGTTGAGAGAATTGCATGTCTGTGTTCTCTCCCTCCCCCACACTCCCCTCTCTCCCACCCACCACCCCGTCCTCAGAGGCAGCGCTGCCAGCGTCTCTGTGTTTAGTTTTGTTTGCCTATATAAAGCCTCATCAATAATGCAGAGGCCCCTGACTCCTCTTCCATACGGTGGAGGCTGTGCATGGCTTTTCTTTCCCCGCTGTCGAGCAGCACAGAATACAGCTCTTCTGCTGCTGCTGCTGCTGCAGGGCGAACACAGCCTCGCTATCACCGCAGATAAATTCATGAGGAATGTAGAGAAACAGCTGGATTTTCACAGAGGAGGATGAGAGACGTGTGGAACAGGTTTACAGAGGCTGGTACATCTGTCCAATCCAAGTGACGACCAGAAAACGATCTAAAGAGATATGAGGTTTCTCTCGCTGAGCAGCAAGAGAAAACTGGAGGAATGACCGTCAATAAGCAACGAGTACTAAAACCTTTCAGCTCACATTATCTTCTACATAAATTCATCCTGAGCCTCCAGGTGTCAAACAGACGGCCGGCGGGCCCAAACTGGCCATCTGAATTCAACGTGGTGAGCAGGACGCCGTGCAGGACGCCGTGCAGGACGCCGTGCAGGACGCCGTGTACAACCTGTACAGTTTAGCCACAAGTCACCAAGTGTCTCCAGCCTGTTAAATGCAGCAGTGAGAGAGTCTGAGGTGTGTAACTGAAAACCTTCACTCCTGCTGCAGGAAGCAGTTATAGATCTGCAACACCGGTTATAGATCTGCAACATTGGTTATAGATCTGCAACACTGGTTATAGAACACCGGTTATAGATCTGCAACACCGGTTATAGATCTGCAACACCGGTTATAGAACACCGGTTATAGATCTGCAGCACCGGTTAGAGAACACCGGTTATAGATCTGCAACCCCGGTTATAGAACACCGGTTATAGAGCTGCAACACCGGTTATAGAACACCGGTTATAGATCTGCAACCCCGGTTATAGAACACTGGTTATAGAGCTGCAACACCGGTTATAGAACACCGGTTATAGATCTGCAACCCCGGTTATAGAACACTGGTTATAGAGCTGCAACACCGGTTATAGAACACCGGTTATAGATCTGCAACACCGGTTATAGAACACTGGTTATAGAGCTGCAACACCGGTTATAGAACACCGGTTATAGATCTGCAACCCCGGTTATAGAACATCGGTTATAGATCTGCAACACCGGTTATAGACTCGGGGCTGTGATTATAGACCCGGGGCAGGGCTGTGGTTATAGATATACATCTTACTCCTCTAACATCACATTATAGAGCATCTTCCTCCCCTAACATCAGATTATAGACATCTTCCTCCTCTAACATTAGCTCATAGGGCATCTTCCACCAACGACTGTATTTATGTAAATAAAGGTGAGCTTGTGAGTTTGATGCTTTTTGACAGAAGATGTTATCAACTCTTGTATATAACCTGAAACCACTGCAGACTATAAGTACCTTTCTTACTGTTATTTTATTTTGTTAGTCCTAAGAAGTCTGTTTAACTGAAATATAGAATGTTTGATCTTGAGTTAATCTGAATGCTGGGAAATGAGAATCGTTCCATTTGGTTCACCGACAAATCACCCTGTCGTCCACTACTCATGATAACGACAAACTGAGAAAGACAAGTACTTTACCAAGTTACTAGTTACTTTTGATTTTCAGTAGTGAGTAACTCCACTACGTTTTACCTATTGCCTTCCTGCACGAAGCAGCCCCTGCCGGTACAACCAGTGCACACAGTTCATGTTTCCCCAGGAAACAAATCTTTTCCGACACACAAAGTGCTGATGCAGTAAAAAGCAGCGGCTGAACAGACAGAAAGAGAAAGTGTATCAGCAGCAGCTCTGAAGAAAGAGGACACCTCCGACTGACAGGTGACCTCTGGAGCCCAGAGCGCCACCCTGAGGTCCAGGCATGAACAAGAGAGCAAACAGAGGAGGGCAGCTGGACGACACTCACATGTGTGGGGACCAGCGCCGCCGGGTAGGCCAGCTTGTGATGCCTCCACATCCAGAAGGAGAAGAGCACGACGGCAGCCAGGCCGATGATGGGAACCAGGATGTAGAGCAGAGTGTTGAAGAGCTGGGGCTTCTGGGAAAATGGGTTGGAGGTGGCTGTGTGGTCAAACAGGGACGGAGAGAGCGCCGCGGTTAGAGGAAGAACTCACCTCCTTCTCACACATTTTAAATATTACAGATGCTGTCAAGCCTAAAGTCTCCGTCATGCATTATGCACACGAGGCTATTTAATGTGCCTCGCATAAATAACAACAAAAACCAGAGAAAAGGAACACACACACACACACACACACACACACACACACACACACACACACACACACACACACACACACACACACACACACACACACACACACACACACACACACACACACACACACACACACACACACACACACACACACACACACACACACACACACACAAGGATTAACATCCATCTCGTGACATAACGTAATCCTCCTGCCAAAAATAACAGGGGAGTGAACTGTGAACAACCCTGCAGGAGGCCGGGTGACGCCTGCTGGCTGCTCCACCACAAGGTGCCACCGTCCTGCAGCGCTGGCCACACACTACACACACACTACACACACACTACACACACACTACACACACACTACACACAAAGATGCTTTGTCAGTGAGTTCCACACTCACACACACCGAAATCTGTCAAATCTCTACTGGAAGTCATGGAAAACTGACGTACAGTAGATATTACATCCATACATGACATGATGTGTTCCAAAGACTCAGCACAGAGCAGGTGGAGAGATTATTCCATAAAAACATGCATTTGTGGGATGAGCAACAGAGCTGAGTGGCTAGTGTCATTGAGGATTCAGTTGCTGTCTTCTGGCGGTCCTGGTTTAACGTGAGCTAAAGTAGTATCATGACTTAAAATGGCCTGAGCTCTAAATAAATCCACAATATTTTCAAAACTTATTAAATCATTAAAATAGGTCTGTCAGTCTTTTCTACTCTTATCATATCAACTAAAATATTTTTAATTGAGATAATTTTGCCTTCCAGTTAAGAAAAAGGAAAATGATGTGATTTTCTGATGTATTATAATATTTTGAGAAAAGTCTGTTATTTTTATACTGTATCAGTGAATAGTATAAAGAATCAAGCAAAACAGTTAAATGAAGCTAAAAGAGATGGAATTGTGAGTGTTTTCATGAAATTCAGTCAGTAAACTCTTTTCTCAGAACAGGTGGATGCATACTGACAGCATGGGTCTGGATTTGATATTGATCCTGATATTTGATGAGATTTATGGAACCGGCCTGTTGGACTCATCAGCTGTGAACTGAGAATGAAAGTACACAATATCTGGAGGCAGGTTTTTGCCTTCTCTCGCTCAGAATAAAGTGTGGGTCAGATTATTGAAAGTACGTCTTTTAGTTTGGCTTCTCTCTCCATGAGGAACGACCGCCAGTTCAGGAGGACAGGGAGGACATGGAGGACGGGATGAGATGGAGGATCGAACCTGTCACCCACCTTGTGACTGGGTGTCAAACCACTGAACCACAGTGGCCCCTAATCCCTGTCCCTTCTGGAGTTTTAAAGAAAGAGCAATATGCTGAGGGTAAGGTCAAGCTACTATTATGAAACGTCTTGTTTCTGTCTATCTTAGAAGACAACCATTTTATTTTCAAATTCCTGCTTCAGAGAGAGAGAGAGAGAGTGTGTGTGTGTGTGTGTGTGTGTGTGTGTGTGTGTGTGTGTGTGTGTGTGTGTGTGTGTGTGTGTGTGTGTGTGTGTGTGTGTGTGTGTGTGTGTGTGTGTGTGTGTGTGTGTGTGTGTGTGTCCGTGTCCGTACTGTAGGCGGTGGAATGGTGCGGAGGGTCGCTCAGTGAAGGTGGTTCAGGCGCGTACAGGAACTTCTCGTTGCACATGTTGCCTTCACAGCAGCAGAAGAAGACGTCGGGACTCTCCTTCTTCTCCACACACTCGTTACTGTGGACGACACACAGCTGGAGGTGAGCGACACACACACTGCATCCTGCAGAGGACATGGCAGCAACACACACTCTCTCTCTCTCTCAGAGGACATGGCAGCAATTCATTTTTCTGAGTGCACACATGCATCACATCACCAGCATGACCACTCACACTGCGGAAGACATTATGCCACACACACACACACACACACACACACACACACACACACACACACACACACACACACACACACACACACACACACACACACACACACACACACACACACACACACACACACACACACACACACACACACATCAGATAAAAGCCAAAGGAAGTGGCAGCCGCCCTCGACTTGCTCCAGAGTCTCCAGGGAGGCGAGGCGGCGCCGTCTGAGCAGAGGTAGCTGCAGCTTTACCGCTCGGGAGTCAAAGCAAAGCCCAACAGGAGTGTTTGAGACGAGGGTGAGGGGCGTGAGAAGAGGGCAGGGTGGCGCTCCAGCATGGAGCGCAACAAACTGAATACAAGCTTCAGGGTCAGACGGAAGGCTCAAAGCTTCATTTCAAATAAGCAAAGAGTAAGAATTAACAACGTCTGATCACTTTATTGTTGCAACGATGCTTCATGGCAATAAAGCAGATCCTTCACCAGGATAGAACATGCATTTGTGGGATGAGCAGAGGAGCAGAGAAAGTGCTCAGTTCAGTTCAGACTGGTGGAGCTAAGTGAAGGTGTGCTGCCGTTCTCAGCGTACCTGTCGTAGCAGTTGACGTCGTCCAGCCAGCAGCCCTGCTTCACCACCTCCACGGTGCCGGAGACATTCTTCCACGTGGCGAAGCAATGCCGCCGCTTATCCTTCTCGCCATAGCAGGGCTCGATGCCGCTGCGGTTGGTGCGCTCCTTCTCCCAGCTGGAGTTGTAGTAGGCGCACTCCTGCGTCTCCGAGCGTCCCAGGATGGCGCCTGGAGAGGACGAGAGGACACACGTTCACTTTCCTCTTTAATTTGAAGTTCACAAAGAAAACATCAATGCAGTGTGGACTTTTTCCAGGGAAGATAAATGAGTCTATCAAACTTCCTGTCAGGTAAAAACAGCTGAAAGCA
This sequence comes from Lipophrys pholis, assembly GCF_963383615.2. NCBI lineage: Eukaryota > Metazoa > Chordata > Actinopteri > Blenniiformes > Blenniidae > Lipophrys > Lipophrys pholis. The sequence continues at coordinate 704,665 of NC_137645.1, read as the reverse complement.
GCTCTTGAATTGAAATTTACAAGCACAAGATGAGAAAGTTATTTTGCGACCCTGTCACTGACAACACAGATAATTTAATTTTGTCCCAATAACTGGTGGAAGGACTTTCTTTACAGTCCCAAAGTAAAAGCCATACCGAGGCCGTAAAATATTTCATAATAATAAAATGTGTATTCCAGAGTGCTTCAGAGTCAATACACCAATGAAGAATGAACTCTTTCTTCAAGCAGAACAATAAAATCCAGGGCTGTGGAGGAAGACATGGGAAGAGGAAGAGGAAGAACAAAAGGCGCTCACCATGAGCCAGGCAGCAGGAAAGTGATATCCAGACAAATGAGTCCATGACAGCTCCACACTTTAGTGTTGCTGCTGCTGCTGCCTCTCATCACCTGTCAGACAGTTAGTCCAGTTCAGACCGCTGACCACCGTCCACAACACACACACCAACCTGCCGTCAATCACTCCACATCCCCTCCGTTCTGCGTCGGAGGCCCCCAGTGTTCACAACACGTCTTTCGGAGAAGCGCGCTGTGTACCAGTTATCCTCACACCTTCACTTCTCAGAGTCACGTCCTGTTCAGTCTGAAATTCTGACACACGACGCGGCGTTTGATCATATTCCCGTCTGGAATTCTGGGTAGAAACACTCACCACGACATGTTCCTGTGGGGAATGTTCCAGTTGTCTTGGAATTCTCTATTATTTGAGCAATTGGGAGGAAAAGTGTAAAAACTCTGGGAGTTTGCACAACAGAATCAACCCTACCTCCCAGCATGTCAGCTGCCTCGTTTTGCCCTGAAGTCACAGAGATCCTGTGAGTTTTCTAATTCAAGTTCAAAACATCAATAAATGGTAAATATTGAGCTTTTCAAATGAAGGCTGTAAAATGCTTTTGAAATGTGTCTACAGATAAGAGTTCAATTCTAACAGTTTCATTGTCTTCATCGACCCAGTTGTAGGATTTCTACCGTTCTTCTGTAATGGACATGCAGGACCAAGTGAAATCAAATGCGCTAAAGAGTCTGATCACGTCTGCAGCTGTTTCCACAAATGAGGGCTGAGCTTGCGTAATAGAGGTTAACTTTAGAAATATCATGTATTTTTCAATAAAATGGTAGCTTAAGTAAAGCATTCCAACCCCGGGAGCCTGGGAAGAGCCGACGTCTCTTTCAACGACATTAACAGCTGAAGAAAGACGAGAGGAGGTCACCGTGCCCCCGAGCGCCACTGGCGGCATTTTCTCTCCTCAAATCCATTTGTGTGGAGCCCAGAACTATTTCATAGCAACAGGTGCTGCTGAGCTGCCGCCGTGTGACGGACAGAAAAACAAAGAACCAAAGAGATCCGGAGCAGGAAAACGTCCCGGCTGCTGCTCCAGTGATGCTGGAAGAAAGAACTCCAGCACAGAGGCCAAAGCTCAGGTTGACAAGAAGCAGATAATACCAACAGATTGTCTCTTTATCTTGGCCTGCAGCTCAATACCTGGAGCAAAACGTGACAAGTCAGCATTTTCATGGCCTCAAAGCTATTGGCTTGGTGTACTGCACACTAGTTCTGGACTAACCTGGATCTTTTGTGGCTGGGTTCAGACTTGTGAAGATGTTGCTAGCAAGTATACAGTATTTCATACTAGGAGGATGTAAGCGGATGCATGGACAGTTTCAGCCACAAAGCTGAAGTTTGAAATGTTGGCTCTGACTCCTAATTTCACCAATCCCAATCCAAGAGGCTACCTGTGGGTTTATCAGGTCAAGTAGACACTGAATGCTGTGTAGACATCAGGTGGTGACGGTGTTACAGCAGGTTTGGTTATCAGAAAGAATAAAGGTGCTTCGGGAAAAGAAGAAGTTTGCGTGGACAGAAAGAGCAGACGACCCCAGTGTGGTCACTGAACAGATTTTAGAAACACGCCAGATCAGAAACTCTGCGCCGGCTGGTAAAATACTGCCAAGAAGCCTTCTGTCAGGAGCCTCCAGATATCTGGTCATGGCTCCAGGTGGTTGTTTGGGCTCCAGCCACATGGGGAGGGTTTAGCTGTGACCTGTGATGAACGACGGACAGGAGAATAGACCACCTGAAGGCATGAGGCTATTGAGAGCTTCTGTCCTCAAATAACCAACTTCCCTTTCACGCCACCATGTTGTGATTGTGTCTGAATCTCAGCTGCAAAATCCCCAGTTGTGTTTGGCGAGTTTATCCACTCCAATCAGCCCGTTAGCCGTGTAAGTGTTCAATGTGTGGCGCCTGGTTTCTGTTATTCGGCTGCTTCCTGGACGGGGATGAATGCCCGGGTCCCCGGCCGGCCCTGGCGGGAGCTGCAGACACTGATGATGGAGCGCTACGTGGCGGTAAAGCGGAGGTTGGCTCATTAGCCACTTCTGGTGTAGCAGCATTAGCCATGATAGTGCCGATCCCCACGGACATTGTGCTGCTTGGAATAAGTATTTTCAACTTTACATGCAGGCATGAGAAGCCTGATATCCTGGATCGACTTCATTACCAGCAGCTGAGAATAATGAGCCCACAGTACACAGCTGGAACAAATACTGTGTGTTTGAACGCATGGATCAATTAAACCGGGATTAAAATACATTTTCACTTCAGCACACAACTGATTAACCTGCAGTTTTCTGTCAAATGTCATAGAGTCAAATATGAAGGCTTCGGAAGCTAAAATGATGACTTTTCATTTATAATAAAGTGATCATCATTAATGTTTTTTGCAAAATTGACAAACAGGCCAGGTTTGTTTTTCCACACATTTAAGACTGAATGACCCTGAAAATGTCAACTGATGTACATTTTACACAATGAAGGGATCATCATGACATCTTAGGGTGGAAGTAGACCCAATGTCGTCCTTCAGGGACAAGATGGTACAAATAAAGCTCATTACTGACTAAAAAAACACACGTAAAGTTTCCTTGGTGGAATTCTGAGAACATAAAACAAAAAGAGCACCAGCTTGACATTTCAAAACTTAATGTAAACCTTCAGTGAGTCCAGTTTAACTGTATAAGACAGGACATAGATTTAAAAAGAGAAAGCAAGCTGTTCTGTAACACCTGAACGACTCCAGAAGGCCTTCATTCAGGTATCCCTCTGCCTGAAAGAGCTGGGAGCCATGTGAACTGCAAATACAGCACTCTGGTGTGAATACCGCTCAATAAGAGCTCAAATCAATCACTCCTCTGAAACGAGGTGACAGTCCGGGCCGGCTGCTTTAGCACGCCGTGTGCCAAAGGTGGGCAAGAGCGGCGCGGCAGTATGGCGGATATGAAGGATATAAAGCAGAGAAATCAATCTTCTGACTAAGTCGCAGCTCAGAGTTCACTAAAGCGGATAATGTCACCGAGTGCAGAGCCTACAGCAGCGATTGTGCAAGGACATACAATAGGGCTTCCACCCACAGCCACATATCGAGGCAATAAAGAGAGAAGCTTCTTTGTCTCTGCAAGATTTTTCACACATGGAAATGTCAAACATGAGTGGCACAGGCTCACTTTGTTTACTGCAATAAGGTTTTTTCTTTGTGCATCTAATGCAAGGTCGCTTTCTTTGCAGTGACGCCCGTAACATATATTTAATTCATTACCCACTGAATGAGAATGTCACAGTGTCAAAATAAATGAGCGAAAACAAGCGAAACAAAAGAGTAAAAGCAAAGTAATGAACCAAGGAAGGGAAATAAAGTGGCTGAAAGCAGCGGTGTGCCATTAAGTGTTAATCAACATGTCTGCTTAATTGATAATAATGGCTGACTGGGAGGCTATGCCCCCCCCCCCCCGGAGGGAAATGAGAAAAGAAATCATCTCTTAAAGAAGGGTTTCCAAAGTTTGGCAGAATGAATCTTTCCTTGAATGTCAGAGTTTTCCTGCTGCTGCTTCGCCCCCAGACTCTGCTTCGCCCCGAAAAACTGCCCCACACTTTCACAATCACTCATTTTAATTGCAAATTCAATATTTCCCCGCTGAAGCCTCATATTGCTTTGGATTGAACTAGTGAGCATGAAAACTTCATCACCAGGAAGCAAAGACAGGACCTCAGTGGTCCAGTCACACATTTACTAAAGAGTAATACTGAAGAACGGACAGATGTTGAACGTTATGTTGGATGAAAGACCAGAAGATCTCTTAAACAAGGAAATAACTTGCAAACATAAATAAATGAGGTATTATATGTAATATTTGTCTCTGAAACATGAATAATAAGTTTAATTAAATTATTAACCAATTACTTTTAATTGACAATTTTAACTGCAGTTTACTATAATGATAATGTTATTTTGACATTTCACATCAGTTTAGAATGTGCAGGAGTAGTTTATAAAATAAGACATACCCCCTGTTCTTTTCAGGAATCCTCCCTCTTCCAGTCACACCAGAGATTTATCAAGGTTAACCTACTTCAGCTGCAGACATCTCAGCATAATGTCTAAACACCACGACCCACTTCTCAATTCACTGGGGTTTTTCTTAAAATCTGCTCCTCGCCCTTCCTCAGCCTTCGCTTGCAGCGCCAATATTCACTTTGACATTAGAAACATTGCATCCTGGGCATTTAGCCGACGCTCCCGTTCCAGCCGTGGTAATTAAGGCTCTAGAAATACAGGAAGTGAAGTGTCGGGGTGGCAGGTAACTCCTGAACTCCAGATCTGATCAGATGAAGCCATCAGAGGGTTTTTAAAGGGACTATTGGGCGCAAACATGGGAATCACTACAGAGTGCAAGAAGAGGATGGAAAAGATGAGACGCAGAAGCTGGAGGAGATTACTGATTACCTGCAGTGAAAATTCAATCGTTTGTCTGGCAGCCAGGAGGTCAGGTTAGGTGGAAGCAGTTCAGAGGAGCTGAATGTGAGCGACAGTGGAGGGAGAAGCTCCGCCGTGTGACACCCCGGATCACCTGAAGGAAACCAGAACCTCCACATGGACTCGGCGTAGAGCGACACCTCAGGGCCAGCAGGCCTCACCCACTGGCCTCTGTCACTTTCAGCTCATTTTCATTTCAGCTCTGGGCAAAGTGAAGATTTCTGCCTGAAACTGGTGATGTGGTGACATGAACGTCTTATTGAGTCCACCATCACTGACAGAGTGTGTGTGTGTGTGTGTGTGTGTGTGTGTGTGTGTGTGTGTGTGTGACTGGTCAACAACACTGAAACACACCTTGTTGCTAAAGAAAGCCGTTTCACTGGAAAACCTGCTTTTTATGTGGGTCCTCAGTGGGTTGGACTGACTTATTGTCTTAATAAACATCTCGATGATCACATGACGTATTACTGGAACATGATTACATTTCTCGGTGCCGAACACCACAGGCCATCATTCCCATACAGGAAGCAGGTTCCTCCTGCAGCAAACCGTTTTCTCCTCACAGCTCGAGAAAAGCTCTGAAATCTGCAGCAACAATGTGGCCTCTTGATATTTTCAAGAGTAGCTGCTATAAAGCAGCAGCAGCAGCAGTTAAAACTTACTGAACATGGTGATTATGTGATTCAGCCTGAAAGGACATTCACAGGACAGCCATAGCATATGAATGTATAATTAAATCTGAGACATTAAATGGCCCTTTGCTGTACTTCAAGCTCAGATTAGAGGTCAACAAAGGAGTGCTGGTGAAGTCCAGGCCAGACCTCCACAGATGAAACCCCAACCACCAGGGAGAGGTACAGCAGACGCTGCGTACCAGCACATGTCTCTTCATTAACGGAGCCAGGGTTACCAGGCAGCAGACATGGCTCTGGTCTGATCCACGGCCAGGCCGCTGAGGTGCATGCTGGGTGGGAAATGACCACCAACCACCTGCCAAATGTTGGAGAAATTTGCACTAAGCCACTTTGGCAGGAATCCAGCCAACGCCCGGAGGTTTTGTTCACTCTGCTCCAAAGCTGAAGCTGGCTGGTGAAAGAGAAAAAGTGTTTGATTAATTTAGGAGTCCCTGAGCTTGTGTGGCATAAAGAGCACTGACCCTCAGAGTCTGAACGGCAACACGAACCGTAAGCAGAGAAACAACAGCGTCTGCCAAGCAGGCCACATTGTAGCCTCACGCTTTCTAAGGCAAAGCACGGCTTTAAGTAAATAAATGTACATTTGGCTGGTTTCCAGTTAGTCAATGATTCAACCTATATCAGCAGCGCTGTTCTGCAGACTGTCAGGGGATGTGAAACCTCCACGTTGCTGCTTTGACTGACAAGTTGAGCTCCAGACACACGACTGCAGCAGGCAACCATCTCCACAAACACGGAATATCAAATATACATTCTAATATGACCTAAAAATGTCATCTGTGGGTTTTGCATTCAGTCAATAACTGCATTCAAATGTGACATTTGAGGCTGAGGCTTTGCCAGACAACTGTAGAGGAATACAGGAGCTAATATGTGATTTCCTGACTGTGCTGGTGGAAGGCCTGGCAGGGCTGCACTCTGCTCTGCAGCCTCATAATGAAGTGGCATTTTGGCGGGCCAGGCCGGCACTCGGCACTGCGTGCACTGAAGTAGGTAAACAACTCATTCATCAAGGCTTTTTTTGTGTGGCTGCCAGGAGCCGGGATTGTTCGTTATGATGGAATTTGTTCTAAGGATCAACTTATCATCTGCGTCCGGGCAGAGATGAAATAGATGTGAGGTGATGTATGGTCGTTTGGGGCGCTGGTCTGTGTGGGAATCTGCGTGAGAGGCACTAAAAACAAACAGTGACTTCAGAATGGTGTTGAATAAAGGAGTCAGACTGAGGCCAGAGGTCGGAGGGCGTCTGCAGAGCCCCTCGCTGAACGCACAGTAAACCTCAGAGGACTCAAGCTGCAACTAATGCCAGCGTTTCTAACGGCCACACACACATTAGGTAGAAAACTTCTGATCAACAGAAACATTTAAAATGTCAATGGCTCAGATTCACTTATTCAGTTAGACCATAGTTATGAATGCTAACTGCGACGTACAGATGTTATCCTTTACAGTTAGTAATTACAAGTAAAAACTGTCTTCATCATGAAAAAAACACCTTTTGTGTTGAGTGTATGTTCATATATGTTTATAGTGTTTGTACGCATATATTTATGTCTTCTATATTAGATAGTACCCCTACTGTATATACTTGTGAAAACAACACTATATATTTTCAATACAGAAAGATAATTATATCAGTGCTGAATATTGGAGAAGGCATTTAACTAGATATAGGACAAATGCATGTATGTTTGAGTACTTTGTTTGTAGTTTGAGTAAAAAAAATCTAAATTTATATAGTATAGAGTTTATGTAAATATGTACATGCGTGTACATGGGATATACATATATAGCGACGTCGATATACATATGTGATTCCACGTTTGGAATGTGAAATTCCTGAAATGAATATAATCATGACTTCACTTGAAGTTTTGTTTGAGATTTAAATGTGGCGGTTTGATTCTCAGTTCGACCACACAGGGAACTTTTACTTAACACTTCCAAGTATTTACAAGCTCAGCTGGTGGCAGACCTGGGGTTTACACCCCTGATTAGACCACAACTATCAACCGGTGACCGCATCGTTTGTTTCAGGAAAGTTTCTAGTACTTCAGAAAAGTTGTATTTTGCCTGTTAATTAGGAGAGCAGTGTACTTCCAAAGCAACAACTCAGAGAATCACAAGCTCGCTGTGCCAACTGGTTTTATTAAAGAGCAGAGGAGGTCATGTCGTGTGTGTGAGAGCAGAACCGGACCCTCTGGAGGAGAACATCAGGTCCACATTGTCTGTTTCACTCAATCCAAAAATAAAGCCAAGAACAATAAGTGGATAGACACTGAATGCTGATGCGTTAAGCCCGTCCAGCTCCAACACGATGTGGTGGTTTTCAAGCGATGCTTGCGTCAGGACCACCTCCTCTGGTTGTTGTGAATACACACCAGGGAGCCAGAGTCTAAATTACACCCGTCTCAGGCCCAGAGGACAGCATCCCTCTGTTGGAGACAGTAAGATATTTAAAGCTGTGGCTGGGTTTCAGAGTGGAGCCGGCTGCACACAGGGATGTTTTACATATGGTCCGGCCTGAGTTAAGTTACAGTGCTGAAATCTAAACTCTGAGCTGCTGTCCCACCGCTTTGTAGAGAAAAGTCTTCACCCTTAAAAACACTTGGCAGCGTATGGCTTTAAAACTGGGCGTGACGTTTGCATACTTTTCCTTTAGAGTGGAGTGTGAAGTGAGTGCTGACGGCTAAATGTGTCATGATTTGCTGAGAGACACGTGGTGTAGACAAAATTCATTACAGGATGCATTTTTTCAGCTCTTTGGCTCCGAGCAGATTGCAAAAAAAAAAAAACTTACTTTGGAATGTCATAACGCCTGAAGCATACTGTATAAAGAACACTTTGTGCAGTTTGCCTATTATAACACCTACTGATAATAGATTAGATCTTTAGTTTATTGTATTCTGCTGCAGTATGACTGATAAAGTACCAACTGAATAATGTTGTTATTGACTTATTGAAATATATTTATAAAAGCCATTCCTTCCCATTACAACACTGAACTCAGATCGCACAATGTTTTCTATTTGAAGCTTCTGTTGGGTTAAGTTTTCCAGAACCCCCCGGGTTTGTGATGTTTGTTCAGAGGCGCCTCGGGTCCTCATGGGTTAATGGATCGCTGTGTCATGGGGCGATAGCAGATATCAAACCCCCTGCAGGTTCCCCAAGTCTTTTAACAAACAGTCTAAAAGTAGCTGCACTTCTCCACATCCAGCTTCAGTCTCCTCTCTCTCGCTCCAGAACCTGGGCTCTGCTGGCGTTAGATCTGCATCCTCCCCCCTGCCTCTTTTACACCATTTATAGCTCTTTGACTATCACAGGTATTATTCACCAGGGGTAGCAGGGGGGGGTCCAGCTGGCCCACGGCCAGGTCACCACCTCAGAGTGTGTGTGTGTGTGTGTGTGTGTGTTGCTCTATTTTAAGGCCTCTGCAGACTTCAACAATCCTTCAAGTTTATGATCTGATGTGGAATTCTTAAAAGCGCGATACGACCGTAGGTTTGGCTGCAGGATGCTGTTCTGCACTGAACCGCAGGAGAGAAGGTGACATGTCCTGTATGTCATCCTCGTATGTCGCTGGAACCTTCTGGAAATGAGTGAAAGCAGCTGAGAGCCGAGCGGCTATTGTCGTAGCATTTAGCTTTATCTCTCTGGGAATCTAAACTAACCTTGTGTTCTGCATTTCTATTGTTCTCCAAGAGCTGCAGGTGAAGCAGCAGCCACACCGAGGCGTACCGAGACAGCGGCGTGGTTCTGACACTTTCACAGAAGACCTCAGGCCGTCAAACACAGACCTTGCTTTTCATATTTAATCAGGATTCCCGATGAAAGGGAACTTTATGGTACGATGATAAAATGATATGAAAGGTAAGTGCATGAGGAGCTAAAGAGTGCATGAATCAGAAAAGCTGTAGCAAAGTTGTATAATTACATTAATTCCACATTTTCTGCAGCAGTTGAGGCTGAATGAACAGAGAGGTACCAGTCTGCCCTGAGTGCACAGACGCTCACAGGCAGCCACTATTTAACTGGAGACAGTAATTTTACTGAGCAGCCCGGGTCTCGCCGGAGCGCCATGCTAATGCTCCATCAGATGGTGTCGTGACATGGCAGGGGTGGCGGTGTTGGCTCGGTGAGCCGGCCACAAAGACTGCACTCTTTCCACGACATGGAGGAGGGGTGGGCATTAAAAACCACTGCACTCAGCAACTGAATCCAATCCCTCTAATCCTCGCTGGTATGCCCCGGCCCGTTGGGCTCCGCCTCAATTAGCGTGGCCGGAGCCCGTTGCCGGACAGGTCAGAGGAGCACCTGGGGCTCGTGCGCAGACTCACCGCAGACTGCGGCGTTAGTACGAGGAGATCACACCAGCGTAGCCCTGCGCCGCTCCGGTGTAATGGCCGGCAGGCAGCCACCGCATACCGTACATTCTTCACAGGACGAGCAATTTAGAGCGCCTTGTTATCTCTCACAGAGAACTGTAGAGGGATCTGCAAAGCCCCCGCCGCCTCCACCGACCCCCCCCGCGCTGGAATTGTTTGGATTTATTTGAAGGGTGTGTTAAGTGCCACTTGGGCTTGAAGCTGAACTGTGTATTGAATTTGCAGTGATACTGCTGTATCACCAGGCCTGCAGCTCGGGCATTTCAATTCATTTCTATAAAACAAGCAATCAATGAGTGCAGAATAAAAGGAGGAGGAGGGAGAGGAGGAGGAGACAGGCAGACAAGCCATTATACATGAAGAGATTGGCTCTTTGCGAGCACAGGCCAGTACAGTAAGAGAGAATTCCCATAATCCTCTGCAGCAAAGCTATTGAGTGTGCTTCGTGCAGCCATCACAAGGTAATGCAGACTCACAATAACTGGCTGCGTTCTGTCGGAGTAATCAAAATATAACACCATGTTCAGCCTGAAGCCTGAGGAGAGGAGGTCTGAGGCAAGTGAAGAGGAATCCACTGTGGTCAAGGGGAGTCCAGCTCACAGGCTGCTGCTGCTGGAACTAATGCACCGCCCCTTCTGAGTCTGCTCACGTGGCCCCGCAAGACATGTTGTCTGCCGTTCAATTATGATCACCGTTTGCTCTCAGCAGCTTCACATTTGTACAAGGCAAACCAATAAAATGAAGGCAGTCAATAAATGCCCCCTCTTTCATCCGTCCAGCCGCCCGCTGACCTCTCTCACTCCACCTTTATATTTAGTGTAAAGTAATGACACGAACTGGTCACGAGGCACCGCCGCCAAAATAAAACCCCAACACGTGTGTATTTTTAATTGAGATTGCATTACAAGTGCGGTAAGTGAAGTATTTCACTCCCTATAAGCAGACAACAACATATCTGCAGGGTCTCCGGTTCATCAATAGGAGCGGGGATGACTCAGTGATTACTGCTGAGATTTCCTCACACCTTCTTCCTGTCACCGCTACGTATGGGAAGAAGAACCTGTCAGTCATTAGGAGCCTCAAGACCGAACAAATCCCCTCTTCACCTCACCGCGCTGCGCCTCACACCAAGCCTGCTGCCACAAGTGAGCCACTGGCTTCAAAAGACCAGCGGCCACGAGAGCCCAGAGGCCTCGTCCTTCAAGGTGAAGAAAGCTTTTCATTTCTTGGTATTTAACATTCCTGCTGGATCCCTGCTTCGCTTCACCAACTTATTGCTTTCGATTTCCGTGACGCTTTGTGGTCATTACAGATTGAGTGAAACAGGATGTTTTACTAGCTCATATGATTGTAGGTCAATGCTTCCTGACTGAGGTTTCTATTAGAAAGCTTGTCACATGACAGACAGGGCGACAGCGTTCACCTACATACACAGAGACACCGTCACTCCTGTCCTGTAGGTATCTTGGCTTTACCAGAGAGGAAATGGAATGTGTAATTAAAGATAATGTGATAATTAGCATCTCAGTTGGTTATGCAGAGGCAACCTGACAAGAACAATAATGCACTGCTAACATGTCAAACTGAACCTGTGGCCTTTAAAGCTACTTCAAGTAGATTCACAACTTCAACCAGCATCCATGGCCTCAAACACAAAGGTTATTGAATGAAATAGTTGGCCTGGACTAGTTTCCCGGAGCGGAGAATGAATCTATGTTGCTCTGCCAGTTGCTCAGTCGTCTCTCTGTCCCAGTGGGACACACCTGAAGGCTGTCAAGCTGTGAACTCCTCAATAACAAGGTGTTCTTCAGGAGAGCTTCAAAAGGAAACTCAACGTCGCTCATCAGGAGTATTTGTGCATTTAAGAAAAACCTTGATAAACCAACGTTAAACGTCACATTAATCTGCTTGTAATTACATCTTTGTATTCCGAATGTGTAGAAGTGATTTCTTTTTAAACTAAATGATATTAATGATTTTATGGTGCTCACTCTGTCTTTTCTAAATATTGTGAGTTTTACTGGTTAAATGACTCATTCCCAGTTGGATGAAGCACACCAGTAGTTTTAGTTGAAGTCGTTTGTTTTTTGCCAGTAGCGTCGAACGGGTCTGTGACTTTCGCCGACCTTCACGACCGCTATGGACGAAGAGGAGGAGGTGGAGGAAGAGAAAGAGGGAGTGAGAAGCAGGCGAGAACCCTGGAGACAGCCTGAAACAAGAGCATGATGAATGTACAGCTCGCAGTTTTTAATCAAGGATCAAAGCAGGGCCTCTCCGTCTGAGCAGCCAGCCTGTCTAGACTGAAACTCTCCCAAGCACATAAAGCAACATCTGCAGGATGCATTAATTACAGTAAAGGACCGTTCTGGACCAATCTCTGAGGTACCCACACATCAAGTGGTCTAGACCAGGAGAAAATAGTCCCGGAGATATGAATACTCTCATCCCAAAAGCAATTTAGCCTCGGCTACATTTTGATCCAACATGGCCCATCATGAATATCAGAGGCATCGCGGCTCCTCGCTAAAGCTGATGTTCTCTCATTTCTTTAAATCGGAGTCAGTCACGGTTACAAGGGCCATTCATCGACTTTCCATTACCGGGGTCGGCTTGGTCCACATTTACATTCCAAGCTTTTAGGTGACGCTCTTGTCCAGCGTGAACAGCGACAGCAGACGTCCAACACGCCCTCTTGTGGTTGCACGCCGGAGCCCCGACCTCCAGTCACGCCACATGGAGGTTAACATTATACTTTAAATTAAGAGGTTTTTTACATTATCATATATATTATGCATCATAAATTACATACGAGTGTCCATTCACACAGTATAATGATGGTTTTAACCTGAAACCGTGTGGCTCAGTGCATCTTTTAGCCACGCGCCGCTCCCTCTCAGGAGGTGAAGTGAATTAAATATGGATAAGATTTTAGTCCCCTCACTGCTTCTACACAGTTGATCTAAAAAGGCTACGAGGCCGACAGCGTTTGCAAATAATCCGTTTTATTCGCATTGACCTGTTTTCAGTGCCGCCAATGAGAAGTACACAAACGGCCTTCCCAATGATTTCCTCTAATTACTTCCTCTGTCCTGGTTGGGCAACACTCAGCAACCAGATCAGGAGCAGGTTGGAACAAATCACCGCCACCGGAGAAAATCCCCTCAATAGCAATTATACAGTTTGGAAGACTTTTAATCTGAAAGAAAGTTTGGAGTGGCACATGTGATTTAAAGAGGCCCAGGGCTTCCAAACATGTGAAGAGATCATTTAAAAGACGCATGTTACTGTGGAGAGACGAGGAGCCGAGCCAGGAGGCCATTCATTAAGAAAGTCCTCCAGAGAGGAAAGACATCCTGATCCCCCTGCAAGACGTTCCACTGGTCACTTCTTCAGTCAGCAGCTCCTCTTCCTGAGCAGAGAGCTGGACTCCACAGGAAGTGCAGGTTGGCTGCAGCTCGTGGTTTATTCCAGGAGAGGAGGAGGAGGAAGAGGAGGAGGAGGAGGAATCAGCACCAGCTTCCACAGGAACCAGAGCAGACCTATCCAGAGCGTCTCTCTTAGTTCAGTGACGTTGGGATGTGAAAATATTCAGGCCGATGAGAACAAACTGATAGGAGCGGATCTCCCAGTTCCTCAGTCCACCACCTAAACCCCATGTTCTCCTGGATGACCTCCTCCTGCTGCTGTTCATCATCATCATCACCATCACCTCACTGACCTCCACCATGACAGTCCCAGTTCCACGACCAGAGACCAACTAGATCTTCACTTTATACGACAACAGCCGAGGAGAGACTCCAGCATCAGTGTTTACAACCCGGTTCAGCCCAGTACGACCCGGTTCAGCCCAGTACAACCCGGTTCAGCCCAGTACAACCCGGTTCAGCCCAGTACAAAATGATATACCAGTCTTCCTCCTGCAGCTCCTCCTCGCTTCATCATCAAAAACTAATCATACATGATAGTTTTCAACCATTTTCTACCTGTAAACATTTACTTCTACTACGTCTACTTCTATGTGTACTTTTACGACATCTACTACATCTACTTCTACTACGTGTACTTCTACTCCCAGCACCTCCGCAGAGGAACCATGCAGGGACCAGGGACCATCAGGGACCATCAGGGACCACAGTCCAGCAGAAAGCCTCCAACCCACCTGAAGAGCAGGAGATGAGGAAGACGGCGAAGGCCAGCTTGGTGGCGTCTCCCATCTTCCATCCGAGAGGAGCCGGTCTGCAGGAGAAATGAACGCTGGAGCTCCGGGAAGCAAAGCTCCGGACGCCCCGGGAAGCTCCGGACCGGTCGACTGTCGTCCTTCAGCGGCGGCTCTCCTTGCGGCCAGCAGGCATCCTGAACGGGGTCACTCCAGAAGGTCCAGCGGGGGGTGCGGGTCTACAGGCAGGGGCGGCGATTGGCCGAGCAGCCCGGGCGGAGCGCTCCTCCGCGGCTCTGCAGCATCGTGGTTCAGCCAGTTAGCGGAGGACCGCGGCGCAGCGCGCCGAGCGCAGCCGGGCAGGGCGAGCCTCCATCGGGCTACAAATCAAGCGCACTCCGCTGGATCCCGCTTCTCCCCAGTGAGCCTCCAATCATCGCCTTCAAATGTCACCACGCCGTCGGGACGGTCCTCCACGTCGTCCCTCCGCCGGAACCCGGGGCTTTTAACGCCGTTATTCCGAGTTTTAATCCGTTTTTATTCCACCTCGGCTCCGAGCGGCGGTCCGGCGGCGCTGCCCGGCCCAAATACCGCCAAACAGGCGACCGACCAGGCTCCCCACCGCGGAGAACACCTCTGTCCCCGGTCCAGACGACTCCCACAGTCGGTAGACACACGGTAACGGCTCCGGTCCACGGTTATCCGCGCTGAGTTGAGGGCCAGAGGCTTTTCCAGGTCCGTCTGCTCCTTCGGTCGGGACGACTTCAAGATGGCGACACGGGCCGGAGGCAAGCTGGAGAGACCGAGATACAAAGCTTCCGGTCCGGAGTTTCACAATAAAACACACCTGAAAGAGAGCGAGGCGACACAAAACAAGACGTCAATAAACAAGAACTACAAGAAATTATAGGAAAAACAATACGAAAAAAGAACTAAATAAACGTGAAATGATAGCAAAAACAACAAGAAATGAGAGTGAAAACAAGAAGAAATGAAAGGGAAAAGAACAACAATAACAACAATAAACATTGAAAACCACAACCCAAAAAGAATAGGAATCAAATCTCCATAGTGCTGAATGTTTGTGTGGGACACTCAATGTAATATGTTGTGTTCATCATTTGTCTCAATATCTCAATTCAAGTCTTTTTTTATTTATCACACACAACAATTATACACAGTATAACGTGCAGTGAAATGCTGTGAGTACATGGTCAGATACAACAGTTTTTATATGATAGACAAATAAACAAAGATGAAGAAAAACTCAAACTTAGAACTCAAATAAAGAAATTAGTATACTGTATTACAGTATTAATAATGATAAAGAAAATGCAGGCACAAGATCAAAGATAAATGATTAATAGAGATAAATAAAGGTAGACCGAAGTCAATATTGCAAGTACACAATATATACAAGGCACATTGTCTGGTCTATTTTCCACAGTTCAGCAGGCAGACAGAATGCCTGGATTATTAATCAAGTTAACACAGTTTCCTTCTGAAATCCAACAAATCAGGATGTTTTGATGCAGTTTGAAAGAATTATCACTGAACAACGTCGACCAATTAGAAAAAAACTCTGTGTTCAAAGTGAGGGACTGCAGTTTTCATTTTTCTTGGGGAAGACGACACTTCTGAGAAATATGTCCCTGGTGCTCATTTCAGCACCACATCTGTATGTTATTTAAATCTTAGTATAATACCCACAAACACAGAGACAGGCAGCCACACACACTCACACACAGGGAGAACATGTAAACTCCACACAGAAAGGCTCAGCCGGTATTTGAACCATCAACAATCTCATTGTGAGACGACAGCGGTCAACATCTGACTTTATGTATTGAGTTAAACTATTCACATTTCTTTGTGGTAACCGTCTGTTAGTTCTGTTTTATTGTATAAATCTACATTTCCTCCCTGATCAATAAATATTTATCTACCTGTGATCAACTAGATGAGTGGGGTTTACATGTTCTCCCTGTGTGTGAGGTTCTCTGTCTCTGTGTTTGTGGGTATTGTGCTAAGATTTAAATAACATACAGATGTGGCGCTGAAATGAGCATGAGGAACTTATTTCGCAGACATTTCGTCATCTTGTTGTGAAGGCGGGTTGTACCACTTCCGCTCTCACCTACCTCACTGTGTTCACCTTGATTGAACTCCTCTTCGACCCAGGGATTGTTTTTGTTCTTGGTGGATGCTTCTTTTCGACTCCGGCGTGCGCCGCCGCAGGAAGAGAGGGGCGGTTGTTCGAGTTATTTTTATTTTGCACTTTTCCAAACAGCCCAAATGAATGTTTGTTGTAAACAAATTGGAATCACACGTTGTCTTTTGGTTGGAAACATGAATTACACCAGACTTTGTGTGGTTTTTTTTTTAACTCTAACATTAATGTGTGTGTTTACCATAAAGAAGTAAAAAGCATAAACATTGAGCTGTAGTTTATTTCTTGAAGTTGAAAGTGTCCAGGACTGGTGGCGCCGGCAGACGGAGCACAGCCATAGGTTCCAGCCTGCTGCCGCAGTGTGTGCTACTATACAGTCACAGATCAGGTTTCACATGGGTTGGGTGCAGTAATAAATGCTGAGAATACCATGAAGTACAGATATAGGCTTGGCCCGTTCCCAAATCTGCGTGACACTAATCTCTCTAATAGCCAGGAGCAGATCTCCAACCATAAGCGCTGCTAAACGATTAAGAGGTCAAAGGTCTCGGGGGATTTCTCTGCCGAGCTGGAAGCTGAGTCACCTGTTCTATATTGGAGCGTTTGCTTTCATCTTCAGTAAAACACACGGTGAATGTATGAAGGTGAAGGCTGGAGCTGCAGGCCCGACTCAGGCAGGGTGAGGAGTTCACTTCCTGTACATGCTCTTCCCCCGACACACACTTTGATCCCAGAGCGACTGCAGAGCGAGGAGAGACCTTCTCTTCTCTCTGATATTACTAACATACATCAAACACCTGGTTCCACTCACACAACACACACACAACACACACAACACACACACAACACACACACAACACACACAACACACACTACACACACAACACACACAACACACACAACACACACAGTTGTGGTGCATAATCAGATTACACTTCATTGTCAGGTTCTTTGCTTGCGTCAGGCACTGGAACTAATTCAGTTACAGGAATTTAACCCTGCGAAGCCTAAAGCTGCAGCAACAGCTGCACCATCACCTGCAGGATTTAGAGCAGGACACGACAACACCACACGACACAACTCAACACCACACGACAGAACACAACTCAGCAGAACACAACACAACCCAACACAATATCACGCAATACCACAGAGTACTTTAAACAGTAGTGGAGTCATTCTACAAGCAGTAGAAATAATAAAGTCATTACTTGTTGAAAGATTCTTGCTTTTCTGTGTCTCCCTCACTGTGGCCTGTTGTAATGTGCTGGTTTACTGTAGTAATGTACTAGTTTACTATCATGTTAATGTGCTGGTTTACTGTAGTAATGTACTAGTTTACTATCATGTTAATGTGCTGGTTAACTGTAGTAATGTACTAGTTTACTGTCATGTTAATGTGCTGGTTTACTGTAGTAATGTACTAGTTTACTATCATGTTAATGTGCTGGTTAACTGTAGTAATGTACTAGTTTACTGTCATGTTAATGTGCTGGTTTACTGTAGTAATGTACTAGTTTACTGTCATGTTAATGTGCTGGTTAACTGTAGTAATGTACTAGTTTACTGTCATGTTAATGTGCTGGTTTACTGTAGTAATGTACTAGTTTACTGTCATGTTAATGTGTTGGTTTACTGTAGTAATGTACTAGTTTACTGTCATGTTAATGTACTGGTTTACTGTAGTAATGTACTAGTTTACTGTCATGTTAATGTGCTGGTTTACTGTAGTAATGTACTAGTTTACTGTCATGTTAATGTGCTGGTTTACTGTAGTAATGTACTAGTTTACTATCATGTTAATGTGCTGGTTTACTGTAGTAATGTACTAGTTTACTGTCATCTTAATGTGCTGGTTTACTGTAGTAATGTACTAGTTTACTGTCATGTTAATGTGCTGGTTTACTGTAGTAATGTACTAGTTTACTGTCATGTTAATGTGCTGGTTTACTGTAGTAATGTACTAGTTTACTATCATCTTAATGTGCTGGTTTACTGTAGTAATGTACTAGTTTACTGTCATGTTAATGTGGTGGTTTACTGTAGTAATGTACTAGTTTACTGTCATCTTAATGTGCTGGTTTACTGTAGTAATGTACTAGTTTACTATCATCTTAATGTGCTGGTTTACTGTAGTAATGTACTAGTTTACTATCATGTTAATGTGCTGGTTTACTGTAGTAATGTACTAGTTTACTATCATCTTAATGTGCTGGTTTACTGTAGTAATGTACTAGTTTACTATCATGTTAATGTGCTGGTTTACTGTAGTAATGTACTAGTTTACTGTCATGTTAATGTGTTGGTTTACTGTAGTAATGTACTAGTTTACTGTCATGTTAATGTACTGGTTTACTGTAGTAATGTACTAGTTTACTGTCATGTTAATGTGCTGGTTAACTGTAGTAATGTACTAGTTTACTATCATGTTAATGTGCTGGTTAACTGTAGTAATGTACTAGTTTACTGTCATGTTAATGTGCTGGTTTACTGTAGTAATGTACTAGTTTACTATCATGTTGTTGTTAAAGTTAAACTGAAGTTCCATCTGGTGGTGGAGGAAGATGCTCTATGACTGTACACTACCAACACGTAAACAGGAGCAATAATTAATGCTAACCACCGCTGCTGAGGATGCAGGCTGATGCTACTGTCATTTCATGGTGTTTTCATTAGTTTTGTCAGTAAACAGTAGTTTAGAGGGACAGTAACTGATTATTGGGGGGTTGCTGCTCGCGCCTCTTCACAATAAAAGCTGTACTTTGCAGCTCAGTGTGGACACTGGGAGCAGAAGCTGAGGCTTGTGATAAAGATAGATCCTCTCCAGGCAGTGGAATCAACTAAAAATATCCAGGAGACAATCACCAGTCCAGAGCGTTTGACAATAGGGGGCGCTGCGTGGACAAGTGGGGAAGACCTGCAGTCCTGGTGCGGGAGGTTTACAGCGCCGCTAATCCCATTACTCAACTATCAGATGCCAAATCCCCTCTAATGGCTTTACACGTGCCAGAAGTAGGTATGATGATGCTCAGCTGATATACCTTACTGGAACCAGTGGCAGCGCCGGGGCTCTGCAGCTTAATGGACTCAGGATCGAGTGTCAAGGGAAGTCAAATCCATCGACAAAGTGCTTTTAACAAAAAGCAGCTTGCTGGAAGAGCAAGAGGATGTAAATACTTGTGGAGGGTGAACAAACATGGGGGACTGCTACTGGTGGAGGGTGACTGGTGGAGGAGGACTGGTGGAGGGTGACTGGACCACAGGAAGAGTTCTACAAATAGTGTCTGGAGTCAATATTCATGTTTGTTCAATCCATTTTAAAAGGAAAACTAAAGTCAGAACCATTGAAATGAAAGAGCTAAAGACTGAAGCTCAGTGAGAAGAAGAGAGTGATGAGCTCTGGCTCTGCAGTGAACTTCTTCCTGCTCATCACCTGCAGAGTTCCTCCGCCGAACGCTGGCAACAGCTCGTCTATAACGGCCTCACCGCGTCCAGTTACATTCCACAAATATCGCCGTCTCATTGTGCCGTTGCATAAGAGTGTCGTCATGCTCGGAGCATGTTCCTCCTCTGCCTCACGGCAGAGTTATTTTCAAACCAGCCTGGTCATGAGTGCCCGGAGTTCTGGGACGCTGCGTGTCGGGCCAGAGCCGCTGGAGCCGCCGGAGCCGCCGGGTGGACGAGAGTTGGAAGAGGAAGAGGAAGAGGAAGAGTTGTGCTCAGACAGCCTGAGGTCAGGACTTCAGGTACAAGGAGCAGCAGCAGCAGGATTTGGTCTGGAAGCTTCCAGCGCTGAGCTCACAGCAGAATTCATGAAAGGCAGCTTCACAATAACTTCGTCCTCTGCCGACTGTAAATCACACAATGAGAACGTCTGCTGTGTTCGTCATCATCTGGTGGTTCAATACGTCCATTTGCAGCAGCCAGTGGAGGATCTTTGTTTCTGGAGCGTTATTCAGCCTTAGAAGGCTGCAGGCTCTCAACGGCGAGCTGCTGCATGCAGCCCCAATGGATCCATCCTGCCCCACTGCCTCTGATGGCAGTGAACTCATCGACCTCTGGGTGGCAGCCAGCTCCTTTCACCCCCCAGCAGACCCCCAGCAGTCAAACTGTATATATATATATACACCCACACACACACACACACACACACACACACACACACACACACACACACACACACACACACACACACACACACACACACACACACACACACACACACACACACACACACACACACATACATAGTACATACATACATACCATATCTAATATCTAATTAACATGAATGAAAAAGGGTTGGAAGAAGCAAAACTGATCTAATCCAAACTTCTTCATCAATATCCAACTCATCTTATAAAATATATAGTTTCATATATTAGCATTTATACAGTTCTTATGGTATAATTCCAACATGAAATATTTACTAAGGTGATGTGTGAAATGAAGCCAAGCTGCAGTAGCAGTAGATGTTGGGGATAAAGATCCAGCAGAGGAAATATTGAAACTATATTCTGTCATTTCACTGCTTGTAGTCAGTCTGTTGTTCTGACCTTGGTCCTGGAAAAGCTTTTCACCGAGCAGCCTTGGAGGAAGCAGCTTTCCTATGAAGGCTCATTCTTCACCGGCTCCTCTTCCCAGGTTTGCTGTCCGGGTGGTGTGAGGACAGGGAGGCAGCTGGGTGCCAGATGAGAGTGGTAATGAGGCCGGGATCCACCGGGCTTCGGTTACAGGTGCAGCTCCGCCCGCGGGGAAAAACAAAGCTGTCAATGGAAAAGATCATTCATGCTGAAACAACAGAAAGCGGGATGGGGGGGTGGCAGGGTTGGGGGGGGGGACAAGATGAATCTGTGTGAGTGGCGTCGCGGCGAGCCAGAGCAGCAGGATAAATCATGTTGCTGGAGCTGTGAGGGTGAACGCCGCCGCTGGCACCGTCAGTAATCACCCCTTCATCGCACTCAACCAGTTAGACAGTCGTCCTGAGGACCTGAGGGAGGACTGTGAGCAGGGTGAACATGCAAGCTCTCCAGCTTGGAGTCAAACCAGGGTGCTCTGGCTGTGAGCTGAACATGCCTCCCACTGCGGCGCCGTACGCTCTGAAGGTCAAACGTCATGTTCACGTTGCTCACGTTGCTCACGTTGCTCATGTTGCCCATGTTGCCCATGTTGCTCATGTCGCTCATGTTGATCAAGTTGTTCATATTGTTCACATTGCTCATGTTGCTCATGTTGCTCATGTTGATCAAGTTGTTCATATTGTTCACATTGCTCATGTTGCCCATGTTGTGCATGTTATTCACGCTGCTCACATTGCTCATGTTGCCCATTTTGCTCACGTTGCTCACATTGCCCATGTTGCCCATTTTGCTCACGTTGCCCATGTTGCCCATTTTGCTCACGTTGCTCACGTTGCCCATGTTGCCCACGTTGCTCACGTTGCCCATGTTGCCCATGTTGCCCATGTTGCTCACGTTGCCCATGTTGCCCATGTTGCCCATGTTGCTCACGTTCCTCAGACGTCATGAGAGTGAAGCAGCAGAGTGTTTCTATCAGATTCACTCCGTCACAAGAGAACCCGTCCTTCATGAAATGAAAAGCTCCAGGTGTGTCTGAGGAGGGGCGACATGATGAATGAAGTTATATTAAATTCAGAGTTTGATTTGACTCGGCAAACAGAGAAGTTATTGATTAGAATCATTTCATGTCCTGAAGTGAAGTGATGATTGTTTTGGAGCAGAGTTCAGATCACAGTTTGTGTTCCCCTGATCTTCCTGGCTGTGTCTCTGTGTCCTGCTCCCTGAGCTGCACTTTTAGACGCTGCTCCTTTCTCACTAAACTCCTGTTTACCGGCGTGAGCGCTGTTTAGAAGCAGCTCATGCTTCTGCAGGGACG